>NC_059128.1:169277559-169582174 GCF_020740605.2 Lemur catta | reverse complement strand
CCATTTAATGATTTTATACTTTGAATGGGTCTGTTTTTATCCATGCCCCACTCAATATATATGTTGAAGATCTTTAAAATGTTGACATCTTAAACAATTTCATCTAAATTTCATGCAGCCTCTAGAATCGCCAGAGTAAAAAAGGAAATTAACATCCCAGTATTACAAAAATGGTTTTGTAGACTCCCTAAAAGGTACACCTTAGGAACCTTTACAGAATTGCTAATCTAAAAATGTGAACAATTCCAGATAAAACACCTAAAACTATGTTCTTTCCTAACCTTTTAAGGATTCATTAGGTATAAGCTATATATTACTGACACGAAGTTTGTCAAATCATTTAATCACATTGCATATGATTTGTAAACTCTGAAAAAGGGTATCGTTTGTTATGTATATAGGTCATGATAAAAACGACCTTTTTGGCAAGCCATTTGTTAAATTCTGAGGAAAAGGTAAAGAACCAACTAGCAATAAACAAAATTTCTAAAGGGAAATCTCTTATGTAATTTTAGATTCTGCTATACTTTAACACATAACTTGACAATTTCCTGCTTCTGATAAGAATCAGCTAAATAACAATACCCAAATGACTAAGTCCGGAAGTTTGGTTGGGGTACAGATCTCTCTCAGTAAACAATGAAGGGGGAAAAAATCCCCAAATAGCTAACTTGGAAATGCCATAAGTAATATAAAAGACAAGGCAACTGATAAGATGATTTTATTCTATTCAATTTTTTAAATTCTAGTATCTAGTCAAGTAATTTTAATTGTTAAACACTCTTACTAATGAAACAACTAATGAAACCTATGCCTCCACTGGGAAAACAAAAAAATTATAGGCTAGTCAGAAATAAAGCCTCCTTAAAATCAAGGGTTTTGTTTTGTTTTTTTAAAGTATAAGTCAAATAAAATGCCACCTTATTCTATCCACTTTTGGAAACATCACTTTTAAAACATCCACAACATGAGAAAGCACAAAATGATGACAATGGCAAAAGTACTGTGCATAACAAATTCATTTACTTATTCATTCAACTAATATTTATTAATATTAATAATATTATTAATAAAATTATATTTTAATACGATTATAATTAATATTAATAAATACTAGTTGAATGAATAAGTAAATGTAGTTATTACAGACTAAGAGAAGACAGAGGCAAGGAATGAGAGTAAAGAAAGGTATATCAAGAAAAAATTTTGCTCTCAAATAAACTCAACCAAAATTCTATTTCTTCAACAAACTTAACAAACTTAAAGAAATCATTATGTCACCACTAAACTAAAAGCGATAAATTAATCTTGCTAAATTATGAGCAATTATGATATAAACCACAACCATGAAAATGTATAACATAGTGAAGAATTTAATGTCATAATTAACACAGCAAATATGTATGCACATTAATTGATCTAACTCTTATTGTACTATGTGGCAATTAAACAATAAAGAGGCTCATAACTGATGGTAATCATATTTTTAAATTTTTTAAAAACTGCAGAAAATAAATGCTATGAACTGAATTGTGTCCCCTCAAAATTTCACATGATCAAGTTGTAACTAAAAAAGCCATACTCAAAGGCTACATATAACATTCTGAAAAAGGCAAAACCATAGAATGTGACAATATTTGGATACAGGGTCTTTACAGAGATAACTGAGATAAAATGAGGTCTTTGGGTGGGTCCTAATCCCCTATGGCTGGCCTCCTTATAAGACGACATTAAGACACAGACATGAACAAAGGGAAGACTGTGTGATGTACACAGGGAGAAGACAGCCATCTACAAGCTCAGAAGAGGTGCCCTCAGAAGAAACCAACCCTGCTGACACCTTGATCTCAAGACTTCTATCCTCCAGAATTGAGCGAAAACTAACTTCTGTTGTTTAAGCCTGCGGTCCCTATCCCCCAGGCCAGAAACCGTACTGGCCTGTTAGGAACCGGACTGTACTGCAGGAGGTGAGCTGGAGGTGACCTGCAGGCGAGCAAGCAAAGCTTCATCTGTATTTACAACTGCTCCCCATAGTTCACATCATGGCATAGGCTCTGCCTTCTGTCAGATCAGCAGCAGTATTAGATTCTCATAGGAGCATGAACCCTACTATAAGCAATGCTTGCGATGGATCTAGGTTGCATGCTCATTATGAGAATCTATGCTTAATGATCTGAGGTGGAGCTGAGGCAGTGATGCTAGCACTGGGGAGCAGCTTCAAATACAGATTATCATTAGCAGAGAGATTTGATTGCACCATAAATGTAATGTGCTTGAATCATCCCAAAACCATCACCACCACCAGCCACCACACCGCCCCAACCCTGATATCCATGAAAAATAGTCTTCCATGAAACTGGTCCCTGGTGCCAAAATGGTTGGAGACTGCTGGCTTAAGCCACCCAGTCTGTGATACTTTGTTAACGACAGCCCTAGCAAATAAATATAATACACATAAAAATTACCACCTGAACCATTTTTAAGAGTATAGTTCTGTGGCATTAAATACAGTCACACTGTGCAAACATCCAAAATAATCTTCATCTTGCAAACTCAAACGCTGTACCCATTAAACAATAACTCCCCCAAATATAGCCAAACTACCAATCAAATATAAGAGAAGAATAAAATCACTTTCAGATACGTATTCTCAAAAAATTTAATTTCATGTACCCTTACTCAGGAAAACAAGTAGAGGACATGCTCCAGCAAAACAAGGGAATAAGGAAAGAAAAAGGAAGACACAGGATCTAGGAAACAGGGGAACTAATGAAGAAAGGCAAAGGGAATTTCCAGGATGCCAAGAAAATGAAATCCACTTTTGAAGCAGGTCTAGAAGAAATAGTCCAAATTGGAGTAGGATTCCAGGGAAAAAGGAAAAAATCTGATAGATTGTCAGACAGATAAGACAGTATGAAAAATTATAAAATGTGAATTTTATATAATTGTTGGAGGGTATGGGAAGACTTAGCTGCAAGTTCAAAGAAAACATATTTTTTGGCTGGGCACGGTGGCTCACGCCTATAATCCTAGCACTCTGGGAGGCAGAGGCCAGGGGATTGCTTGAGTTCAGGAGTTCGAGACCAGCCTCAGCAAGAGCGAGACCCCATCTCTACGAAACATAGAAAAATTAGCCAGGTGTCACGGTTCATACCCTATAGTCCCAGCTACTCTGGAAGCTGAGGCAGGAGGATCACCTAAGCCCAGGAGTTTGAGGTTGCAGTGAGCTACGATGACATCACTGCACTCTAACAGGGGCAACAGAGCAAGACTCTGTCTCAAAAAAAAAAGAAAACAAAACAAGTTTTTTAAACAAGAACTTCATAAATTTCAAAAATATTAAGTTACACAAGAAAGGAAATTTAGTCATAGGAGGTGGGTCAGCTGTAAATAATACCTACATGGTTACATAGTAATTAATAAAAATAGTGAATATGAATATGTAATTTTATCAAGACAATGGGGCCAAGAAAGTTTAGTAAATACAGTTGGGGGATTGGTTCCAGGAACCTTGACCCCCCCCTGTATATACCAAAATCCACAGATGCTCAAGTCCCTTATAAAAAATGGCTTAGTATTTGCATATAACCTATGCAGAACCCCCTATATACTTTAAATCATCTCTAGATTACTTATAATATATCTAATACAATGTAAATACTATATGAAGAGCTGTTATATTGTATTAGTTTTTAAATTTATATTTTTTTCAAATATTTTCCATCTGCAGTTGAATTTGCAGATGTGGAACCTGTGGATATGGAGGGCTGACTATATCCTCATTTATCTTAATAGAAAATCAGTAGATAACATATGAATTTAATGAGTGAAGAGATAATATGGACATATTACTTGGATAAGTATATATAAGAAAATGCCAGAAAAAGCAGCTTTAAAAATTAATAGCGATTACCCCTTGAGTCAAGGGGAAGAATAAACATGGTGTAGAACAAAGAACTGCTATTTTTGTTATAAGCCTATAGCACTATTTGACATTTTAAACTATGTTCATATCTTACTTTGATAACTTAAAAAAATTAATGTATAAAACCTCATTGACTACTTAAAATCAAAATTAAATCAATCAAAATTAAGCTACTCTTAAGCTGTACCAGCATCCATTCTTTTTTTTTTTTACAGTATCTCAACTTTCTTCTGAGAAACTATTCTCTCCAACCCCACTCCCCAATTCTGTTTCTACATTATTCCGGTGACATTCCATCAACTCAGGGATAGAATATGCAATTCATGCACGGTCATTCAGAATGTTAAATTCCTTTAGTCCTTGTGACTGATTCAAGAATGGACTTAAAACCCAAGTTGCTCATTCAGAAAGACTCCTGGGATGTCTGTAGGGACTACTGGAAGATAACCTCTCTTTTTCCCAATGGACTTAACCAGAGTGTAAGCAGACTTACAAGTAGAAGTCACCATGCAGAACCTGACAATGAAGCTGAGAAGTAGATAGAGACTAAATTTCATCTTTTGAGCCCCAAATCTAGTCATGTCTCAATTAGGACACTGAAGCTTAACATAGAACATACCACATTGTTCTCACATAAAGTGAAGCAATGCTCCACAAGTGCCTGCAAAGAGGGGATTACTGCATGCAGAGGACCAGGTCTTCAGGGATAATTCTTTTCTATACACTCTATTTAGACTATCCCTAAACCTCTCAGCACTATTTGATTTTTTTTTTTTTTTTTGAGACAGAGTGTCGCTTTGTTGCCCTGGCTAGAGTGAGTGCCGTGGCATCAGCCTAGCTCACAGCAACCTCAAACTCCTGGGCTTAAGCAATCCTACTGCCTCAGCCTCCCAAGTAGCTGGGACTACAGGCATGCGCCACCATGCCCAGCTAATTTTTTCTATATATATTTTAGTTGGCCAGATAATTCCTTTCTATTTTTAGTAGAGACGGGGTCTCATTCTTGCTCAGGCTGGTCTCGAACTCCTGACCTTGAGAGATCCACCCGCCTCGGCCTCCCAGAGGGCTAGGATTACAGGCGTGAGCCACTGCGCCCGGCCACTATTTGGTATTTTATACTATGTTTATATATTACATATGAATACATCTGATAAATAAGGGTCTTTAAAGTACAGAGTCTGAATGTGTGAGTGCCTCCTTCAACTCTGTATCCTAGGCAACTTGCTTATCTTACCCTAGTCCCAACCCTGTTTAACTATCCCTATGATATAGTTTGGATATTTGTCCTCTCCAAATCTCATGTTGAAATCCAAACCCCAGTGTTGGAAGTGGAGCCCAAATGGAGGTGTTTGGGTCATGGGGGGCAGATCTGTCATGAATGGCTTGGTGCCTTTCTCATTGTGAATGCATAATGAGTAAGGTCTCAATCTATTAGTTCCCATGAAAACTCCTTGTTAAAAAGAGCCTGGCAACCTCCCCTTCTTCTCTCTCTCTTGCTTTTATCTTGCAATGTGATTTGCGCACATGGGCTCCCCCCCTTCCCCTTCTGCCATGAATGCAAGCTTCCTGAGGCCCTCACCAGAAGTAGTTGCTGGTGCCATGCTTCTTGTACAACTTGCAGAATAATGAGCCAAATAAACCTCTTTTCTTTATAAATTGCCCAGCCACAGGTATTCCTTTACAGCAATGCAAACAGACTAAGACAGCCTTTAAACAAAATGTTTATGATACATTCAATTTCCTTTCTAATCACATACTTAGGTTCCAGCCATTGCTCTGCCATTTAGTTATGACTCAGGGCATGTCATACCAACCTCCCTGATACTCCATTTCCTTATCTGCAAAATAAGGGAATTGAACTAGATAATATCAAAAACTCTGTTTTTGAATGCCAAATTATTTCAATTTTCTGAACTAGACAAACTCATTTTTGTACTCAAAGTTTTTCATTAAATTAAAACTACATTATTCTGATCCTTACTTTTCTAATCTAATTATCATCTCTTACTGTTACTCCAAATTGTACATTTTTCCAAAAGAACACACACAAGTAGCACAGCCAACAGCAGGACTATCATTTCCCCATGCTTTACACTAAAATAAAGTTTAGACTGTGTCATCTCTTTTATTTATTTTTTTTCTGTCATTCTCAGGATGTGTCATCTTCTTTTAGCAACCATATCCTGGTAAAATTTATGGTCACCTGAAATCCTAGACATAGTTAACTTGCAATTAATCATAACATTTGAGTATTTTTCATATTAATTGCTGTACTTAATTCCAATTGCCCTCTTACTTTCCATGTGCTATGTAATTGTTACTATAAAGCAATTTCAGGACTTTACCACTTAGCTCCATTAAAGTTTATCATGCCTCCCCTTATTATTTTGGCCTATGCATACCATAAGACCTACTGGAGTCACAGGGAATCAGTACATTATTACCTAAAAATCCTGGGTATTCAAGTACTTTGTAACTTCTACAGCACTACTCCACAGGCACACCTCCATATACCTTTCCCTACAGACTTTCTGCTTGTGTGTCTATAACTCAGGAAACAGTGCCACCATAAATCCAGTTGTCTGGATTAATGAACCAAACTAAGTCAACCCTCACATCTCAAATCATGTTCCTTTTACCTTCTTTAAGGGATTCAAATGAATCCATGTGTTTCCATTCTCACCACCACTATCTTAATAGTAATGAAGCTTCCTTAAGTGGTGTCTCAGTCCATTTTGTGTTGCGATAAAGGAATACCTGAGGCTGGGTAATTTATAAACAAAAAAGGTTATTTGGATCACAATTCTGATGGCTGTAAAGTTCAAAATTGGGCTTCAGCTGCTACTGCTCATGAAAGAAGGGGAAGCTGACAGCCAGGTGCAGTGGCTCACGCTTGTAATCCCAGTACTTTGGGAGGCCACAGCAGAAGGATCACTTGAGACCAGGAGTTCAAGGCCAGCCTGAGCAACACAGATACCATGTCTCCCCCAAAAGTAAAAAAATCAGCCAGGCGTGGTGGCATGCACCTGTAGTCCCACCTACTTGGGAGACTGAGGCAGGAGGACTGCTTGAGCCCAGTCCAGGAGTTTGAGGCTACAGTGAGCTATGATGAGGCCACTGCACTCTAGCTCTGGCGACAGAAGGAGACAGACCAAGACCGCGTTTCAAAACAAAAGGGTGGGGTAGTGAGGGGAGCTGGCATGTGTAGAAATCACATGGCATATGGCAAGAAAGAAAGCAAGAGAGAGACGGGGGAGGTGCCAGGCTTTTTTAAACAACCAGCTCTCATGGAAACTAATACAGTCAGAACTCACCCCAGAGGGAGGGCATTACTCTATTCACGAAAGATCTTCCCCTATAAGTAGTCAAACACCTACCATTAGGCACCACCTCCAACACTGGCTATCAAACTTCACCATAAGATACAGAGGGGACAAACTATCAACCAATAGCAAGTGCTCTCCCTATTTCCAGTCTCACTCTTTTATAGTTAGAGGCATTTAGTTGTCATATTAGTGGGTATAAAGATTTGAAATATGAATTCTTCCTATAAACGCATGCTAATTGAACTTGAAAAGCTAAATGAGAGGTATAAATGTATTTGCTTTGAGTTACAAGGAACTCACTATCGTTGAGTTCCTCAAAATTAAAGGGAGAAAAAGGTAAGAACTTTCCTAATGGCAATGAAACTGTGTTTAAAAAAAAAGTTATGAGAGGATTCTGGGAAGATGGCAGAGTAGGAAACAACAGGAAATCTGTCTTCCCACATAGACAACAATTGTATTAGTGTAATCTTGTCTTGTATAACTGTTTTGGAACTCTGGAGTCTATTCCAAAGCTTGCAAGTTCCAGGGGAAGGCTTAGAAACAAACTGCTGTTAATTTAAGTCAATTTCAGCTTTTAGCTCAGGAGTGACTACCCATTCCTCAACTTCCAGGCTGCCATGCATGCATTCCACAGCTTGCAGGCAAAAAAGGCCCATCCTCTAAATATAATGCGTCTGCGTTCTGATAGCTAATTGCTGCTTCTGATCACTGATATACAGACACACGGGCAGGCAGCTATTGTTCCACTTCTCTCCCAATAGTTGTTAAGCCCTGCTCCTCCTGGATGAAGAGAATTTAAAGGACCAGTGCCTTTTATTTTTCCTTCTTTCATTTTTCCTCTTGGGGAGTCAGACATCAAAGGACTAGGACAGTCAAAAGCAACTGCATAAACAGGGAAATTTAGAAAGTCACTATGCATGCCCCAAAAAAGACTCAGGCTCAGAAAAAACCTGAGAAAACTAAATTTATACCTCAGGCTGATCCCCAGCACAGAGACAGCCAACAAAAGAAATACTAAAAGCAAACAAAAAACTAGCAAACTCTAAGGAATGGAGAGAATCTGATTTACAGAGTTACCACATTATTAGATTCAAATGTTCAGTTTCCAACAACAAAACACTAGAGACACAAGGAAACAGGAAAGTATGACCCATATGAAGGAAAAAAATAAACCAACAGAAATCTCCCAGAGAAAGACCAGAAGATTGACCTACTAGACAAAGACTTTAAAAGAGCTATCTTAAAGATGTTCAAAGAACTAAAGGAAGAAATGGAGAAAGGCAAAAAAAAAAAAAAAAAAAAAAAAAATCAATGCATAAGCAAAGTAGGAATATCAGTAAAGAGAAAACCTCAACGGAAACTAAAAAGAAACTCAGAAGCTCAAAAGTACAGTAACAGAAATGTAAAATTCATTATAGGGATTCAAAAGAAGATTTGAGCAGGCAGAAGAAAGAATCAGCAAGTGTGAAAATAGAACAATTGAAATTATCAAGAATGACAGAAAAGAAGATTGAAGATAAGTGAAAGGCAAAGAGACATGTGGGACACTATCAAGAGACCCAACATATGCATTGTAGGACTGCCAAAAGGAGAAAAGGGGCAAAGAGATTATTTGAAGAAATAATGGCTGATAACTTCTCAAATGTGATGAAAGACAGGAATATATACAATTCACTAAGTTCAAAGGACTCCAAATAGAATGAATTCAAAGAGATCCACACCAAGACACATTATAATCAATCAAAAGACAGAATGACTCCTGAAAGGAGTAAGAGAGAAGCAGCTTGTCACATATAAGGGATCTTCTATAAAATTATCAGATTCTCATCAGCAACTCTGAAGGCCAGAATGCAGCGGACTAATATATTCAAAATACTGAAGGGGAAAAAAAAAAACTTCTCAACTAAGAATCTTATACTGGCAAAACTGACTTTCAAAAGTGAGGAAGAAATTACCACTTTCCAAGACAAACCAAAGCCAACGAAATTGATTACCACTAGATTTGCCCTGCAAGAAATGCTAAAGGAGCAAACTAAAACACTTCTGCAGAGCAAAGGAAACAAAGTGAAGAGACAACCTACAGAATGGGAGAAAATATTCACAAACCCTGTATCTCATAAAGGGTTAACATCCAAAACAAGAAACTTTAACAACTCAACAGCAAGGAAACAAATAACTCGATCAAAAAATGGGCCAAAGACCTGAACAGACATTTCTCAAAAAAGACATACCAACGACCAGCAAGTACATGAGAAAATGGTATCACTAATCATTAGGGTAATGCAAATTAAAACCACAATGAGGTATCACCTCACATCTGTTAGAATGGCTTCTATCAGAAAGATGAACTATAACAAGGGTTGGCAGGGATGCAGACAAAAGGGAACTCTTGTACTTTTGTGGCAGTGGGGGTTGTAAATTAGTGCAGCCATTATAGTAAATAGTATAGTGTTTCCTCAAAAAACTAAAAAATAAAACTACATGTCATCCAGCAATCCCACTTCTGGGTATATATCCAAAGGAAATGAAATCAGTATGTCAAAGCGATATTTGCACTCACATGTTCACTGCACCATTAGTCACAATAGCCAAGATATGAAATCAATTTAAGTGTTCATAAATGGATGAATCAATAAATGTGGTATATATACATAATGGAATACTAGTCAGCCTTTAAAAAAGAAAGAAATTCTGTCATTTGCAACAACATGGATGAACCTGGAGGACATTATAGTAAGTGAAATATGTCAGGCACTGAAAGACAAATACTGCATGATTTCACATCTATGTGGAACGTAAAAAAAGTTGAACTCATAGAAGTAGAGAGTATAATGATGGTTACCAGAGGTGGGGGGTAGTGAGGGGTGAGATGGGCAGTTGTCGGTCAAAGTATATCAAGTTTCAGATAGAAAGGATGAATAAATTTTGAGGTCTATTACATAGCATAATGACTATAATCAATATCGATGTATATTTCAAAATAACAGAGTAAATTTCAAATGTCTCACCATAAAAATGACAGGTAAATGAGGTAATAGATACATTAATTAGCTTGCTTTACTCATTCCTCGTTGTATGCATATGTCAAAACATCACATTGTATCCTAGAAATGTATGCAGTTATGATTTTTCAACTAATAAATAACTGAAAGGGTTTGCAGATGGAGCTGTACAGGAACAGTTATTATATGTTAATGAAGTTAAGCTGCTGTAAATTCAAATTAGAGTATTATAATGTTAGAATGTTAAATGTAACCCCTATGGTAACTACAAAAAAAGCTATTGAATATACATAAAAGGAAATGAGAATGGAATTAAAACATTTGGGTATAAAACACCAACTAAGCACAAAAGATAGTAATACAGGAAATAACAAAAAGGCTATAAGGTATATGGAAAACAAACAGCAAAATGACAGAAGTCTCTCCTAATCAGTAACTAATCTAATATAAATGGATTAAACCTTCCAATAAAAAGAACAGATAAGAAGGATAAATTTTTTTTAAAGTTCCAAATACATGCTATTTGGAGAGACTCAACTTTAGATCCAAAGACACAAATAGGTTGAATGTGTAAGGATAGGATAATCCATGAAAACAGTAACCAAAAGAGAATAGAGGTGGCTGTATTAACATCAGACATCACAGACTACAAACCGAAAAAGGTTACAAGAGACAAAGAAGGATATTATCTATTAAAGAAAGGTTCAACATAGCATGGACTTATAACAATTATAAACATCTACATACCTAATGACAGGCTATCAAAATATATAAAGCAAAAACTAACAATATAAGGAAAAAATAAGACAGTTCTACAATAATCACTGGAGACTTCAATATCCCACTCTCAAAAATGTATAGAACAATCAGACAAAAGACAAGTAAGGAAATAGAAGACTTAACACCATAAACCAATTGGATCTAACATATAGAGAACACTCTCCCCAACACAGTTCACATTCTTCTCAAGCTCACATGGGACATTTATTTTATTAAAGCACTCAACATCCTGACATTGAAATTGCTGTTTAAATAACTGTCTCCTTTATTTATAACATAGCAAGCTCTTAGAGGAAATGGCCTCATTTCATTTTGTGTCCTTGGCACATCAACAGAATAGCATGCATGTGGTAATTAACATTTACAGAATTAACAGTAGGACTTTCAGCTCTCTTCATAGTGTTTCAGTCCTCAGTCTGGTATGCCCTTTGTCCCTCAGCAAACTCCTACATATTTCTTAAGACTCAGTCAACATTTGTTTTCTCTGCACCAACTGTCCGGACATCTCTGAGCAAAGTTAGTCACTCCTTTCTCTGTAATTCTACCTAACTTTTGCCTGTCTCTGTCAGTCCTTTGTGTCATGCTATAACACAATACCTAAGACAGGGTAATTTATAAAGGAAAGAAATTTACTTCCACACAGTTCTGGAGGCTGGGAAGTCCAAGTTCAAGGCACGAGCATCTGGTGAGGGCCTTCTTGCTGCAATATAACAAGACAGCAGGCATCACTTAGGGAGGGACAAAACCACTCCTGCAATAATGGCATTAATCCATTCAGAAGGACAGTGCCTCCACAATCCAAATACCTCTTACTGAGCACCACCTCCTAAGCTATACTTCTAGTCCACTATTTCTACAGATAAATTTAGTTCATTTTTGAGCAAAGCATTATCTTTTAAAACTCTATGTTACATTTAGAGAAGGCATGCAATATCCATCCTAACATTTAAAAAAAACTAGTCTTAAAAATATATGCTGATTCAATCAATTATTAAAACTATATGGATCCCTGCAGATATTGGTGAAGGAATGTTAATATGACAAAGTCATAATGTTTTGTAGGACATCTGTGACCTCTGTAAACAGACTGTTTTGCTAATATAAAGAACCACATGCTTTTCTATTCTGAAACTTGTTTATCATTACTACTATAATTTTTTTTACTATATTTTTATTTGGAGTACTTTTGAATGGTAAACATTTTCAATGCTACTCTTAAGTACGAGACTTTCAGGGACACCATTACAACTGAGATAGAAACAATATTCCAGAAGAGAATAAATTATAAAATGTTCCGTTAAGGATTCTCTCTCTCCCATTTATTATAGTATCATCAGTTTCCAGCATATTAGGCACACAAAGATCTGAGGAGTGAGAATGATGCCACATAACGAAGGATGTAATAACTGCAGGAATAAGTACAATAGGGAAGATTCTATGTTCCTACTTTGTTATAGATTGAGTTATAGACAGTATTCAATTATAGATTCATAAAAAAAAAAAGGAAAGGGCGGGGCTTCAAGATGGCTGGCTAGATGCATCTGGTACTCACCTCTTCCATGGAAAGGAACCAAAATAACAAGTAGATAATCACACTTCAAACAGACATAAGAGAGAACACTAGAATTCAACAGAGAAGTGATGGGAAGCACTAAAAGCAAAAAAAGGAGAGGAAAGCAAAGCAGCCTGCTCAGCCAGGACAGCTGAGGTCTAGAGAGGCTCCCCAATGAGAGGAAGGATAAGAAACATACACCCAGCACAAGCAGTTCACAATCCTACCATAGACTCCTATAACCCTAGCCATGGGAGAGCCCCTTGACCCTCACAGGCCCTGAGATTAACATATGGGGCTGCCCGGAGACCACACAAGGGCATTGCTCCAGAGACAGGGTTCAAAAACCTATTGAAGGAAATAAGAGATGAAAACGTTCCAAGTCTAGGAAGAGATTTAGACATCGAGATACAGGAGGCTCAGAGAGACCTAGATAAATAAAATTCAAAAAGGTCTTCTTCAAAACACATTATAGTCAAACTGTAAAAAGACAAAGAGAGAATTCTAAAATCAGCAAGAGGAAAGCGTCCAGTCACTTATAAAGGAACACCCATCAGACTAACAGCAGACTTCTCAGCAGAAACCTCATAGGCCAAAAGAGAATAGGACGATACGTTCAAAGAGCTGGGGGCAGAAAAAACCTGGTAGCCAAGGACACTATAGCCACTAAAGTTATTCTTCATAAATGAAGGAGAAATAGTCTTTCCTAGACAAGCAAAAGCTGAGAAAAATCACCACCACTAGACCAGCCCTACAAGAAATGCTTAAGGGAGTCCTATACCAGAAGGAAAAGAACAACATATACCATTGTAAAAAGACAGCAATGTAAAAATAGAGCACTGATAGAGCAAGAACACACACAAGAGTAAATAATCAAATGTTACCACTACAGAAAACCACCAAATCACCATGATAAACAATGAAAGAAAGGAATAAGGGCTATACAAATCAAATATTAGCAGAAGAAAAGAAATAAAGATCAGAGTAGAACTAAATGAAATAGATTTTTAAAAATTACGGGCTGGGCACACTGGTTCACATCTGTAATCCCAGCACTTTGGGAGGCTGAGGTGGGAGGATCACTTGAGGCCAACAGCAAGACCCCATCTCTGCAAAAAATTTTCTAAAAACTTAGCTAGCCATGATGGTGCACACCTGTAGTCCTAGCTATTCTGGAGCCTAAGATGGAAGAATTGCTTCAGCTCAGGAGTTCGAAGCCACAGTGAGCTATGATGGCGCCAGTGCACACCAGCCAGAGTAAGAGAAAGACCCTATCTCTTAAAAAACAAAAAAATTACACAAGAGCAACAAAACAGGATGATTCCTTGAAAAGACAAACAAAATCAAGAAACTACTTGTGAGACTAACCAAGAAAAAAAGAGAAAAGACCCCAATAGACAAAATTAGAAATGAGAAAGGAGATACTACAACTGATACCATAGAATTCAAAACATCATGAAAGACTTTTTTTTTTTTTACAGGTGCCAGGACCTGAAATGTACATCAGAGACTATTATGAACAACTATACACTAACAAACTGGAAAACCTAGAGGAAATGGATAAATTCCTTGACACATACAACCTACCGAGATTGAATCATGAAGAAATAGAAAACCTGAACAGATCAGTAAGGACTAATGAGACTGAATCAGTAATAAAAAGTCACCCAACAAAGAAAAGTCCAGGACCAGATGACTTCACTGCCAAAGTATACCAAACATTCAAAGAAGAACTAACACCTATTCTCCTCGAACTACTCCAAAAAATTGAATAGGAGAGAATTCTCCATAATTCATTCTATGAGGCCCACATTATCTGATACCAAAACCCAACAATGGCACAACAAAAAAAGAAAACTACAGGCCAATATCTCTGATGAATACAGACACAAAAATCCTCAACAAAATACTAGCAAACCAAATCCAACAGCACATCAAAAAAATAATACATCATAATAAAGGGGGACCTTATTCCAGGGATGCAAGGATAATTCAATACACGCAAATCAATAAACACGATACATCACATCAACAGAATGAAGGACAAAAACCATACAACCATCTCAATAAGTGTAGAAAAAGCATTTGATAAAATTCAACATCACTTCATGATAAAAATTCTCAACAAACTAGGCACAGAAGGAACATACCTCAACATAGTAAAGGCCATAAAGGACAAACCCACAAATAACATCATACTGAATGGGGAAAATTTGAAAGCCTTTCTTCTAGGAACTGGAAAAAGACAAAGATGTCCACTTTCAGCACTCCTATTTAATACAGCACTGGAAGTCCTAGCCAGTGCAATCAATCAAGAAAAGGAAATACAAGGCATCCAAATTGGAAAAGAGAAGTTTCAACTTTCCCTCTTTACTCATGATATGATCTGTAATATCTATAAAAACCTAAAGACTCCACCCAAAACTCTTAGATCTGATAAACAAATTCAGTAAAGTTGCAGGATACAAAATCACATTACATCATCAAATACGAAATGTCCAATTTTGAATCAAAAGTGCAGTTCATTATATCTCGAATAAGAAGCAATACAATTAATCAAAGTATGTGCCTAAACTATCGACAACAGTTTTGTCATCTTAACAGTAGCTTGTTTATGCCAACAGCAAAGAAGCTTGAAGAGCGAATGGCAATGAAATCACGACAGGCATTTTCCACAGCTTGTGGAAAATTGAGTATTTTTCCTTACAAGAAGTGGTCCAAAGCCTGGAAGAAATGGTAGTCAGTTGGTGCAAGGTCTGGTGAATACAGTGGATGACAGAGAGTTTCCAAGTCCACCTTCTGTAGTTTGAGCTGCGTTGTTTTTTGCAACATGTAGTCTTGGCAAGAGGACTGGCCTGTCTCTATTGATCAATCTCAGCTGCTTCATTGCAAGCATCCTCATCATTTCATCCAACTGGCTGCAACAGAAAGTCGCTGTAACCGACTGACCAGGTTTCATGAAACTTTAGTGGATAATACCAGCGCTGGATCACCAAACAGACACCATTAGCTTTTTCTGATCAATATTCAGTTCTGGGCTGTGTTTCGGCCCTTCATCTTTATCCAACCATTATGCCCAACACTTGCGACTGTCAAAAAGAATCCATTTTTCATCACTGTAACAACACAATGTAGAAATGGTTCAGCTTTATGTCATGACAGCAAAGAAAGGCAAGCTTCGAGATGATTTCTTCTTTATCTTTTTACCTTGCTGATTTGTTTCCAATTGACCGATACTGTTGGAATAGTAACATCAAAAAAAAAAAAAAAACAACTAAAGCTTCCACTATAGCTTTCAGTTCATCATTATCCACCTTGGTCTCAGGTCACCCATGACTCACTTGCAAGATTACAATTGCCAGAACAGAACTTCTCAAACCATCAAGGAACTGTGCATTCATTAGCCACATCCTTCCCAAACACTTCACTGATATTTTGAGCTGCCTGCACTGCATTGGTTCCACAATGGAACTCACATTTGAAAATAACACAAATTTTTTACTTATCCATGGTTTCACAAAAACTGCTCCAAAAAAAAAATCTGAAAGATAATTACAAGCCAAAATGTGCATTTGCAAGACTGAGGATGTACCTTCACAATAAAAACATAATAAGAAATGTCAAAGTAAAATGTCAGAGATATCAACTGTCAAACTTAGTACTTAAGGAAATCAGACACTTCATATTTAATAACATAATATTTACTACAAACTAATTTTTGACAATGGTGCCAAGAAAATACATTGGGGAAAGGACATTCTGTTTAATAAATGGTGTTGGGAAGATTGGATATCCACATGCAGAAGAATGAAACTGGACCCTTCTCACTATATACAAAAATCAACTCAAGATGGATTAAAGGCTTAAACATAAGACCCCAAACTATAAAACTACTTGAAGAAAACAAGGAAAATATTTCAAAGGGATACCTGTACTTGCATGTTTATCACAGCATTATTCACAACAGCAAAGATATGAAATCAACCTGAGTATCCATCAATGGAAGAAAAGATAAAATGTGGCATATATAAACATGGAAACTACTCAGCCATAAAAAAAAGAATGAAATCATGTCATTTGCAGCAACGTGGATGGAACTAGAGGTTAACATCATGTTAAATGAATTAAGCTGGGCACATAAAGACAAATATCACATGCTCTCACTCGTATGTGGCAGCCAAAAAAGTTGATCTCATGGGGTAGAGAGAAGAATGATAGTTACCAGAGGCTGGGAAGGGTGTGAAGAGGGTTTAGCCAATAGGTACAGACATACAATTAGACAGAAAGTATAAGTTCTAATGTTCCATAGCAAAGTAGGGTAACTATAGCTAGCAGCAATGCATTATGTATTTCAAAGTAGCTAGAAGAGAGGACTTGGAATCTTCCCAACACATAGAAATGACAAATACTCAAGGTAATGGATACTCCAAATACCCTGACTTGATCATTATACATTCTATGCATGTAACAAAATATCACAAATGTGTAAAATATTACATATCAAAAATTAGGAAAAAAAGCAGAGAAGAAAAGCAAAGAAAAAGTATGGTAAAGGTAAATAAGAAGACAAAAATAAATCTATATATATCATAATCAAAATAGATGTAAATGGGACAGGCATGGTTGCTCATACCTGTAATCCTAGCACTTTGGGAAGCTGAAGGAAGAGGATCACTTCAGGTCAGGAGTTCGAGACCAGCCTGGGCAACAGTGAGACCCCATGTCTACAGAAAATAGAAAAATTAACCTCAGCTTGGTGGCATGCACCCAGTGTCCCAGCTACGAGAGGCTGAGGCAGGAGGATTGCTTGAGCCCAGGGGTTTGAGGTTGCAGGGAGCTATGATGACACCACTTCCTCATGTGGCCCTGCATGACATGACATACCTGCCTCCTTTTTCTAAGTAACAATGACTCAAAACTTTTCCTTCATGACTGTCTCTTCAGTATCTGTGTGTCTTATTACACTTTATTTCAAGACAATAAGGGAAACAAAGAGCAGAAATTAATGAAACGGAAAACCAAGAAAAAAAAAATCCTAAGGTAGGGAAGAATTTTTCAAACTTAAAAATCAAAAAGCATAAAACACAAAGGAAAAAATAACATGGAAAAGACTGATAAATGAGTACATTAACTCCTTTTTTAAAATCAGCTTTGAGATATAATTCACATACAAAACTAATTTATTGAGTTTTGATAAATGTATACAATTGTGTAACCCACACCATAATCAAGATTTAAAATACTTTCATCACCCATAAAAGTTCCTTGTGTGCCTTTACAGTCAATCCTCTTCTCCCTTAACAAGTATTGATGGGCTTTCTATCACTATAGTTTGCCTTTTCTTGAACTCCATATAAATGGAATCATATAGTTGACTATGTTAAAATTTAAAACTTTTGTTGATCAGATACCCTGTTACCAGGAACATCAACTTATTTTTGAAAAATATAATAAAGTGCCCTAATAAGGGACAAAATTTTAACTAGATTAGTATCACTGCAGAATGCAAAGCACAACTTATTAAACATAGAGCTGAGCAAGTGGCTTGATGGGGATGGACCTTTGTATTCTGGGGAAAGCAAAATTTACACTTATTCTAGAAATGGGTTTCACCTGCTTGCCCCGAGTATCTCTCAACACTTACAGTACACTCAATGGCTTCAAAATGTCTGCTTTGCCAATATGAGATTTACCTTACCATCACCTCAAACCAAAGGACACATTTAATGGTGAAGGAGATAAAACATTAAGCATGTGGCCATGGCACCCACTGGTCCTATCACATATCACATCACTCAGAAACTGCCAGACTAACAAAACGATAAAGTGGCACATCAAAAACTCAAATAAGAATCATCCTGCTGGTCTTTAGGATACAGTACATTATATCAAGGAAAGAGGAACTGAAGAGGGCAGAAAAGACAGTCTTGCACTGGCTATGCCACCCCTCCCCCATCCTCCCCAGGCTGTGCAGCGCCAACACACCAAAAGGAGAGAGAATCTGTGCATCCCAGAGACGGAAAGTGAATTTGCAATTTGTGTACCAGCTCACCCACAGTAAAATAAAGCACCAAGCAGACTCCTGAGGCCCCTGAGTCCAGGCCTTAGTTCATGAACAGCATTTATGGATCCACCCTGGGCCAGAAGGAAACATGCTGTCTTGAAGGGAAAGACCTAGTCCTGGCAGGATTCTCCACCTGCAAGTAAAGAGCCCTTGAGCTCTGAATAAACAAACATCAGAAGTAATCAGGCAACAGTCAACCCAGGCTTTGGCTGAGACTGGGCTGGCTTCAGGTGTCCTGGCACTGATGGCCACGAGGGAGTGCCCACGTCACTCCTCCCTGAACTCCAGCAGCCCAGCACAGAGAGGGAGGGAAGACAGTAAGAGGCTTTGCCTGGTAATCCAGAGAATTCTCTTGTATCTTACTCAAGCTCACCAGGGCAATACCACCATGAGCCTGCAAGAGTCATAGTGTTACTGGGCTTGTGGCACCCCCAAGTGCTGATATAGCTGCAGTGATCAGAGATTTGGACCACAACATTCAATTCCATTCGAGTATCTAGAAAGCCTTCTCAAGGATGGATTCAAACAAGCCCAGACCATGAAGATTAAAAAAAATACCTAACTCTTCAATGCTCAGACATCGACAAACATCCACAAGTAAGAAGAACATCCAGGAAGACATGACCTCACCAAACTAAATAAGGTACCAGTGACCAATCCCAGAGTGATAGTAATAGGTGACCTTTCAAACAAATAATTCAAAATAGCTGTCCTGAAGAAGCTCAATGAACTTCAGGACAACACAGAGAAGGAGTTCAGAAGCCTATCAAAGAACTATAACAAAGAGATTGAAATAATTTTTAAAAAATCAAGCAGAAATTCTAGAGGTTAAGTATTCAACTGACAAATTGAGAAATGCATTAAGAGTTTCGCAACAGCAGAATTAACCAAGCCAAAGACAGAAGTAGTAAGCCTGAAGACAGGCTATTTGAAAATACACAGCCAGAATACAAGAAAGAATAAGACTTGAAGCATGCCTGTAAGATCTAGAAAATAGCCTCAGAAGAGCAAATCTAAGAGTTATTGGCCTTAAAGAAAAGGAAAAGAGAGACTGGGGTAGAAAGTTTATCCAAAAAAATAATAAAAGAGAACTTTCTAAACCTAGAAAAAAATATTAATATTCAGGTACAAGAAGGCCATAGAACACCAAGCAGATTTAACCCAAACAAGGCTACCTCAAGGTATTTAACAATCAAGCTCCCAAAGGTCACAGATAAAGAAAAGGTCCTAAGGGGAACAAGAAAAAAAAAAAAAAAAACATATAAAGGAACTCTGATACATCTAGCAGAAGACTTCTCAGTGGAAACCTTACAGGACAAGAGAGAATGGCATGATATATTCAAAGTGCTGAAGGAAAAAAACTTAACCCAAGAATATTATATCCCGCAAAAATATCCTTCAAACATGAAGGAAAAATAAAGACTTTCCCGGACAAACAAAAGCGGAGCAATTTCATCAACACCAGACCTGTCCTAAAAAAATGCTAAAAGAACGAGTTCTTTAATCTGAAACAAAATTAATGAACAATTAAGAAATCTTCTGAAGGTATACCACTCACTGGTAACAGTAAGGACACAAATACAGAATATTCTATTGCTGTACTTGCAATTTTTAAACCACTTATATCTTGAGTAGGAAAACTAAAAAACAAACCTATCAAAAATAACAACTTTTTGACAGATATTATAAAAAGATATTGATGGAAACAACAAAGTTAAAAAGTAGAGGGGATGCGATTAAAGGGCAGAATTTCTGTTAGATTTCTCTTTGCTTATTTGTTCATTTGTCAGCGTTTGTAAGCAGAGTTGTCGTATGTTTAAAATAATTAGTTATAAAATGTTTTCCGCAAGCTTCATGGTAACCTCAAATCAAAAAACCTACAAAAGATACACAAACTATAAAACATTGATAAAGTTGAAGGAGACAAAAAAGTAGAAAGATATTCCATGCTCATGGGAATAATCAAAATTATTATAATAAAATGTCCATACTACCAATCTATAATTCAATGCAATTCCCATCAAAATACCAATGACATTCTTCACAGAAATAGAAAAAATAATCCTAAAATTTATATGGAACCACAAAAGACCTAGAATAGCCAAAGCCATCCTGAGCAAAAGGAAAAAAATTGGAGGAATCACATTACCCGATTCAAATTATACTACAGAGTTGTAGTAACTAAAATAGCATGGTACTGGCATAAAAACAGACACACAGAGCAATGGAACAGAATAAAGAACCCAAAAATAAATCCACACATCTCTAGTGAACTTATCTTCAACAAAGATGCCCAAGAACATACAGTGGCTAAAGGACAGTCTCTTCAATAAATAGTGCTGAGAAAATTGGATATTCATATCCATATGAAACCAGACCCTCTCTCTCACCATACACAAAAATCAAATCAAATGGATTAAAAACTTAAATCTAAGACTAGAAACTATGAAACTACTAAAAGAAAACATTGGGGAAACACTCCAGGACATTGGTCTGGGCAAGGACTTCTTGAGTAATACCCCCAAAACACAGGCAACTAAAGCAAAATTGGACAAATGGGATCACAGAAAGCTAAAAAGCTTCTGCAAAGCAAAGGAAACAATCAAAAGGGAAGAGACAACCCACCGAATGGGAGAAAATATCTGCAAACTACTCATCTGAGAAGGGATTAATAACTAGAATATATAAGAAGCTCTAACTCGATAGAAAAAAAAATCACATAATCTGATTAAAAAATGAGCAAAGGATCTGAGTAGACATTTCTGAAAAGACACACAAAGAGCCAACAGGTATATAAGAAAATGTTCAACATCACTAATCATCAGAGAAGTGCAAATTGAAACTACAATGAGATATCATCTCACCCCAGGTAAAATGGCTTTTATGAAACACACAGGCAATGACAAATGCCAGCAGGAGATGTGGAGAAAGAAGAACCCTCGACACTGTTGGTAAGAATGCAAATTCATGCAACCACTATGGAGAAGAGTATGGAGTTTCCTCAAAAAACTAAAAATAGAACTACTATATGTTCCAGCAATTCCACTGCTAGAAAGGAAATCAGTATATCAAAAAGATAATTGCACTCCCATGTTTACTGCAGCACTATTCACAATAGCCAAGATATGAAATCAACCTAAGTGTCCATTGACGGATGAATGGATAAAGAAACTGTGGTACATATACACAATGGCATATAATATAGCCACAAAAGAAGAATGAAATCCTGCCATTTGCAACAACATGGATGGAACTGGAGAACATTATGTTAAGTGAAGTAAGCCAAGCACAGAAAGACAAACTTTGTGTGTTCTCACTCATATGTGGGAGCTAAATATTAAAAACAATTGATCTCACAGAGACAGAAGAATGATGGTTACATTCTAGAGGGAGGGAAGGATGGGAAAGGTAGCAGGGAAAGGGGGATAAAGTAGGGATGGTTAATGGGTGCAAAAATATAGTTAGAATTAGCAATATCTGATAGCACAACAAAGTGACTATAATCAACAGTAAGTTAGGGTATAGTTTAAAATAACTAAAAAAGTGGGATTGAAATGTTCCTAACAGAAGGAGAAGTTAAATGCCTGAGGTGATGGATACCCCAATTGCTCTGATTTGATTATTCACATTGTATGCCTGTATCAAAACATCACATATACCCTATACATACCACTATTATGTACCTACAATAATTTTTAAACACCCCACAAATTTGTGATCTTAGAATCTGAAATAGGTCTTACAGAGCTACAATCGAAGCCTGCATTCCTTTAGGAGACTGCAGGGAAGAATCTGTTTCCTTGACCTTTCCAGATCTTAGAAGCTGCTTGTATTCCTTACTTAGCTCCTGGCCACATCACGACTTCTGCTTTCATCATCAAATCTCTTTCTTAGACTGACATTCCTGACTCCTTATAAGGACACTTGTAATTAGACTGGTCCCACCCAGATAATCCAAGCTACCAAAAGCAACAACAAAAAAATAGGTAAATTGGACTTAATTAAAATTAAAATCTTTTAAAAATCTTTTGTGCCTCAAAGGATACTATATTAACAGAGTGAAAAGGCAACTCACAGAAAGGGAGAAAATATTTGGAATTCATATCTGATAAGGGATTGATATTCAAAATATATAAAGAACTCTTCTTAGAACTCAACAACAAAAGCCAAACAATCCAATAAAAAATGGGCAAAGGACTTAAACAGATATTTCTTCAAAGAATATACACAAATGGCCAATAAGCACATGAAAAGATGCTCCAATATTACTAGCCCTCAGGGAAATGCAAATCAAAACCACAATGAACTACTACTACATCACACCCATTAGGAAGGCCATCATCAACAAAAAACAGAAAATAACAAGTGTTGGTAGAGAAATCAGAACTTTGTGCTTTGCTGGTGGGAATATAAGATGGTATAGTCACTGAAGAAAACATACAGCAGTTCCTCATAAAATTAAAAACAATTACCGGCTGGCACGGTGGCTCACGCCTGTAATCCTAGCACTCTGGGAGGCGAAGGCGCGTGGATCGCTCAAGGTCAGGAGTTGGAGACCAGCCTGAGCAAGAGCAAGACCCCGTCTCTCCTAAAAATAGAAAGAAATTATCTGGGCAACTAAAAATATATACAGAAAAAATTAGCCGGGCATGGTGGCGCATGCCCGTAGTCCCAGCTACTCGGGAGGCTGAGGCAGTAGGATCGCTTAAGCCCAGGAGTTTGAGGTTGCTGTGAGCTAGGCTGACACCATGGCACTTACTCTAGCCAGGCAACAGAGCGAGACTGTCTCAAAAAAAAAAAAAAAAAAACAACCAAAAACAATTACCATATGATCCAGCAATTTCACTTCTGGGTATACAGCCAAAAGAAGTAAAAGCGGAGCCTCAAACAGATATTTGTACACCCATGTTGATAACAGGATTATTCACAGCAAAAGGTGGAAGTAACCAAAGTGTCCATCATCAGTTGAATGGCTAAACAAAATGTGGTATACAGATTCAATGGAATATTATCAGCCTTAAAGAAAAAACATGCTTCATGTTACAACATGGATAAACCTTGAAGACATGCGAAATGAAACAAGCCAGTCACAAAAGAACAAAATACTGTATGATTTAACTTATATGAGGTTGCTAGAATAGCCAAATCCATAGAGATAAAAGTTGAATGGCAGCTGTCAGGGCCTAGGAGGATGGTAAACTTGGGAACTGGTATTTAACGGGTACAGAGTTTCAAGTGGCAAAAATGAAAAAGTTCTAGGTGATGGTAATGGTTGCACAACAATGTACATGTACTTACCAATACTGAACTGTACACTTAAAAGTAATTAAAATGGGCTGTAATCTC
This sequence comes from Lemur catta, assembly GCF_020740605.2. Classification (NCBI taxonomy): domain Eukaryota; kingdom Metazoa; phylum Chordata; class Mammalia; order Primates; family Lemuridae; genus Lemur; species Lemur catta. The sequence goes on along the minus strand of NC_059128.1, from coordinate 169,558,179 downwards.
AGCACTCTGGGAGGCCAAGGATCCTTTGAGGCTAGGAGTTCAAGACAAGCCTGGGCAACATAGCAAAACCCTGTCTCTACAAAAAAAATTTTTTTAATTGGCTGGGCATGTTGGCATGTGCCTGTAGTCCGAGCTACTAGAAAGGCTGAGGCAGGAGAATTGCTTGAGCCCAGGACTTCTAGGTTATAGTAAGCTATGATCACACCACTGCACTCCAGCCTGAGTGACAGAGCAAGACCCTGTCTCCAAAAACAATGGTTAAAATGGTAAGTTTTATGTTATATATATTACTACAATAATTTAAAAAGACCATGTACATGAATATTAACAGCAGCAGTATTCATAATAGCCCAAAGAGAGAAACAGTCCAAATGCCCATAAATTGAAGAATGGATAGATAAAATGTAGTATATTCATACAATGGAATATTACTCAGCAATAAAAAGGAATGAAGTACTGATATTTGCTATAATGCAAATGAACCTTCAAAGACAACAAGGTAAGTGTAAGACAGCAGTCACAAAAGACCACATACTGTATGATTCCCTTTATATGAAATGCCCAGAATGAGCAAATCTACAGAGACAAAAAGCAGATTAGTGGTAGACTAGGACTGGGGGAAGGGACGATGAGGGTGACAACTAATGAGTATGGGGTCTCTTTTTAGGGTGATAAAACATTCTAATATTGTGGTGAAGGTTGCACAACCCTGTTAATATACTAAAAGCCACTGAATTATATAAACAGATGAACTATGGTATGTAAATTATATCTCAATAAAGCTTTTTTTTTTAAGCAAACAAGACTAATGACCAAATGGAATTATAAAATGAAACACAGGGATGAATAAAAGATAACTAGAGGAGAACAGAAACACTACCCTTTGAATTCTTGCTCTGTCATTTACTATCTGTGTGACATTGAACAAGTTATATAACCTCTCTGTGCTTTGGTAACATCTACCAACAGGGTTGCTGTGAGGATAAATAATATGTAAAACATATTATTAGTACAATGCCTGCTACGCAGTTGTCCTTCCCCGTCCTATCCTCCCACCTAATGTTAAAAATTCTGCCACTGACTGTATGGAAATATAAATTCAAAGACAGTAGTACCAGAATTTTATGTTAAAGAATTTATATCTGTTCCAGGTAACAATCTAAAAGTCACCAATTATATGCTACTGGAAAGCAATTTTCAACTACTCATTGCAAGTTGATATCTGAGGCAAAGGGAAAGATAAACTTTAGACAGCTCTTCTCACCAATTATCTCTCAACTTCCTTGTCTCCTCCCTTTCTTCATTTTGAAACACTTCCTTCCTCACCTTCCTGCCTTCTTATCTTACCCTCTATTCTAAACTACTATTCTTACTTAGACTGCTATTGATCAGGAGAAAAGCAACAATAACTTACTTGTTTCCATGTTATGTTAAGACAGAAAACAAAAATGCCAGGCACAGTGGCACCCCCCTGTAGTTCCAGGAGGCTGAGGTGGGAGGACTGCTTGAGGCCAGGCTGTAGAGAGCTGTGATCGTGCCTGTGAATAGCCACTGCCCTGCACTCCAGCTTAGGCAACATAGTGAGACCTCATCTCCAAAAATGTAAAATAAAATAGAGGAAAAAAAATGACTGATTGCAAAGCTACAGGCCAGTTCCAAACTCTGCCCAGCTAACTCAAAGTTCCCTAAACAAAAAGATGAACAAACTTGAAAAAGACGAAAATGAAAAGATATACAAGAAAGCTCCTTCCCTTGTGTTACTGGCTCTCTTGTTTACCTGGAAACAAAATCGTATGACATCTATGACTGGACTATCTCAGTACAGTAAGCCCACTGTATCCATGGGTTCCACATTCATGGATCCAACCAAGGATCGAAAATATTCAGGAAAAAAAAAGTGTCTGTACTGAACATGCACAGACTTTTTCCCTTGTCATTATTCCCAGAGCCTAAACTATAGAGTAAACAACTATTTACATACCATTTACAATGTTATTAGGTATTATAAGTAATCTAGATACCAAGGGACAACTGCATACTATCCACATCCAAGTTTTACTACCAAAAAAATTGTCAGGTGCTCTAAGAAGTTGGTGGTAATACAGTTTGATTAAGCTATGCTTCCATTTTAAATATTCCCTTATTTCATTTTAATGTTAATTAAAAATTTACTCTCAAACTACTTTAAAGGGCAATGCCTTTCTAAAGGACATCTGTGTTATAAATGCTTCCGGAATAAGATTCAGTAAAAGGATGTGGTTAAGAAGCACAAACAGATGAACTACCATTGTATTGGTATGACTTTGTACACTTTCAGACCAGAAAATTCCTACTAAAAATATGTCAAAATAAACTAATGTTAGCTCTATGAAAGCTTTTAAGTTATCAATTCTAACCCACTGTAACATTCTAAAAAGAACATAAGTCTTAAAAAAAGTTACTAAAACAAGCCCAGAAGCCTTTTCTTCCTCTACAAAATTCTCAACCTTGATGCCTAAATGTATGTCTTGCTGTATTTCACTTCAGAAATGTTTAGTGGACACTTAATACACAGAACAAGTATACTAAGGACTTATAATACAATGTTATTAATCACCACAGCAACCTTATGAAGTAAATAATAATATCACCATTTTATAACTGAAGAAACTAAGGCTTCAAAAGTTTAGCCAGGCACAGTGGCTCAAGCCTGTAATCCCAGCACTTTGGGAGGCCCAGGTGGGAAGAATGCCTGAGGCTAGGATTTCAAGACCAGCCTAGGCAACGTAGTGAGACCTCATCTTCCAAAAAAATAGAAAAATCAGCTGGGCATCATGGTGTGCACCGGTAGTACCAGCTACTTGGGAGGCTCAGGTAGGAGGATCACTTGAGCACAGGAGTTTGAGGGTTGCAGTGAGCTATGATGACGCCACTGCACTCTAGCCCAGGTGACAGAGCAAGACTGTGTCCCAAAAAAAAAAAAAAAAAAAAAGGCCAAATCCCTCCTTTTATAATTTCTATTATGTAAAATTTCAAACACACATTGTAGAAGAGAGCAAATCCCCTAAATCCAACACCCTGCTACAATCACCAACTCATGGCCACTTGTTCTACCCATATTCTCTCACCTACTCATCCCCACTGCATTATTTTGAAACAAAACCTTCTTTTTTTTTTTTTTGAGACAGAGTCTCACTTTGTTGCCAGGGCTAGAGTGAGTGCCGTGGCATCAGCCTAGCTCACAGCAACCTCAAACTCCTGGGCTTAAGCGATCCCACTCCCTCAGCCTCCCGAGTAGCTGGGACTACAGGCATGCGCCACTGTGCCCGGCTAACTTTTTCTATATATATTTTTAGTTGGCCAGATAATTTATTTCTATTTTTAGTAGAGACAGGGTCTCGCTCAGGCTGGTCTCCAACTCCTGACCTCGAGCGATCCACCCACCTCGGCCTCCCAGAGGGCTAGGATTACAGGAGTGAGCCACCGGGCCCGGCCGAAACAAAACCTTCTCGTTTATAAATATTTCATTATATACCTCTAAAAAATAAATATTTTCATCCATAAACATTTAAGTGCATATCTCTAAAAGACAAGAACTCAAAGCTGGCCGGGCATGGTGGCTCATGCCTATAATCCTAGCACTCTGGGAGGCCAAGGCAGGAGGATAGCTTGAGGTCAGGAGTTCGAGACCAGCCTCAGCAAGAGTGAGACCCTGTCTCTACTAAAAATAGAAAAAAATTAGCTGGACAAAAAAAAAAAAAAAAAAAAAAAAAACAGAAAAAATTAGCTGGGCATGGTGGCACACGCCTGTAGTCCCAGCTACTCAGGAGGCTGAGCAGGAAGATTGCTTGAGCCCAGGAGTTTGAGGTTGCTGTGAGCTAGGCTGACGCCACAGCACTCTAGCCCAGGCAACAGAGTGAGACTCTGTCTCAAAAAAAGAACTCAAAGCTATACTCTTATCATTCTCATTAAGCTACATTTTCTCATACAAAGAAGAAAGCCCAAGGTACCCTCTGATCTCTAACTACTTCATGGAAGGTAACATTTCAGAACTGTCAAATACAATCACAAGAAATAGTAAGATTACAGGTAGCCAAGCTAACCTTCCCTCTTTCCTGAAACTCTTTACTGGTTTTCTTAACCCTATATTAAATTGGTTCTCCTCCCCAGCTCTCTACCTACTTCTGGTTTCCATTTCTGGCTCCTCTTTTTCCTCCCCTTCAGCCATCTGCTCTTCTCAGTATATGCCCTCTAGATAGCTCATCCACTTTTGTTTTCATCTTATCAACTCTGGCTAACTGACTCCCAAATCTGTAATTCCAATTGTGTTCTCTACTCCAGGTTATTGTTCCTCAACATTTCTACTTGAATGTCTTGCTATCACCTCAAACTTAACATGCATCAATCCTAACTCATCATTATCTCCAAAAACCAAGCTTTTCTATCCTCTTTACCAATCTGTTCATTACAAAACACTACCTTCCCATTCACCCAGCCTCTCCCTTAAGTCACATGTCAATTTGTGTTAGTTTTCCTTTGAAATATCTCTCATCCATCCATTTCTCTTCTATTGACACTGACACCACTAAAACCCAAGCCTTCACCAACTCACTGAAATTATTAATATCATAAGCACCCTTAGTTGTAATTCACTCTCTCAATTTCAGTCTGTTCTATATAATATTCATTCATTACTACAACATATTTACTGAATGATTACTGTATCCTAAGCACCGGATGGATGCTGCAGGGATGCAATAGTGAGCAAGATAGACATCTCTTTCTAGCAGAAGAAACAAAATTTTTTCAAATAATTGTAAATTGTGATACTGACTGAGAGAAACACAGTGCTATCATAAAGGACAGAGAATAGGAGCACTACTTTACTTAGAGCTTTTAGTTAGAAATGGAATTTAAGCTGACACTTTAAGGACAAAGAGGAGGCAGTCATATAAATATTTTAAGTAGAGTGCTCCAAGCAAAGGAAACTGCAAAGCACACAGGTGCTAGGAGGGAAAAAGCCTCACAATGTGGCCAAGGAATAAGAGAGAAAGTAGTAAATGTAAAGCTCAAACAAGAGACATAAGCCAATTTAATTCTACACATAATAAGAAGTCACTAAAGGTTGAGAGCCAGACGTAGTAAAACACACCTGCAGTCCCATCGCTTGAGCCCAAGAGTTAGAGACCAGCCTGGGCAACAGGGTAAGACCCTTGTCTCCAAAAACAAATCCATACATAAATAAATACATAACAGAGATTGCTAGTACTCACTAATATCTGCATCATTTGCACAGTGCTATATACATTTCCCAGCCATCCCTGCAGTTAGGTGGAATCACAGGACTCATTTCTGACCAATGGAATATGGGTTGAAGTGAATATGCCACTTCTAGCCTTTATTCTTTTTAATACATGGATTTTAAGGCTATAAACTTTCCTCTAAGCATGGTTTTACCTGTATCCCTTAAGTTATACCATATTTTCATTGTTTAGTTCCAAATAGTTTAATGTTATTTTTTCTCTAATCCTTGAGTTATTCAGGAGTATACTGTTTAATTTTCAAACAGCTGACAATTTTTTCTTTCTTTCTTTTTTTTTTTTGGTAATTGATTTCTGGCTTAATTCCAACATGTCAGAAAGCATACTCTAGAATTGATTATTTCAGTCTTTTTTAGTGTCCAGCATGGGTCCGTCTGGGAAAAATTTCCACAGGCACTTGAAAAAAATCTGCATTTTCTGCAGGTATTCGGTGAAATGTTCAATGCGTGTCAATTACATTCATATGTTAATCATGTTCAAATCGTTTATATTCTTTTGACTTTATCTTATTTTTCCACTAATTACTCGAGGTATAGTTAAATATCCCATAGTATGCTTACGGATTTGTCTAATTCTTTTAGTTGTCAATTTTTTTTTTTTTTTTGAGACAGAGTCTCACTCTGTTGCCAGGGCTAGAGTGAGTGCCGTGGCAGTCAGCCTAGCTCACAGCAACCTCAAACTCCTGGGCTTAAGCGATCCTACTGCCTCAGCCTCCCGAGTAGCTGGGACTACAGGCATGCGCCACCATGCCCGGCTAATTTTTTCTATATATATTTTTAGTTGTCCAGATAATTTATTTCTGTTTTTAGTAGAGACGGGGTCTTGCTCAGACTGGTCTCCAACTCCTGACCTCGAGTGATCCACCCACCTTGGCCTCCCAGAGGGCTAGGATTACAGGCGTGAGCCACCGTGCCTGGCCTAGTTGTCAATTTTTTGCCTACTAGGTTGGCAAAGATTACGAAGAATAATAATGCAGAGTTAAGGAACATCATGGTAAAAGTGTAAACTGATTTTTTTTTCTGGGTACCAGTTAGGCAACAGTTAGCAACATTCTAAGCATCTATATCTTTGAACCCAGTTATTTATCATTTAGAAATTGAACTTAGAGAGAGAGGAGATCCAAATAAGCTCTTCATGTACACCAAATACTGCTCAGCATTTACACTGATTCATGAATTCTCACTGAAGCCTTACAGTAATCCTTTTATTGGGTATTAACCCCGTATTAAAAATGAGAAAAAATGAGTCTTATAGAGACCTAAGCCCAAACAAATAGTAAGTGATGGACCCTATGCTAGAACCAAAATTGTCTGACTCTAAACGTTTATATTTATATATATATAGACATGGAAAGATGTTCCTAGAAGCCAAGTTGAAAAACAAGATGTAGCTTTGATCCTATGTTTAAAAAATGTGCATGAGTTTGCGTATTCATAGAGACAAGTCTAGAAAACAATCATAAATAATAAAGATGTATCATTTAGGGCAAAGAAAGAAATGATTATATAAGAAACCTGGATGAGACTCCTCATACAATTAAAACTAAACATAACTGAGCTTTCCAGAAGCCAAGACTTTTAAGTAAAGTTACTTCCTATAACACTGTAATCCCTATTTCTTCTACAGTAACATGTGGACCACATCAATTCTCCCTCTCATTTCTGACTGGTATCAGGGGGAAAAATACAGACACACATACATACATATATGTGTATATACATGTATGTGTACATTACTGTCTTGAACAGCTTCTTATGTAGAGCCAATTTATTCCTCCAGCTATCATTTGCCAACTATAGAGGGCTGATAAAAATGGCTCATTTAAAATATGATTTCAGCCTGTTCTTTTAAGCCAACAACTGCTCCTTTTCCAGTTCTTCAAAATATATGAGCCTCCTATTTTCTGCACTGAGATGGCAAGACAAAGAATGGTGCATACATATACATATTTGGTGTCGTATGATTTATTTCTTCCTCAACATTTCGCTTTTCCTATTCTTTGTAAGATTTTACATTAAAGAAGTATCTCATCTCTGATGATGGAGTATATCCTACAAATTATTACTTATAACTTCTATATATGCACTACACTTAATTAAATAGCTTCAGGAAGTTCCAGGATTGTAAACTGAAGCTTCTTTGTAGGAATAAAGGTAGAATTAGTCTAGAAACAGCTTCATTAAAGGAGCTTTATAAAAAGGACAAAATAGGCAAACTTTCTTTTTGTAAAGAACCAGATAATAAATATTTTAGGCTTTGTGGCCACAGAGTCTCTCATACATATTCTTTTTTTTTCCCCAACCCTTTAAAAATGTAAAAATCATTCTTACCTTGGGGCAATACAAATAGAGTTTCTGAGTGTTTCCCATTAAAATAGTGGATTTAATATATAAAGCTTTTTTCTTTAAGAAATTAACCCACAAGGGCAAAATATCCAAAAAAGCAAACAACAGTAACAAAATTTCAGATGCTAAAAGACAAGGTGGACAACTGGTAACTAACTCATTTAATGAATTCCAAAAAGGTGAAGCCTATGCCAGAAATTGAAAAATCCAATTTATACCTTGGAATTCTTGAAAGATTCAGGAACTGGCAGCACCAGGTACTGCCTGAACTGGAAGAAGAGGAAGTTAATAAGAAGACTTGCATGAAAGCTGTCTGAGAAGTAGTTAAACTCCTGGGAGTTTCCCAAATCTACCTGCCCAGTGGTTGGCTATTTATTCCACTCTAACAGAAGTCTGTTAGTTTATTCTCTTGAAAGGGTTGCTTTTTAAATTTTTTTTTTATCATGTTCTTTTTACTTGTTTTTCCCCAGAGCTCACAGTTGTTGTTTATTTATTTATTTACTTACTTACTTACTTTTTCAGTACTCTGGATGTTTTAAAGAGTCCCTGAACTAGTGGCCCACCAGATATAATTAAAGATCTATGTACACTACCAAAAGTGGGGGAATGAGCAGGCCACTCCCTTTTACCGACACAAAAAAACAGTGGCTTCCCTTCAGCACTCAGGCAAGTTGAGTTTTTCCTCGTGAACCTAACCCAAGAGGAAACACCTCCTAGACATCAGGGTTTTCTCAAAAAATGGCTCACTTGGACCACCATGTAATGATGTTCAAAGTCTATAAATCCCAATCAATTTAGCTATCGATCACCCAAGGATTTGACAGCTTAAGTAAGCTTCTGATGTAAAAGAGACCAAAACAAATGCAGAAAAACCAATTTAGAAGAAATAGTCTGAAAGGTGAAAGGTTTTTTTAAAAAGTCCTTTATAGCCTCAGAAATTAGAGAACATATTACACCCATAAAAAAGCACAGAATGCTATATAAAGAAATTTTTCTTCTTTCTTTTCTTTTTTGAGACAGGGTCTCACTCTGTCACCCAGGCTAGCTAGCTCATTGCAACCTCAAACTACTGGGCTCAATTGATCCTCCTGCTTCAGCCTCCCGAGTAGCTGGAACAACACGAGCACACCACCATGCCTGGCTAATTTTCCTGTTTTTTGTAGAGACAAGGTCTTGTCATGTTGTTCAGGCTGGTCTTGAACTCCTGAGCTCAAGCAATCCTCCCACCTCAGCCTCCCAAAGTGCTAGGATTACAGGTTTGAGCCACATGTCTGGCCAAAAAGAAATTTTTAACGAAACAAAAAAGAGCTCTTGGGAAATCAGAATCTTGACAGCAAAAATTAAAAATACAACACAAGGCTTAGGAAATAAAACATACCTCCCAAATAAAATAAAGCAAACAGACTAGGAAATGAACAATGGAGAAAAAAAGAAACTTAGAAAACTAATCTAAGAGATCCAAACAAATAACAGAAGTTTGAGGAAAAATAAACAAAAGAAATGGGAGAAAACCACTGTTACGAACTGTGTCTCCCCCCTTTCCAATGCTTTTGCTGAACCCTTAACCCCCAATATAACTGTATTTGGAAATAAGGCCTTTAAGGAGGTAATTAATATTAAATGAGGCCATAAGGATGGGGCCCTAATCCAAAAAGATGACAGATCTCTCTCTCCATGGAAAACCCATGTGAAGACACAGCAAGAAGACAGCTGTCTACAAGCCAGGAAGAGAAGACGCATCAGAAACTAACCTAATGGCACCTTATTCTTGAACTCTTAGGCTCCAGAACTGTGAGAAAACAGATTTCTGTTGTTTAAGAAACCCACTCTGTGGTATTTTGTTATGACAGCCCTAGCAGTCTAATATAAGCCATCAATATAATAATTCAAGAAAATTTCCCAGAACTAATGAACATAATTTTGCAGATTTAGAAGGTATAATGAATATTCAGGAAAACAAACTAAAAATAGATGTACAGTAAGTCACATTCTTAAGAAATTTCAGAATATAAGAACTACAAAATTCAACAAAGGCAAAAAACATTTTTATAATAAAGAATCCGAATGTCTTCAGACTTCTCAAAAGGATGACAAGCTAGAAAACAATGGAGCAAATTATTTGAATTCTGAAGGCAAATTATTTTCAACCTAGAACTGGTACCCAAGCAAATCAAGAAGAAAAACCAAAAAAAAAAAAAAAAAAAAAAAGGTTTTCATTAATGTAAGATCTCAACCTTTCACAAGAATCTACTGTGTTAGATATACTCCATCAAATGGAGAGGTTAAACCAAAAAAATAATAACAAAAACACTACATGATTTTCACAGAAAATAAAAGATTTAACACAAGAGAAAGACAAAGGAAGTCACTAGTTTCATGGTAAGAGAACAAATCCCATAAAACTATGTACCAGCTATGGAGGACTAGTTCAAGTAGGTTGAAAAACTGCTAAGGACAGCACAATTTTACGCCCAGGTATATGTAACCAAAAGTAGTTAGTGTCCATGTCCACTAAAAGATTTGCAAATGAACGTTCACAGCAGCTTTATTCACAATAGCTTAAAAGTGGAAACAAACCAAACATAAAAATTTACATCAATGATAAAAATTTTTTTAATTGGAATACTACGATCAATGAAAAAGTACTGTTGCACCCAACATCACGATGAATTTCACAAACACAATGTTAAGCAAAAGTAGCCATCTGCACGAGCGTATGATTCCATCTATATCAAGTCTAAGAACAGGCAAAAATAATTTATGGTGATAAAGGTTAAAACAGTGATTACTCTGGGGAGGGGACGGCATACTGATTGGGAGGGGACACAAAAGAGACTTCTAGAGCACTGGAAACGTTCTATACCTTGATCTGGGTGACAACTATACAGATGTCTACAATTACAAAAATCCATTGAGCTACACATTTAAATTTGTGCACTTTGCAATAAAAACAATTTAAAGACACTTTCTCTAAACAAGTTTTTTAAAAAGAAATTAATGAGATTTTCAACTGGATCCCACGACAGGAATTCAATCAAAAGGAAAAAATTTTAAAGTCTTATACACAAAGATTTTTATTTCAGAGTTATTTATAACTGCACGCGTGCGCGCACACACACACAGACACCCACCCCTGGAAATAAATTTAATAAATGAATGCCATGCCAACCCCGGATCTATTTCTCCAGTGTGAGAGAAAAATTGTTATCTGGTGTCTGTTACTAGTAGCCACACTTAATACTAACCAACCTAAAGAAGCCATCTGCCCCAGAAGGAAGAATATGTTCACAGGCTCTAAGGCAAAAAAAAAAAAAAAAGAGGTTGGCTATTTAAGGCCTAAAGAGGAAAGGGATAACAGCAGGAGAGGCAAAAGCCAAATTATACAAGGCCTTATAGGCCTCTTTTAAGAACACGGATAAGAAATTAAAAGAAACAAAAATAAAAGTAACTGGATTTCCCAGGGCACCAATGAGATGCAGAAGAGTTGTACACTAAATATTCTGAATGTTTCTAAAAATAAAAAATATTATTCAAGAACATGTAGCACCTAGAAGTGATCAAGCATCTCCAAGGAAAATTTTCCAATCCTTTATAAAATTAATGTTTCCACAATATAGCTGGAATACTGAAAAAGTCCATGGCATATTAAATTTTTGGTTACATCTATTATTTGAGTTGATCCACACAGCAACATGATTTGAAAATATATGCCGAAAATTCTGGAAGACCAATTCTTAAAAAAAAAAAAAAATCCTTTGGAGAAGCATCCTATTCCCTACAGAACTTCCACATACTCTCACTGCTTTGTTTATTCAGTTGATCACCTAAACAAAAGCAAAAATCATTCATACGATATTCATGTCCAATTCAGCAAAACTTAAGTACAATTTCAGGAATAAGGAAGAAGAGACTCAGTGTTTCAACAGTTTACTTTACCTGATAGTTTAAACAAATAAAAACATGCAATTATTAACAACCAAAAAATAGATGAAAAACAGACCAAAAGAGTAAGCATTCATTCCCTCCAGAAAGATTTCACCCTGATAGTTTTCCATACTGTCTCACAGCATTAAACTAAAATGTAAGAAAAATACTACAAATATGTAAGAAAAATAGCAAGGCAACCCTATGCTGCTTCTATTAACAGAAACCTTAGAGTTAAGAAGGGGGAAAAAATGGAGAATATATTAAAGCTCTCTAACTCACCAAAACAGAACAAATGATTTTTCAAATATTTTGCTCAACAGGCAGATGCACTGCTGATTCTTAACACATGAATAAGATAACAGTAGCAAAACGTGAAGTGTTACTTTTCTAACACTCAAAAAAAGAAAGAGAACATTTTGCTAGATCATTACATTTAGTTACTGTGATAAGCCCTCCAGAGATTTCCTCCAAATCACTACACTATTTTTCATCTATGTTCAAGGGCCCCAAAAATTCATTCTCTTTATCAAGAGATTCAAACAGACAAACTAAATTCCAGCAGTAAAACCTGTAAGGGATCCAGTTCACTTTTTAGTAGGTCATAGGACTCAACTGCAGGGATGACATTATTGTTACCGCTGATAATACATCTAAAAAGCATAGGAAGACTCCATATAGACCTTAATTAATTGTTAAAATAACTTATGATGCAAGTCACCAAGGTATCCCTGCCCTCAAGAAGTTTTCAATCTGTATGAGAAGGCATAAATACACAAAATGAAAAATAATGTAAAGCAAATCATGCAAAATGACCTAAGAGATGAGAAATTATACGGTTTCATAAAGAATACACAGAACTTGAGTTAGGAGGTCAAGGTTTGAGTCTCAGCTCTTCCCCCTTAACTAGATGTGTGAATTTTAGTGCAGGTATTCTGTATGTATTTCAGTTTCCCTATCTATAAAACAGAAGGTTGGATTCCAACATTCCTGCAATGATGTTCTACGACACTATGAGATGAGTCTACATAAGATTAAAATCAAGGGAATGGCAAAACAATAAGGAGTATGGGTTCAAAGGAAAGCAACAACATAAAGAACTGAGGACCAAAAATGAAACAAAATTTTACTTCATTTGCTACTTAAGTAATTTAGGGAGGGGGGAAAAAAATTTCAAACAGACCGGGGGAGGTGGCTCAGGCCTATAATCCCAGCACTCTGGGAGGGCAAGGTAGGAGGATTGCTTAAGGTCAGGAGTTCAAGACCAGCCTCAACAAGAGTGAGACCCAATCTCTACTAAAAACAGAAAAAATTAACCAGGCATGGTGGTGTACACCAATAGTTCCAGCTACTGGGAGGCTGAGGTAGGAGGAGTGCTTGAGCCCAGGCATTTGAGGTTGCTGTGAACTAGCCGGATGCCATGGCACTCTAGCCCAGGCAATAGAGAGAGCCTCTGTCTCAAAAAAAGTTATAATAAAGAAAAGAAAGGAAGAAAAGGAAGGAAGGAAAATTGATTTAAACAGGCAGCTTATGCACAGGCACTCAAAGTCTCAATGGAAACTATAAAAAGGTAGAAAAATACAAAGTGTAAACAGACAAAGAGATTTGGTTAGGTTAGAGTGGACAGCTCCTATAGAGAAATAATACTGGCATCAAAAAAATAGGTTTTGAGCAGACTGTTAGAAGCCTATGAATTCTGATCTATACTCTGTAGTAACAGAGAGCTATGGCTGGTTTCTGAACAGTGAGGGGTGTTTGGAGCATTATTTTAAGATTTAGGCCGCAAGCAGAACATACTAAGTAGGGAGAAAACAAAAACAGGCAGAAAACCCAGCAAAAAGGCTGGCCAGCAGCTTAGAGATAAAAATCACTGGCAACAATTGGCCATGCATAGAAATAAAACCAAGGTTTGTGTCTGAGTAATAGAAAGCATGGTAATGACACCAAAACAAATTTAGCATATGGAATCAGTTTTGAAGGGAAGACTGTAAGTTTTATCTTTGAAACAGTTTAAAGTGCGGATCACCCAGACATAACTGTTACCTGAAATCTTTAAATGTCATATTTGGCCCTGTCAGTTGTCTTCCTAAAACAGCACAGCAAAGTATTTATGAAGAACTTGTTAAATGTTTAGTGATTTCAAGAGTTCCCTTCAATTTTACTTATCAACTAAATAATCATTTAATTTTCTGATGTCCGTAGAGAACATTTGGCATTTTTCCTTATTATAAAGGTGAGTAAATTGTAAAATTATTAAACTATGTTTTAAAAAACATAGTGCATCTGTATTAAGCCAAGTCTTCCTGACAAATGATTTACAATAATCACATCAAATCTACCCTGAGCTTTGGAAGGAAAGTTCTCAGAGGTCCAAAAGAAAAAGAAATCCAGAGGCATTAAGTGTCACTCAATGTCTAACAAAACATTACGTGTAGGTTTCAACTTTTATTTAGATGGATCTGAAAGCACAGGGAAAATATGGACAAAAAGATAAGGCCTAGAAAAATAAGACATTTTAAAATATAATCCCCAAGTCAAAATGAAAAGAAAGTACCATTAATCAACCAATGCATGTTTTTCAAGTCACTATGAAGTTGTGAATGGGTGCCTATTTAAGAATGGAACATCATCGACAATTACCAAACAAACAAAACTTTCTTCTTGAGTTATTTCTCCATTAACTTTGTGATCTCACTGAAGGTTGAGACTTGAGGCACAGTGATTTCCAAGTGCTGAAGAAATCGTTATGATTGCTTTGTCAAAAATCTATCCAAGTAAGATTTTAAAAATGAATACCTCTTGCAGAACTTACCGGTTCTGGCCATTTAACACTGAGCTTCTTTGCTCCCCACCTAAGATGAGGTTAGAAAATTCTCCGTAACCTCACTCTTTCCTAACTTCTAATGCTTCTTACCAAATGACTTGTCCATCAGGTCGACACCGAGAGCCTGTGTTACGGTTCTCAGTCAGCCCTGAACAAAACCCAGCTTCCCGAGTTTCTAACAGCGAATTTAACTTCTATGGGAACATACAAGAAAGATTACAAAGCCAACCTATCCAGATAACTGTTTTACCGGATCCATCACAACTCAAGTCAAAAGCTCAAAGCCAAGCAACTCGCGTGCGAATCTAAAGCAGGTCCCAGCGACTGAAGTAACAGCCAAGAACGAGGAAAACGGCCGGGGGAGGGGTGGGGGGAGGGGCGCGGGGCGCGTCCCGAAGATGTCCACACGCTGCACCGGGCACGACGCTCTCCCTCGTCTCCGGGAGAGCCCTTCCCTCTCTGCCCCGTCCCTACCTTCCCACCCTCAGATGACGCCACAACTGGCAACAGGACTTTCTCAGGAAGACTGCCAGGGAAGCGCGCGCGCCACACGCTCGCTCTCCCAGCCCCGGGGCTGCCGCCCGGGCTCTCCCCGCGCCCCGACGCTCCCGGGCCGCGCGGACGGGGAGGCCGCTCCCCAGGGCAGCGGTCCGAAGGTCGCGTGGAGCCGCGGTGCAGACGCCCAGGCCCGGTCGGGCAGCGTCCGCGCCCACTCCGGCTCAGCTCCGAGCCGGCAGACGGCGCCCCCGGGGCTAACTTTGCCGGGGAAGAGGAAGCGACGCAGGGAGTGGAACGGACAGTGTGCACGGACAGGGGACGGAAACGCTGTCTGTGTGTGTGTGTCTGCCTGCCGGCAAGGCCGTCCCACCTTCCCTTTGCCGAGCCCGGCGACGCCAGCTCACCTGAAGAAGGCACCGGGACGCCGCCGCGGCCGCAGCGATGGCCGTTACGGCACGAGGCCTGCGCTCCGCCGCCGCGTAGCTCTCGGGAGAGGGGCGGGGCGCGCGCGCGCGCGGCGGGCGGGTCTGCCCGGGCAGGAAACCCGCTCCCGGCCCAATCTGATAGGCTTTAGTCGCTCCTCCTCCCCGGTCCCTGAAGCGACAGCGGTCGGCGCCGCGCCGGGATTGGGCGGTGACACGTGTCGATCAAGCGCTGTGCCGGGTGTGGAGTGAGCTGAGGCTGCGCGGCGGAAAGACAGAGAGGGTGAGAAGCGCTGGGCCTGCCCGTGGCTGTCTTGGTTTTTGCCTCCCCTGCTTCTCCGGCTGGTTACTGTGAGGCTTCCTCCTCAGTGCTGCAGGGGAGACTCCACCGCAAAACCTCCTGCGTCCCGAGTTCAGCCCCCGCAGCTTTGGGAGTCTCCTGCTGGTTTCTGCACTTGAGGAGGGTCTTCCCAGCTGAAGGTTCTGAGGGACGGGGAGCGACAAAGAAAAACAAAAAGACCTGGAAATGGGGACCTGGGAGAAAAATGTAAGACTTATGCTTCCTTTGAGGCACAAACCGAAATAGTTTTTCGGTTTTCTCCTGAGTCTGAGGGCCCTCTGACTGCCCTGGTGTGTGGGCAGCTGCCAGTCTGGGCTGCGGTGGTGTCCTGAAAAGGACCTTTGGAGTCAGGTGTGCCCATTCTTAGGGGCCCAGCCCCGGCCATGTGCTGAGGCATCAGTAAGTTGGTTCACCCCCATGCTGGGGCTGCTGCCCCCCATAACCTGCCTCATTCCTTCCTAACCGTCTTTGTGGCTAAGCTTAGGTGTCACTTTTCAGGGAAGCCTGCTGGGTTAGGAGCACAGGTATTTTCTCCATCTGAGCTGTCGAAATGGTTTGTTCGTATCCCTACCTGCATTGTGAACTCCATTAAATCATGAACCATGTTCAGTTTTTCCCCAGTGCCTAACATATGATACATGGTCAGTAAATATTGTTTAAGCCATTAATACATTTTCTTTTCCCTTCTCCTTTAATCTTAGTCCTGATTATAAGTCTCAAGAGTTCATGGTTTCCTGCATTTTAAGTTCAAAATTATTCACCTGAGTGCTAATGGACGCATGTGGTTGACCTGCCATATGTAGGATCACAAGGTCAAGCACAAATTACCTATCTGTACTCTTTTTAGCCTCAAGTTGGCGGGGAAAAGTAGACCATGAAACTGGGCAATAGCTACTCTATGTCTACATTACATTATTGGCATTCAAAGTAAATAATGCAAGTGAATTTTGAATTTATTCTACAGATTTAAATAGCTTTGCATATTATATCATGGTGGCTAGGGACTGAATTGTGGCCCCCCCTCCAAAATTCATATGCTGAAGCCATAACCCCTAATGTGACAGTTTAGATACTCCTCAACTTAAAATAGTGTTATGTCTCAATAAACCCATCGTAAGTTGAAAATGATTGTAAGTCAAAAATATATTCAATACACAACCCACAGAGCGTCAGAGCTTATTCTAGCCTACCTAAAATGTGCTCAGAACACTTACATTAGCCTACAGTTGGGCAAAATCATCTAACACAAAGCCTATTTATAATAAAGTGTTGAATATCTCATGTAGTTTTTTGAATACTGAAAGTGAAAAACAACGGTTGTATTGGCCCTCGAAGTATATGTAGTATACGTTCCACACCATCATAAATTCAAAAAATCGTAAGTTGGGGACCATGTGTATTTGGAGATAGGCCTTTAGGAGGTAATTAAGGTTACATGAGCTCATAAGAGTGGGGCCCTAATCAGATAGAATTCATGTCTGTATAAAAAGAGGCACCAGAGAGCCTCCTTTCTCTACCCTGTGAGGACACAGCAAGAAGACAGCCATCTATAAGCCAGAAAGAGAGCCATGACCCAAAGCTGACCATGCTAGCACCTTATCTTGGACTTCTCAGACTCCAAAACTATGATAAAATAAATTTCTGTTATTTAAGCCTCCCAATCTGTGGCATTTGGTTATGGGAGTCCAAGCTAATACTACAATGGTTTTCTTGTTTGTTGATACATTTTATAAAGTTTATGAATTGAGATATTATATTTTTAAAGAAACCATTGCCTAGAAGTTAAAACCATTTCTCCAAAATCACACAGCAAACTGTTAGCAGAACCTGACTCAATCTCATTACAGTTATATATTTAACATGTGATGGGGGCAGAAGGTATGAATACAAATACAACATGTAACATACAATCCTAGCCTTCACATAGCAAATACCTCTACCTTAAGTGAGGAAAATTAACCCAGAAACGATATGCTTAAGTAATAAGTTTAGATTTTGTTTTGTAAGGGAATCTATTTTGAATGGGCCAGTGATCTTCACAAGATTTTGATCCAGATCTCATGATTTAAGTCACCTATTTAAGAAATAAAAGAAGTAGCTGTAAGAAAGGGAGAGGGCTTAAATCTGCTTTTTCGTAAAAGGATTTTAGTTTCCTATAAATATGATTTATCCTCTCAATTTCCTTCTGTAAGCTTCCTCATCACCCATTCTTACAAGAAACTCTTAAGAAAAAAAAAAAACCTCCAAAAATATGTGAAAAACAGTCAAGGAAGAAAAATGAAAAAGGAAAGCATAGAGTGGGAGGGTAGACAGACAGAAAGTCATGTATGAAATTGCACCAGAAGGAATGGAGTACATGTTCTTATGGGGTAGGAGCTGTCCCTGAAACTCCCTTTCACACGCTGTCTCCCCAACTTCCTGCATGTGGCAGCTGCTTCCTCTCTTTCAGAGGAACTCAAACCAAAAACAGGAATCATCCTTGCTAATTAGTGCTGAATGAACTAGGGACTAACCAGAATCAGGTGACAAAATGTAGGTCAAAACTTATGACCTCCTTGCTAGACTTGGGAACTTAAAAAAAGGAAAATTTATGACCTATGCGCTGGGTATGGTGGCTCATGCCTATAATCCCAGCACTTTGGAAGGCCAAGGTAAGAGGATAGCTTGAAGCCAGGACTTCCAGACCAACCTGGGCAATATAGTGAGACCCTGTCTCTACAAAAGATTTTTAAAATTGGTCAGACATGGTGGCACATGCCTATAGTCCTAGCTACTTGGGAGGCTGAAGTGGGAGGATCACTTGAGTCCACAAGTTTGAGGTTGCAGTAAGCTATTCTTGCACTGCTGGACTCCAACCTAGGCAACAAAGTGAGACCCTGTCTCTAAAAAAAAACAAAAAGTGAAAAATAAAATAAAATACTTATGACCTATGAACTAAAGGTGGGTCTTTGGATATGGGCAGCTAATCTTTCTAGGATAAAAACATACAGAGGACTCACTTTATTAATCCTAAAGGAAAGGATCTGGGAAGACAAAGGGAAAAATGACCCTCCATGTCTCAAGCCCTTTCCCAGAAACTTATTGATAGCTCATAGTTAGAAATGGTTAGAGAAAATGATCTAGTTTAGCTTCACTGTCAGGCAGGAGTGTTCAGGACAAAAAAAGTCCTACCTACCAACCAGCAAGAAATAACTAATCACAGGCTCACTTGTGAGGTATAGAAAATAGTGGGCCCTAGTAAAATCAATTTAATTTCTGAGTTGAGTATTGTTATGCTTTTATGGGAAATCATTCAGCAAAAATTAATTGAGTCTACTCTGTGGTAGGTATTGCCATAGGTACTGGAGATATAAAATTCAGTCCCTACCTTAAAGGAGTTCAATCTAGAGTCAGAGAATAAGATTAAACAGATACTTGTTATTAATATAGTAAATACAAAAATAGATACGCACAAAGGGGACATTAAGCCACAGGGAAGGAGAGTTGTGTGGTCAGGTTAGTGAGGCAATTAACTAGCCAAAGAAGAGAAGGGCTTTCAGCATAGAGGGGTCTGCATAATAAAAAGGCATTAAACAACAGTATAATATTGCTACAGCAGAAGATGGCTAGAAATGTAAGTGATAGCCAGGTTATTGAAGTCAGTGACCTTAGAGTTTATCCTATAGGCAAGGAGAAGTCATCAAAGGGTTTTCTTTCAGCACTTTAAAGATGTCATTCTCTTGTTTTCTGGCCTCCATTGTTTCTGCTGAGAACCCAGTTTGTTATTCTTCTCATGGTTTTCCTGTATGTCTCATGTCTTTTTCTCTTGCTGCTTTTAAGACTTTACCTTTGTTTATCAGCAGTTACAATGTGATGTTTCTAGGTGTGGTTTTCTTTGTATTTATCCTGCTTGAGGTTTACTTAGTTTCCTGATCTGTGGCCTGCCAGGTTTTTTTGTTTGTTTTCTTGGGGTTTTTTTTTTTTTTCTTTTATCAAATTTGGAGAACTTTTGGTCAATATTTCTTCAAATATTTTTTATGGCCCCACTCTCTGTCTCTCTTTTTTTTCTGGGACTACAGTTAAACTCATGCTAGACTTCTTAGTACTGAGTACAGGTCATTCAGGCTCTGTTCATTCTTTTTGTTCAAATCTTTTTCTTTCTGTGCTTCAATTTGAATAATTTCTATTGAGAGCCAGTGTCTAGTAATCACTGAAAAATCTACATGTTGCCATTTTCCCAAAGCACAGGTAACCTACTAATGGCTGTGGATTTCTTTGGGTAAGGTTAGGAGACATAATAGGAAAACAGAAATCACAAGATATTACAATAGACAGGAATTTGTATTGGGTGAAAAAGCAAAAAGGGAACACGGAGGGAGCCCTCAGAGGTGATAACTGCCTAGGGTTAGTGAAAAAGGGGAATCAAGTTTGGACTATCAGGTCTCAGAAACTTAGACAAATGACCCAGCTGAGTTATAGCTCAGACCCCTGAAACGGTGCTCTCCAGCTGGTCCTGCTACTTTTGAGAGGGATATGATGAGGCTGGTTGGGGTTGGGGAAGATGCCAAAAGGAGCTCAAGACTGAAATCAATTGTTGCTGCTGGAGCAAAAGGCTTTTGCTTATTGCTGGAATTAACAGTGACAGAAACCGCAAGTAAACAGAAAGGAGGAAATCCCTTCTGCCTTCTAGTCTCCCTCTAATGCCCCTTATTGGTGGAACCTAGTGAGACACCAGCTGGCATAGGAAAAATGTAATTTGCTAGGTTTGAGCCGTAGCATCACAGAATAAAATATAGAAGGGCGAATTTGGAGCTAAGAGATCATAAATAGCTTAATAGTCAGTATCATATCAACATTTGTTTGTGCTAAATTGGTAAGAATTGCCCAAATTATACACAAGTTAATGCCATCTTATATGCTTTTACAGACTTTTAGACCCTTTTGAAAAACATTTCAGGATACCATGTTAATTTTCTGCTATACTATGACACTGCTAGTGTCTTTTTCAGGAGTAAAAAGTACCTTTGCTACGGCTCATAGACCTTGCCACAAAATCATAAACAAGGGCAGCCTTGGAAGAGAGCTGCATAACTGAGAATAAGTAGACCCTGCCCCAACATTAGGTCTCCCACCATCAGGTACAAAATGGCATGGGCTAGGTAAGGCTGGCAAGAATCTAGTCCTCTGCCTACCTTCCTTTACTGTGTATTTCCTAATGTGGTCATAGCAAAGAGAAGACCAATTTTCTGTTCTAACTGTGGACAACCCACTGTCATTGAAAAATCTACTTTCTTTTGTGCTCTGCCTTGCCCCAGCTCAAGGTCCCTTACCCAGCCCTATCACCTCTAGTGTTTTAATGTGATTAGATGACAAAACAGGGCTTGATGTTCAACATTTCCCCTTATAGTGTACTTTTCACAAATGAAGATTTTTGAATATTGAAAGATTTTTGCTGAACATTTATAGAACATTGAGCATGAACATTTTTCTAATTTTTGAAGTTTAAGACCACAGAAGATCCATCTAAAAGGGGTCATTTCTTCAAGTATTGTGTTCTTTAGTAATGGAAGTTAACATTCTCCTTCTACCAAAATTACCTGTAAAGATACCAGTTAATACCAGTAAAGACACCAGGTTCATGACATATTTCACATATTTAATATTTGTATTTGAATATATTAGAATAGAATAAATTTTTCTGTATCTGTATATATTAATTATATAACACTGTCAATTATACAACACAGAAGACATTTATAAACATTAAAATGGCAGCATACATATTAATAACTGAACATTAACAAGATAATAATAATCAGTTATTCATTTAATGGGAGAGTCTAGTATTTCCTGATAATCCTGCCTTTTTAAATTCATCCAGTATAGTTTATAGCCAGCAAGGACAAAAACACTAATCATGATGATTACCCCTCCAAAGACATCATAGACACTAGGAAATATGTGCAGCACTAAAAGCTGCAAGACCATAGCTACCACAATCTCCAGATGTTGTACTGTGCTAACCAAAGCTGGATGGAATTTGTCCAAGGCATAATAAACTCCTAAGAATGCTACAGTAGAGCAGACGCATATAGCAATGAGATAACTCCAGGTTTCTCCATCTAATGGGATGATGGGTTCTTGAAGAACAAACATGGTAGATACTCCCCAGACTGTCCCAGTCCAACCAAAGGTAAACAGTGCAGTCCACATGCTGATCTTCTCCTTGATGGATCTGTACACTATCATAGAAAGAGCAGTGGTCAGTCCAGCCATCACAGTCATGGTGTACCCGAAGGCTTCTTTCCAGGCATTTAACAAAGAATTGTCTTCATCAACAATGTTGGGGATCATGACAAGACAAACACCTAAAATGCTGCAAACAACTGTAGCCATGTCAACATAAGCCATTTTCTCATCTACAAGTAAAAAAGCCAAAATAGCACTGAAGACTGTGGTTGTGGCTCTCCACATAGTTGTCCCATTGCTGGGAGGAACTATTGAAAATGATGTATAAGCACAGGTGATAGAAATGACATTGCATACACCATAAAAGAATAGTCGTAATCTGTATCCACTGGGTCCAAAGGGGGCCTCCTGATAGTAACACACAACTAACACAGATAAGACCTGCAAGACAGAACGGATAAAAATCAGTTCTAGAGATGGAACTTTAGAACGATCAGAAATGAGCCTAGTAATAAGAGCTACACATCCATGTGCCAAAGCAGATCCAAACAACACTATCCACATTTTTCGGGACTGAAAAATGTTTTTTTCTGCAAAGCTCTGGAATTGTCTAATCTCATTGGTCATTGGATCTTCTGTTGGTGGAGGTCTGGTATCCACAGTTCCAAAGAAAGTTCTTCCTTTTCTTTTCATTTCACTCAGCAGACTTTTCTTTGGATTTTCTTCTATAAAATTTCCATAGTCTTCATTGATTTCTTCATATCCATCATCCCCAGGCTGGGGATAATGAGAAGTATATTTCACCATCACTGTGTTGGGATGTATTTTCACCCGTTTTTTAACTGGATATTTTTTGGAGGGAGAAGTATCCATTTCTTCAGATAAGCAATTCTATTAAAAAAAAAGACAAATGTATGTATTCATTTCACTGAAAATTTAATTTCTATTATAATCATATGCACCAATTCAATGATAGAAGTAGAAACCATAACAGAACTCTAGAAAAAAATGTAAGCCAGTGGTACCTGCCTGGTCCCAGCTACTTGGGAGGCTGATGCAAATAGACTGTGAGTTCGAGGCTAGCCTGAGCAAAGTAGTGAGTCCTCCATCTCCAGAGGAAAAAAAGAAAGAAACAAAGGAAAAGAAAGAAAAAAAGGAAAAATGTAATAGCAAAAGATGATCTGGCAGTATGTCTTACCAGATGTATGGAACTCACTGGAATTGTTCACCCTTTTTGCACTCCCTTAAGTCTGTCCCTAATTCTCATTCTGCTTTTTCTTTCTCATTCAGCTCTATTTCCCATCTTTACATCACAAACTAATATTTTTCCATCTTTTCATTCCTACCCATCTCTCCATCCATCCAACATGAAAAATGAAGAAAAATAAACTTAGATCAAAGCTTTCCTTCTCATTAGGTCACTTTGTCTATATTATAAATCATAAATGGATAAGTCCAAAGTCTTTTGTACAATCAATTTTGTATAATACCAGAATCTACCTTATATTACAAATTATAGTAATTTTCTAGCATTTATTCTGGGCTTCCCATACATTTTGAGATATAAAGATATACTGAAATTAGAAAAAAACTTTTTTTTTTTTGTCCTCATTATTCCCTGATTCCTTGCCAAAAACTCATCAGTTCAGTATCTTAAACCATGGCCCAGAAATTAAATCCCATTTTGTTCTTTGACACCATCTGGGTAGCCAACTGTTCTATTCCTATTTACTCCCTTCTCTTCTAAAAGGCACCACCTTCAGTGGGAAGAAGTTAGAAAAAATATCACCAGTGTCTCCAAACCCTTCAGTTTCCTAGCCTGGATGTCCTACTTGCAGTCCTTTTTGCATACCACTATCAGGCTAATCTGACTGTACTTTATTTCCAACTTCTACTGGGACATTTCCACTTCAAATCATGGCTTCAGCTTCAATAATCCCAAACTGAATTAATAGTCTTGATCTCCCAAATACATTTTCCTTTCCTAACTTCCTCACTTATGTTTGTGATACCACCATGTTTCCAGTTCCCCAAGCTAGAAACCAAAGAATACTCTGAATTATTCTTTCTACCATCATACTTCCAGTTGGTCACCAATCTCATTGGTTTTGTCTTTGAAAGATTTCTCAGATTTTCCCTTTCTCCTCCATTTCCAATTTACCTTATGATTGCGTTTTAGGTTATTGCAAATAACCTAGAATAGTGCAACAGTATCCAAACTAGGATGAATTCTCTTGAATTCCAGTCCTTCTCCTCTAAAATTTATCTATATTATCTCACTGTCATATTAATCTATCTTTAAAAGATTAAAAACAAACCAAAGCAGAAACTTCCCTCAAGCTTTCCCCACTCAAGAATCTATAGTGATTTCCTACTCTCTACCTTACCAAATTTCAACTCCTCTGCCTGCCTCTCAAGACCCTCCTTAATCTAGCCCCTATCACTCCTTAGGCCTTTACACACACACTTTGCTCCAAGCAGTCAGTCCAGCGTCCTCCCTGTCCTCACTCCCCATGTGTCTGTACCATTTTCCTAAGCCTTTATTCTCAATAGTTTCCCCTTTGCTCCAACTTTCTAAACACTGCTCATCTTTTAAGGCCCAGTCCAAATTCTACCTTTTAAAAGCAGGTCTTCCCTCACTTCTCTAGCACTTGTTTTGTTTGGGTTTTTTTTTTTTTACTTCCTTATTCAAACATCTACAGTAGTTCTTCTAATTTTTATAATGGAATCTTTTTTTTATCTAGTTGTCTCAACTCAGTGGAGTATTTGTTCCCAGTCACTGTATCGAAATTTGCTATGTCAAATCTCTTTTCCTTGCTGGCCAGCAATTATCTCAGTGACATCTCTGTTAGATTTCCTAACTTCCTCCATGCTGTCCATTGTTAAAATTTTGTCTTAAGTCCATTCAAAAATTTCCCCTTCCCTCTGTAGGCCAGATTTGTAGCTCCAGGGGCAGGAATAGGGAGTGGGCGTAGCATGCTATTTCACTCCTCCTCCCATTCTCTCCCTTTGGAGACTATGGAAGGGGATACGGTCTGCCTCTCAGACACCTGCATCTCCCTCATCCAGGCTCTAGCTCTCCCAGTGCATTGGCACAGGGAGGAAGGAAAAGGAAAGGGACCCATGTCTCATATATTGGCTGCTGTTGTGTGTTGGCTATTTGCTGTGTAAACCTGAACAACACTTCCCAATTGATCAAACACTAATCTAAATGATGTTGTAAAGGGATTTTTCAGATGTGACAAAAAAACCCTAATTAGTTGACTTCAAATTAATCAAAAGAAAGACTATTCTGAGTGGGCCTAACTTAATCAGATGAGCCCTTCAAAGTGGGGTTTAGGCCTTTTTTAAGTTCAGAGATAGCAAACAGTTCATGCCTCTGGGGTTCCAGCCTGCTTGTGATCTTCATTTCCTTACTGCTTGTGGACAATGAGCTTCAGCCTGGGCTCGGGGTTCCAACCTGCTTTTAATCTTCCCTTCCTGCCTGCCTGACTACATACTTCAGCCTTGCTTATCCAGCCCGCAAAAGAACATCAGCCAATTCCTTGTAATAAATCTCCGACTGGTTCTATGTCTCATATTGACTCCTAACTCTGACACGCTGGAATTCTTTCTTTGCTTGTTGTCTTTGTTTCCCTGTTACCTCTGATAGGCCACTCATATCCTCTAGGTTAAAAGTATCCAAATGCAGGTTACCTCAGGTAACTTCTGGAGGACCTCCTCAGTGTACAGATCCCTGATGTGGGAGAGTCTTGCACCCTGGGGCTTATAGTCCACAGATTTTTGCTGTTTGGTCCTCTTGCCTGGTAGGCAGCTCTCTTGGGCAGGTACCAACAGTATTCACTTAGTCCCAGGAACTAGGAAATTTTATTTTAGAGATAAGAAATTTATGAGTCAGAAATGTTGGTTTTAAGTTCTGGCTCTTCCAGCAACTAGAGTAATAATTATGTCTATTTAAGAGAACAAGTTTTAGATGGTAATTGTTGGGATCTTTTGACTCAACTATCTTCACAGTTTGTCTTTTTAATGATTTCATACTTTGAGTGTTTTGATACCTCTCCCATGCAAGACCACTGTGCAGTTCAGTGACCATAACTTTCTACCATCTGCTTAAAGTTGTTTTGATCAATGTGCCAACTCAACTTCTTCTTCTCCTTCCTTGTAGGGACAAGCAGTCTGAACCAATCTCATGGCTCCAGTTCCTCTGACAAGGGTTCACATTGAGAAGTGCCCTTCAAGGCACAGATGTCCACTTCAGATGTATAAAGCAACTCAGCTGAGTAGAGGTAATATAAAATAGGACCAGAGATTGAACCTGCTACAAATGTATTAACCTGAAATACTGGACACAAATGGATGAGAAGAATGCATAGTTTGGTGTCTGCTTGAACAATGAACACAACTAAGTGTGGCAAGCCTAAAACCAATATTTCAGTTTAAAAAAGGCTGTCTGGGCGCGGTGGCTCACGCCTGTAATCCTAGCACTCTGGGAGGCCAAGGCAGGCGGATTGTTTGAGCTCAGGAGTTCGAGACCAGCCTGAGCAAAAGCGAGACCTCGTCTCTACTAAAAATAGAAAAGAAATTATACAGACAGCTAAAAACATACATATATATATACATATATATAAAACATTAGCCGGGCATGGTGGTGCATGCCTGTAGTCCCAGCTACTCGGGAGGCTGAGGCAGGAGGATTGCTCAAGCCCAGGAGTCTGAGGTTGCTGTGAGCTAGGCTGATGCCACGGCACTCTAGCGCGGGCAACAGAGTGAGACTCTGTCTCAAAAAAAAAAAAAAAAAAGGCATTGTTTCCTAAGCTACATCCCAGAAAATGAGGCCCAAGACCACCTTACTCCTAAAGTTGAGAAAATTAACAGTGACATCACCATTGTCTTGGTAGGAATCATTAGGACAATGCTCATATAATGCCTGAGGCAAATGCCACTTGGTAATAAGTCTGGTAACTTCAACAATAACCTGGTAATAAATCTAGTAGTCACCAGATTGCCCCCTAAAGCAGTAAAAAGCCGTAGATATAAAGCTGGCTAGTGCAACTTGATTATAATGTAGTAGCTTAAATGTAGGCACTAACATGATATTTGACACTTGTGAATGAGATTGGCCTTTAACTAAATATTTGTAAAGAACTGACAGGTTACCACCTTGCACCTGAGCAGCCCAGCCCTGGGATACTTTGTTACCTTCAATGTGCCTAGACAGCCTTGCCCCCTGAATGAAATGGAACATTCTAAGAGTCAAGACTACACCCAACTAGTCACCTAAAAGGGAAGACTCAACAACCATCTTTCCAGGATATCATAAGACTTCAAGACATGCATAGGATATATGCTGTTAAACGTTGGACTTCCTCAGACCTGCTGAGAGAAACCATTCCTCCCTCAAAACTGATAAAACGGGCCCCATGTTCTGAGCCTTTGCTGTCAGCATAATGTTTATTATGCTCACGCTAAATCCTGTCTAGAATGTTGATAAGGCATAGCCCTTAACACTCCTCTTTGAATAGGGATTCTTTCTTCTCCATTGTAACTCATGAGGACTGGAGGCAGTATACTTTACTAATGCTTTTTTCTTTTTTTTTTTTTTGAGACAGAATCTCACTCTGTTCCCCAGGTTAGAGTGCCATGACGTCAGCCTAGCTCACAGCAACCTCAAACTCCTGGGCTTAAGCGATCCTCCTGCCTCAGCCTCTCGGAGTAGCTGGGACTACAGGTATGTGCCACCATGCCCAGCTAATTTTTTCTATATATATTTTTAGTTGTCCATATAATTTCTTTCTATTTTTAGTAGAGAAGGGGTCTCACTCTTGGTCAGGCTGGTCTCAAACTCCTGAGCTCAAACAATCCACCTGCCTCAGCCTCCCAGAGTGCTAGGATTACAGGCATGAGCCACTGCACCCAGCCTACTAATACTTTTTTTTAATAGTATGATCCTTTTTTTTTCTTTTTTTAGAAATAGAGTCTTGCTATGTTGCCCAGGCTCGCCTCATACTCCTGGTACCAAGCGATCCTCCAACCTCAGGCCTCAGCCTCGCAAGTTGCTGGGATTACAGACATGAGCCACCATGCCTGGCTCTGTTAATACTTTTTTTTTTTTTTTTTTTTTTAGAGATGGGGTCTTGCTCTCTCACCCAGGCTAGAGTACAGTGTTGTCATCATAGTTCACTACAACCTCAAGCTCCTGGGCTCCAGCGATCCTCCTGCCTCAGCCTCCAAGCAGCTGGGACTATAGGTATACACCACCATGCCCAGCTAATTTTTCTATTTTTTTGTAGAGATGAGGTCTTGCTCTTGCCAACTCCTAGCCTCAAGTGATCCTCCCACCTCAGCCTCCCAAAGTGCAAGGATTACAGGCATAAGGCACTGTGTCCGGCCTATTAATACTTCCTGAATCTGTATCTTTGTGTAAAGGCCCACTACTTTAGAGGAAAAAGAATCTGCTCCTAAGCTCCTATCTCTGGAACTAGAAAATTAGTTCTTAAATAAACTAATAAAGTAGGGTTTGAGAGACAAGAATAATAATAAGTGAGAAATAACAGTATTAAAGGGAAAAGACAAGCCCTTTCTTGTATCAGATACACTTAGGAAGTAAGGAATTTATCATGAGGAATTAAATATTTGCCCCTCTTAAACAGTATGATAATATTCGTGTTGAATATAAGTGGAAAATGATCAGAATGAACTAAGTTTATCACTAAATCATGAAAAGGAACAGTTTCATGAAGATGTAAAAGTGGAGATGCAGGAGGTTAATTGTATAAGACTTGAATCAAATACTCAGATATATAGGAACCCACCATGGGCAAATTCAACAGAATGGGAAAAGGAAAAGGAGATACGCAGTCTAGTAGCCTGCTATGGTAAACCAACTGAATCTTATCTCTATAAAAGTATAAAAAGAAATTTTAGAAAAGCCTGACCAGAATCCAGAATCTTTCTAATGTATTACGTAGGACAGATATACCAAAATTTGCAATAAAAACATCACTCATAGTGCATCAGATTATTGCTTAACAATAGTCCGTCTATATCTCTCTTAAAAAATACAAAAAATAAGTCACATTAATCATTTCTCCCTTTGTAAAGATTAAAGCATTCTTGCAATGGGCTATCAGAAAAGGACCAAGGAGATAAGGAAGACTTTGATTTAGCCAGAGATAATGACAACATTTTTAGTACTCTAATAGAAACAACCAGAATTAGGATAAAAGCAAGAATGGCAAAACAAATAGAATAAAGGCAAAACCAATGGCTCTAAAATCCAGTGAAAACAGAAGGAAAGATGGGAGAAGTTGATAATACCATCAATAGCCAGATATATTGATATTTACATTTGTACAGACATTGTGCTAAGTACTAAATATGGGTTAATTCAGCTTTGAGAGGAAGTGAAACTTTAGGAGGTTTGGTGGAGGAATATTGGGGAGAGATGGTCAACTAAAAATATGGGGAAAGCTAATGGCCTTACCTCATTTCAAACAAAAAGAGCTTAAAGGGGATAGAGGAAGGTATTTGCTTTTGGAGACTAATTTGGCAAATATTATTGAACATTCTTATTTGAAGGACACCAGGTAGGCCCTGTGGAACAGGTCAGTAGGTTCTGTTGTTGAAGAGAATTTGTTTTAAGGTTTCATCAAGAACTTAGTCACAAACTACCCAAAATTAGTCTCTTCCCTGCTCTTCTCTCACTCTTTTCTCTTCCCAACCCCTTCCCTCTTTTCCTACTTGACCTTCTCACCTTTAGTCCTGTACCCCACAGACACAGCCCTGACACTCTAGCCCAGAGGTAGCCACCACTGTTCATATAAATGATCTCAGGAAAAATGATATTTATTTCATTTCCTTAAACAATAGAGTATTATCAATGTCAGAATCACATTCTGCTTTCACAGTAGAAGAAATTATTTTCATTTTCCTGAAATCATAAGCTCATTGACAAGAAACGGGTGATGATGACAAAATATCTGCACAGAAAGTAGGAGAAAACCTCAGCTACCTGACCATCCCTTCCACTGAGACTTCCTCCCTAAAACCGGGGCTCTTGCCACTCCAAATTAGATTGTAGCATTTTCACTCCTCTGGGCCTATTCCATGCGCCACTTGGTACCTACCTCTACGCCTTTTGTCATTTCACTCCCTTTAAGTGTATGACATTGTTAAGTTTTAAAAAGTAGTAGTTCTCTAGTGTACATTTGGGGGTTTGGAGGAACGACCCAAGTGCCCTAGCAAGAGAATGAATAAGAAAATGTGGTATATACATGCAATGGAATATTATTCATCCATAAAAAGAAATAAAGTTCAGATACATACTACAACAGGGATGAATCTTGAAGACATTATGCTAGGTGAAATAAGGCAGACACAAAAGGACAAACATTGTAGAATTTCACTTATATGAGGTATCTGGTGCTGGGGATCAGTATGGCGGCTGGGGGAAGGAGCACTCTGGACTGCTTCTGTCCACGTGGCCAGTGCCAATCGAATCCTCACTGTCATTTTTGCCCAGGGCTCCTGCAGGGATATATGGAGGCAGGGGGATCTGGACCCCCTCCTCTGCCATCTGGGTTCTGGACTTTAAAAAATACTATTTGCTTTCCTGGATGCTTCCTGCTACCTGGAGTTCTTTACAAATTTGGGCAATGTTCCTTTCAAGGTCCTTCTTCTTTACAAAAGTCAGTCTGGGGCCACTTTTTCACCCTTTCCTTTTGACTGTTGAAAAGGACCCTGCTGGCTGTTCTTACACATTCAAGCCCTCTATCTGATATTGCCATAAATTGCCCTGCTATGGCTATGGGTTCCCTCTAGCCCAAATTGAGTTTCCTGCCAGGAGAGACCATTCTGAACCCCGAGTCATAATTTACTGTGCTTGGGACTGAAGAGTTAGTTCAAGCAGCGCTCTCCCATGGTGCCAAGATGGCAGTGGCAGCAGGCGGTCCTCCCTCCTGCTGGGCCTCCCCCAGGCTGTGGCCCCACCAGGCACCTCACCTTGGCTGGTTATCGGGGTTCCAGAGGGGTGGGAGGACCTCATTTATCAAAAATCATACAAACACAGATCATTTTGTATACTATGAACAATGAGTTTATCTCAAGCAGAGAGCTTGAGACTCAACATTTTAACTCTATAGTGGCAGGTCGACCATTTGAGCTCTGACTTTTAAAAGAACCAACA
This sequence comes from Lemur catta, assembly GCF_020740605.2. Classification (NCBI taxonomy): domain Eukaryota; kingdom Metazoa; phylum Chordata; class Mammalia; order Primates; family Lemuridae; genus Lemur; species Lemur catta. The sequence continues at coordinate 169,527,174 of NC_059128.1, read as the reverse complement.
GCTCAGAATAAACCATAGGCCATCAACCACCACTTTTCCTCACACTCCAGACAAGTGGTATCACAATAATCTTTAGACACAGGTACAAAAGCTCACCAGACAAAAACTCACAAACAATCAAACACAAACAATATAGGGAATTCCCAGCACAAACAATCTAAAATGCCAAGGCCTATCAATCAAATGGGAATTTTCATTTAATGACCGCTTCTCTTCACACTCCAACACATACATTGGATTACAATAACACCATTCTCTTTACACATATGTTCGCAGCTATAAGTTCCTCCTTATGTTGCAACGAAACTCACAAATAACAGACAATACAGGGGACCCTCAACCCAAAATACCAGGGTCTAACAAATAGGAATCCAAAGGGGACAAACGCCACCCACAACAGCACCTCAGACGGTGCCTCAAGTGCCCTGCCTTAGGGCTGCAAGGTTCACAAATGGGAATCTAAAGGGGATGAACACCACCCCAAATGGCAATGGGAATCCAAAGGGGATGAACACCACCCCATAGAGCTGGAAGGTTCAAAATCCTCCCCAAATGGGTGCCCTAATCCCTCCATCCCCTGGGAAACCTTCCCCAAATGGTAGCCTAGTCCCCCTGTTCCCTGGGAACCACAAATGAGCTCCAAATTCAAACCAGGTTCCCTAGTTCCACTCAACCTCATGACTTCTACCACAAAAGGTACCTCAAAACAAATAAAACCAACAGGAAGGTCTGAAAACACCCCCAACGGGTAGAATCAGAGTCTCAGGGTGCACCCCAGGGAACTTACTCAACAAACAAATGGCCAAGGCTGTCCAAACATTTCCAAATCCATTTCCTTCTCCTCAACTAAGTTCAGGTTGTAGGGAGCCGTATCTACTTTGAGGAGACAGAGATGGGAGTTCCCTGGAGCTAAAACAGGCTCCAGCAGCTTCTGGGGCCATCCTTTGCTCTCTCACCTTGAAAAGAAGTTGCTCCTACCCACACAGACCCACAGCTTTGACCTGGGGTTGCTCCCTGCCTTCTTCCAGCAGTTGCTGGGTGCTGTTCCACTGGGGCACCAATGGGCCCACCCAGGGATACCAAATTCTGTTACCAAAAGTTTGGCACTTGTCCCCAAAGCTGCATCAGAAGAATGAGGACAAGTAGTTTGAGAAGGAAAGAGGAGTTTATTAATTTGCCAGCAAATGAGGAGCTTGTCAGACTCCCATCTCAAAGTACCAACATCCTCCATGTCTGCTCTCTTAATAGCACTGCTCAGTGAATAGGCATATGTCTGTAGGTAACTAGAAACACATAGTTTCCCTTGATAATCCAAACCACAGAAATGTTCAGAACTCTCCCTTATCCTCTGCCTTTCACCTCTGTATTAGGGTTCTCCAGAGAAACAGAATCAATAGGACATGTGTGAGGAGGGTTGGGGGGTGGGGAGAAGATTGATTTATCCTAAGGAATTGGCTCAGACAATTATGGAGGCTGGCAAGTCCAAAATTTTCAGAATGGGTAACAGGCTAGAGACCCAGAGAAGAGCCAGTGAAGGGTTCAGGTCCAAAGACTGTATGTTGCATAATTTCCTCTTGCGTGGGGGAGATCAGTCTTTTGTTCTGTTCAGGCCTTTAACTGACTGGATGATGCCCACCCACAGTATGGAGGGCAATCTGCTTTACTCAAAGTCCACCCTTTGAAATGTAAATCTCATCTGAAAATACTCTCACAGAAACTTCCAGAATAATGTTTTACCAGCCAAGCTGACACATAAAAGTAACCATCACAGCCTCATCCCCTGCATGTTTCCCACATACAACAAGGTTCTGGCTATTTTAAACTACTGGGAATTCTTTGAACATGCCATCCTCTTTCATGTCTCTGGGTTTTTACATGCACTGTTCCCTCTTTATGGAATACTCTTTTCCTGCTTTTTCACCTGGTTAATTCCTGCTCGTTATTCAAAGCCCAGATTAAATATCACCTTCTCTAGAAAACCTCCTTAGGCCTACCTCCCACCCCAATCTGAGTTAGATGCTCCCAGTATGGTGCTTTCATTATATCTTCCATCATATAATTTATCATATTGAGTTACAACTGTGTTTTTGGCTTTCTTTTCCACTAGACCTGTGAAGATCTCAACTACAGAGACCACATCTACCATATTTCTTAGCATGAGATGGGTGGTCAGTAAGTGTTTGTTGAATTAACAGATGACCTTTTTTTTTAAAATGAAGCAAATTTAGTTAAGAACAAAATATAAGTAATATAAATAAATGGATTTAAATGGTCAGTAATTCCATATGGCTAGCAACTCAAATAGGGAGCCTTATCCATTAAAACACTTTAAAGTCCTTAATACTTCAAGAATAAAACATCAAGGTGTGCAGTTTGGCTATTAAGAGAATTTGTGTATTTATTAATAGCTTCTGTACCTCTGGCACTATTTCTGCTGCTAGGTCTCCCAGATTTCCTTTAATATTAAATTCCTGGAGCTGTTCCTGAGGTATTTTGTATCTACTTTTCTATATTAAACCATCCTCAATCAATTATGAAGGGTTCTGAAAATACATGTCTTTCAACATCTCCACGCTGAATTTCATTTGCTGGTTTCCTGCCTCCCAGTGCACGCACACCCCACAGTTTGGCTCAGTTAAGTCAGTCTGAGCAACAACAAACCCACAGAGGTTCCACATCAGGAACTTCCCAGTGGCTCGACATTTGGGCTTGCTCGAACAAGCTTTTGACTCAGGAGCTATTTACCACTATCAGATCTCTAAATAGGAAAACAGCATTTTGTTTATTCCTGTAACGAAAGCAATATATGTTTATTGTAGAAAACTCAGAAATGTGGGAAAGCAAAGAAAATAAAAATCACTTAGAACCTTACCACCCAGAGATAACTGCTGACCCTTCCAAAAATTTTTTTTCAAAAATTGTATCAAACATTATATCTTATTTTATAACTTCCCCATTTTACAATACATTGTAAACATTTTTCCGTGTCATTAAATATTCCATAATATCCTTTTTAATGGATAGTTAATATGGATCCAACAATGGGTTTTGAACACAATAGATCACTCATTTTTTTTTTTTTTTTTGAGACAGAGTCTCGCTCTGTTGCCCAGGCTAGAGTGCTGTGACATCAGCCTAGCTCACAGCAACCTCACACCACTGGGCTCAAGCAATCCTTCTGCCTCAGCCTCCCGAGTAGCTGGGACTACAGGCATGCACCACCATGCCCAGCTAATTTTTTCTGTATATTTTTAGCTGTCCAGATCATTTCTTTCTATTTTTAGTAGAGATGGGGTCTCGCTCTTGCTCAGGCTGGTCTCGAACTCCTGACCTCGAGCAATCCTCCCACCTCGGCCTCCCAGAGTACTAGAATTACAGGCGTAGATCACTCATTACTGTCAGCCTTCTGAGAGCTGAAAGGCAAATGGGATGACCAACTACCCCCAATCTCTTATGCAAGGTTAGATCCATAACCATCTCCGGAGAAGCCACATATGTGAAAATGAACAGATAACAATTTTGAAGTTTTCCCACTGAATGTAAATAAAGACATGTTTTTTATATTTATTTTTATTTTTATAAACTCAACCAAGTGCTATTTTTAAATTTTTTTCATAACAAAGGCATGGTTTTTGATGGCCAAGAGAAGATTGTGAAAGAGTAAGAGAAAAATTAAGAGTATTCATGTTTGCCTCTTTGTTCTCCATTCAGACATCATCTATGGAGGAAAAACTGGCTGAAACTAAAAATGAACTATAGTGTGTCTTCATTAATGTTTTATGTGTTTATTTAGGGTCAATATACTGTTTGGTCCTAGAATGATTTGAGGTAACCATTCAGTTAAAGGAAAAATGAAACCACAGGAGATATATCAATCACAGATGCTTCCAGGTACCTGGGATGTATATACTCTTTTAGATTGTTTGGCTCTGAATATGGCTCTAGATTCTCTAATTATAATAATAGGTATGTTTAGTTAGTACCTTCTCTGTGCTCGGCACATACTAAGAATTCGATTTTCTCATTTGAAGGTCAAAACAACTCTATGAAGTAGGTATTATACTACCCATTTTACAGGTGAGGAAATAGGTTCTGAGAGGTTGGTGACTTGCCAGTTAGTGAATGACATAACCAGTAAATGGTAGAGCCAAGACTCAGATCCACGTATATCTTATTTTAAAGCCCAGGCTCTTCTATACCACACTGCAAAGTAGCCACCCACGGTAGGCAGAATAATATCCACTACCCACCAAGATGTCTACATCCTAATTCCCCAAACTTGTGAATACACTGCTTATTAACTTTTCTAAAAAATTTTTTAGAGACAGGGTCTTATTATGTTGCCCAGGCTAGTCTTGATCTCTGGGCCTCAAGCAAACATCCTGCCTTAGCATCCCGAAGTGCTGGGATTACAGGTGTGAGCCACCACACCAGGACTACTCTTCTTTAAACAATATTAATTTAATACAGACGTCAATAAAGCATTAATATTTTGAAATTTATAAAAGAATATTCTTTCTCACATATTGCTGGTCTAATGAATCAAAGACTGAGAAGATAATACTGTTGATCCCTTCTAATAACCTTAAATTACTACAAGCTGTTTTCTTAATGAGATGGGATAGTGTATAACAGTAATTTATAGAAAACAATTTGCCTACATTTTGCTCCTCATGTAGTTATTATTTTGGAAAAATAGCCTACAATTTATCAAGAGAGCTAGAATAGATTTTTGAAAGAATCAACGAGGGTTGATTGGTAGTCTGAGGTAATAACACAGGATTTCATTAAAGAAGTGTAGATGACACTTCAAGCTCATACTGATGGAACACTTGTCAGTTGTGATAAATAAGGATTTAGGACCACCAATTTCCAATTTGGATGCTTTTATTTCTTTCTCTTGCCTGATTGCTCTGGCTAGGACTTCCAGTGCTATGTTGAATAGAAGTGGTGACAGTGGGCATCTTTGTCTTCTTCCAGTTCTTAGGGGGAATGCTTTCAACTTTTTCCCATTCAGTATGATGTTGGCTATTGGTTTGTCATATATAGCTTTTATCATTTTGAGGTATGTTCCTTCTATACCTAGTTTGCTGAGGCATAGAAAAAACATCCTTTTTTACCATAAAGGGATGCTAAATTTTATCAAATGCTTTTTCTGCACCTATTGAGATGTTCATATTGTTTTTATTTTTAATTCAGTTTATATGGTGAATCATATTTATTGATTTGCATATGTTGAACCACCCTTGTATCCCTGGAATGAAATCTACTTTATTGTGGTCTATTATCTTTTCCATGTGCTACTGGATTTAGTTTGTTAGTATTTTATTTAGGATTTTTACATTTATAATTCCTGAATAATTCCTTCAAACAATCTTTTACTAGGGACCTTTTCAATTTTATGTGATTACTTAGTTCTCTGGAAATTTGTCTCAAGACAAATTTGGTTTCTCATTAATCCCTTGCATATCCTGTCCACCTCTCAATTGTTTCTACTTAAATCTCTGTTTAGGCCAAGCTAGCCTAGGGGCAAAGGGTAAGGGCCAAGGCGCACATATTAAAATTCACTCAGAACTCTGATTTTTAAAGTGCTGCTTCTGAGAAGACTGAGAGCCACAGAGAAGTCAGAAACAATCATACTATGACTCTGTCTCCTCCCACGATGATGCTAGGCAGGATTTATCAGCAGATCTAGAGATTTCTGGGTTGTGCATAGCACAGAGTGGCTCCCTAATCTGCTAGGTCTACTCCTCCAGCAGATCCAGGCATCATTTAAAGGAGCATGCCAGTGCTAAGAAGGAATTTTAGAGCATTAAATGCCTACATCAAAGAAATAGAAAGATCACAAATTAACAACCTAATGTCACACCTCATAGAACTAGGAAAATAAGAACAAACCAAACCCAAAGCTAGCAGAAGAAAAGAAATAATAAAAATCAGAGCAGAACTAAATGATATTGAGAAAAAAAAAAAAAGGATCAACAAAATGAAAAGTTGGTTCTTTGAAAAGATAAACAAAGTTGATAGACCTGTAGCTGGACAAGCCAAGAAAATAATAGAGAAGATTTGAATGAAAACAATCAGAAATAAAAAAAGGAGACATTACAATTGATACCACAGAAATATAAAAGATCATCAGAGACTACTATAAACAACTGTATGCTCACAAACTAGAAAACCCAGAGGACATGGATAAATTCCTGGAAACATACAACCTCCCGAAACTAAACCAGGAATAGAAAACTTGAACAGACCAATAACAAGTAGTGAGATTGAATCAGTTATAAAAAAAAAAATCTCCCTATAAAAAAAGCCCAGGACTAGATGGATTCACAGCTGAATTCTACCAAATGTACAAAGAACTAGTACCAATACTACTGAAACTGTTCCAAAAAAATCAAGGAGGAAGGAATCCTTCCTAAAAAATTTTACGAAGCCAGTATCACCCTCATACTTAAGTCAGACAAAGACACAACAGAAAAAGAAAACTACAGACCCATATCCCTCATGAACTTATTATAAATGTAAAAATCCTAAATAAAATACTAACAAACTAAATCCAGTAGCACATGGAAAAGATAATAGACCACAATAAAGTAGATTTCATTCCAGGGATACAAGGGTGGTTCAACATATGCAAATCAATAAATATGATTCACCATATAAACTGAATTAAAAATAAAAACAATATGAACATCTCAATAGGTGCAGAAAAAGCATTTGATAAAATTTAGCATCCCTTTATGGTAAAAAAGGATGTTTTTTCTATGCCTCAGCAAACTAGGTATAGAAGGAACATACCTCAAAATGATAAAAGCTATATATGACAAACCAATAGCCAACATCATACTGAATGGGAAAAAGTTGAAAGCATTCCCCCTAAGAACTGGAAGAAGACAAAGATGCCCACTGTCACCACTTCTATTCAACATAGCACTGGAAGTCCTAGCCAGAGCAATCAGGCAAGAGAAAGAAATAAAAGCATCCAAATTGGAAAAGAAAAAGTCAAATTATCTCTGTTCACTGATGATAATCTTATACTCAGAAAATCCTAAAGACTCCTCCAAACAACTCTTGGATTTGATGAATGAAGTCAGTAAAGTTTCAGGATACAAAATCAATATATAAAAATCTATCATTTTTATACACCAATAATGATCAAGATGAGAACCAAATCAAGAAGTCAATCCTGTTTATAACAGCTATCAAAAAAAATGCCTGGGAATATATTTAACCAAGGTGGTAAAAGATCTCTACAAGGAAAACTACAAAACACTAATGAAAGAAATTGTAGGTGACACAAAGGGAAAAACATCCAATGTTCATGGATCAGAAGAATCAATATCAATCAATATCATCAAAATAACCATACTGGCCAAAGCAATCTACAGATTCAATGCAATTCCTATCAAAATACCAACATCATTTTCCACAGAATTAGAAAAGCAATCCTAAAGTTCATGTGGAACCAAAAAAGAAACTGAATAGCCAAAGCAAACCTAAGCAAAAAGGACAAAGCTGGAGGCATCACATTACCTGACTTCAAATTACTACAAAGCTATAATAACCAAAACGACATGGTATTGGTATAAAAATAGACACATAGATCAATGGAACAGAATAAAGAACCCAGAAATAAAGCCACATACCTACAGCCAATTGATCTTCAACAAAGTCGACAACAACCTACACTGGGGAAATTCAATAAATTATGCTTGGAACACTGGATTGCCATATGCAGAAGAATGAAACTGGATCCCTACCTATCATATGCAAAAATCAACTCAAGATGGACTAAAGACTTAAATGTAAAGCCCAAAACTACAAAAATACTAGAAAAAAATCTAAGAAAAAGTATTCTGGACATTGGTCTAGGCTAAAAAATCATAACTAAGACCTCAAAAGCAAATGCAACAAAAACAAAATTAGACAAATGGGACTTAAACCAAAAAGCTTCTGAACAGCAAAAGAAATAATCAACAGAAAGAATGGACAACCTGCAGAATGGGAGAAAATATCTGCAAACTATTCATTGGACAAAGGACTAATATCCAGAATTTATAAGGAACTAAAACAACTCAACAGCAGCAACAACAACAACAAATAAATAATCCTGTTTAAAGTGGGCAAAGGCCATTAGTCTATCTTGTTTTGAAAAGCTTCTGTTCATCTCTTTTGCCACTTTTTTAATGGGGTCATTTGATGAAGATAGACTAATGGCCAATAAACATAGGAAAAAATGCTCAATATTTCTAATCATCAGGGAAATGCAAATCAAAACCACAATGAGATATCACCTAACTCCAGTGAGAATGGCTTTTATCAAAAAGTCCCAAAACAACAGGTGCTGGTATGAATGTGGTGAGAAAGGAATACTAATACACTGTTGGTGGGATTGCAAACTAGTTCCACCTCTATGGAACTAGTATGGAGTAGTAGGGGACTAGTATGGAACTACTATGGAAAGTAGTATGGAGATACCTCAAAGAACTAAAAGTAGACCTACCATTTGATCCAGCAATCCCACTACCAGGTATTTACCCAAAGGAAGAAAAAGACATTTTATAAAAACAACACTTGTACCCAAATGTTTATAGCAGCACAATTTACAATCACAAAGATGTGAAACAACCCAAGTGCCCATCAATACATGAGTAGATTAATAAAATGTGGTATATGTATACCATGGAGTATTACTCAGCCATAAAAAATGGTGAACTAATATCTTTTGTAACAACCTACATGGAACTGGAAACCATCCTCTTAAGTGAAGTATCACAAGAATGGAAAAACAAATACCACATGTACTCACTATTAAATTGGAACTAAATGACCAACACTCATGTGTACATATGTTAGTAAAATTCAATGGAAATCAAGCAGCTGGGATGGGAGAGGGAGGATGTGTAAATTCACACCTAACAGGTACAATGCACACTATCTGGGTGATGGTCACGCTGATAACTTTGACTTAAACTGTACAAAAGTAATTCATGTAACCAAAACGTATGTACCTCCCATAATATTCTGAAATTTTTTTAAAAAGTGGACAAAGAACATGAATATTTTTAAAAATAGGACAAATAGCCAATAAGCATATGAAAAAATGTTCAACATCACTAATCATCAGAAAAATGCAAATTAAGACCACAATAAGATACCATCTTACACCAGTCAGAATGGCTATTATTAAAAAGTAAAAAAATAACATGTTGGAAAGGATGTGGAGGAAAGGGAGCACCATACACTATTGCTAGGAATGTAAATTATTACAACCTCTGTGGAAAACAGGATGGAGATTTCTCAAAGAACTAAAAGTAGAACTACCATTCCATCTAGCAATCACACTACTAGATACCTACCCAAAGGAAAATAAATCATTATATTGCACTTGTATGTTTATCACAGCAGTATTCACAGTAGCAAAGATATGGAATCAACCTAAATGTCCATCAATTGGATAAAGAAAATATATATAAATACACACACGCGCGCACACACACACACACACACGTATACACACCATGGAATACTACTCAGTCATAAAAAAGAATGAAATCATGTCTTTTATAGCAACATGGATGGAATTGGAGGTCATTATCTTAAGTGAAATAACTCATAAACAGAAAGTTAAATACCTCATGTTCTCACTTATAAGTGGGAGCTAAATAATATGTACACATGGAGAATGGAATAATAGACATTGGAGACTCAGGAGGGTCGGGTGGGTGGAAGGGGAGTGAGGGATGAGAAATTACTTAATGGGTACAATGTGTATTATTCAGGTGATGGATACATTAAAGGCCCAGATATAACCACTGTGCAATCTATCCATATAACAAAAACTGGCTTGTACCCCTTAAAATTACATAAATATTAAAAAATAAATAAAGGGAGCATGCCAAGTCAAAATCTCCTTTGTGACCTGTGAATTGCATGAAGGCCAGAGAGTCCTTATTCATATTTATGTTCCTGGCACACAGAGCACATTTAATAAAAGTTGATTGAATAAAAATAAAGAGTCAGTCCTGAACTGCATTCTATAACTGCTTCTTGAGCTTTGTCCCATCCTATATCAGCTATCACAGACTCTGCTATTCATTGTTTCATTTCTGTCCTCGCCCCACCTTTGAGATTGTCCTCACAGTTATGTTTGTCACTCAGCAGCAGTTCTGACTATGTGCTGGGAACACTGGTTCCAGATCCCCGAGGAACCCATCACCCAGTTTGGCCTGTCCTAGACTCTATCCTGGCCCCATGCTACCCCAGGATTGTCAGAAATGCCTGGCCAGGATTCAGCTGGGAGAGGGATCAGCATTTCTGCAAAGTTGTTGGACTGAAAGAACATCTATATTTTGAGCTACATCACTAAAGAACTTCCTATATGAAAATAGGATAGGCTTTGAGCCCCAATTCTCACACCTCCTTGTCATTTGAAGCAGATCCTGAAAAGGAAGAAATGAGATGGCAATGAAATTGCTTTCAATGGATGGAGTAAGGGTATTAAGTTTTTTAGCATTAAGTATTTGGAATATAGAAGACAAAAAATTTAGTTTTTATCACTATTTTATTTATTATTCTTTTCCATTTTCTAAATGTTTTGGTGGCGAGAATAACATATACTTTGAACTCACTTAGGAGCAATAAATGTTAATATATTAAAAGTAGCTTTATGAAATAAGAAAAGTATCTTTATTTCAAAATACTTCAAAATAGTCATCTGAGGCCAGGAGAGGTGGCTCACACCTGTAATCCTGCCTTTGGAAGGCCAAGGTAGGAGGATCACGTAAGGCCAGGAGTTTGAGACCAACCTAAGCAACATAGTGAGACCTTGTCCCTACAAAAAAAAAGAAAAATTAGCCAGATGTGGTAGCTGTGTTCTAGCTACCTGTTGTTCCAGCTACTCAGGAGACTAAGGCAGGAGGATTGCTTAAGCCTAGGAATTCCAGGTTGCAGTGAGCTATGATGACCTGCTGCACTCTAGCCTGGACAACAGAGTGAGACCCTGTCTCAAAAAAAAAAGTAGTCAAAAAGTAGTCATCTCAATATGTACTAAAATATTATGATCATTTATTAAATCCTATATTAAAAATAATTGCTTAATTTTATTTAGTATTTTTTATTTATACTAGTCAGAAGTGATTCTCTTCCACATTTTAGACTTTCAGAGTAAAAAAAATAAAATTTTAAACTGGACTTTAAATTGCTTGTAAACTGGGGTTTTTCCCACACAATTTGTGGACACAACTATATGATGGTAGTTCTTAGACAATTATGCTAAATATGTTATTTCAGAGATTCTTGGGGATGAATTCTGGTATTTATATTCACATAATTGGCCAGCAGGAAACTGATATCTGGCTCAAAAATTAGTGGGATATGAAGTCTTTCATTCTATCCTTGACCTCCTTGTTCTTGACAAAAAATTTACTTTGAGAGTCTGAGGAATGACAAGCTTGTTGCATTCTGGAATCTGGTTTTGGTAGTCTAACCTTAACAGTCCATCATTTGGATAGGGTGCAGCTCTGTATTACTGTAGCAATAGCTAACTTTTGTTTTTAGAGCCACTGACTGCACCCCTGACCCTGCCAACCACCTTGCAAGTACATCTTCTCACTTAGAAGAACCAGGGGAGGAATGTGGATGAATCAGTCCAAATCCATCTTCATCACCATACCTTGCTGGTGACAGGTCAGTGGTGATTCCCTGCAGTGCTAACAGATGTACAAGGACTGGATGATAGCTTATTCATTCTGTCTAGAAAAAATTCAAGGCACACCAGGCTGAATGATAAGCTCCTCAGTATGTTAGTGAAAATCAACTTAAAAGAGGGTTACCTGGGCGCAAGTGAATCCTTACTCTGGGCTGAAAAGGTGAAGCTTCCCAGGAGGGTGTGGGTCAAGACTGCTTTAATGGGGTTGAGTTCAGCCGAACCTGGGGGTGTGGCAGGCTGGGTTGGAGATGAAGGCTGTTTAATCGGACTAGGAAATGTAATGGATACTGGATTCCAGAGAGGGCCATGCTGGGAGCAGCAAGGTGGAATGTGGTCTAATGGTCTAAGAAGTGTTGGGCTGAACTCGATGATATGGTTTGGATGTTTGGCCACTCCAAATCTCATATTGAAATTTGATCCCCAGTGTTGAATGTGGGGCCTGGTGGGAGGTGTTTGGGTCATGAGGGCAGATCCCTCATGAATGGCTTGGTAGCCTCCCCTTGAGAATGAGTTCTTTATCAGATCACTGGAGAGCTGGTTGTTTAAAAGAGCCTGGCACCACCTTTTCCCTTTTTTGCTCCTTCTCTCGCCATGTGACACACCTGCTCCCCCTTCACCTTCTGCCTTGATTAGAAGCTCCCTGAAGCCCTCACCAGAAGCACAATGCTGGCACAATGCTTCTTGTACAAGTTGCAGAACTGTGAGCCAAATAAACCTCTTTATAAATTACCCAGGTTCAGGCATTCCTTTATAGTCATGCAAAACAGACTAACACACTGGGCTATGGAAGAATGGGAGAGAGGGCTCAGGATTTTGCTGGGCTGTGTTAGTCTGGGTAATATGAGGGGAAAATTTTATAGCTAAGGAGCTTCTAGATGAGGGGAGGTAAAGAGAGAGATCTGATGGGATTGAGGTGGAAGCTGGAAGGAGAAGTGGGAAGGAATGCATCAAACAGGAGGGCTAGCCCAAGTTTGAGCTGGAGACTGCTGACAGTTCTAAAGCAGAAAATTAGGGAAGGGAAAACTGTAACTAGGGGCTTATCAACTGTGCATTAGCTGCTAGGAGTTTACAGTGGGGTTCTGGGAGAGAAAAGACTAAGAAAAAAGAAAGAATTAAATAAGAGCAGAAAGTATGGAAAAGGAGAGAAGTAGAGATGAGAGTTATCAGTCTGGTTAGAGCTGGGCTAAACATTTAGTCCTGCCCTCACCTTGAAAGCTCCTGGACCTGTTAGTTGCTGTGTAGGCAAAGTTAAAGCCTGGCCCCTCTCTACTCAGTGGTGGTTAATGACCTTAGTAGACTGTAATGAACCGTGCATACCAGGAAAGGAAAAGGTTAACTGAGGTTGAAAAAAAGCCTACGTGGCAGTTTTTATACAAGCAGGTTGATTTGGCTTGTGTGAAGGCAATAGTGCCTGATTTGGAGCAGAGCAATTTATGTTCTGACGTTTTAAAATCCATCCTGGCACACTGTGATGAATGTGTCGGCTGGCAGCTAAGAACTTGCTGGAATGCAAGTCTTTCACCATTTATAATCGACACTTACTTCCCCTTCCAGGAAAGTGCCTTTCTAATCTCTGCAGCAGTAGACTTATCAATTTGCATAAAATATGCCATTCTCGATAAACACATTTATCATCTACCTCTTACTTTCCTACTATCTTTAAAAAAAAAGCAGACTCACTTTGCTGTGAATCAGCACCTTTCATTCAGCTGTGCTGAGCAAATCTGTGAAGGGTGAGAGGGAGCCATCACTAGCAGGGGGAGGAGCACGAATAAAAGGAGCCTTTTCTATTTCCATGATCTTTTTTGCACGTATCTAAATAGTTAAATTGCCAATTAGGTTAGATGCTAATTAAACGTAAATTACTGGGCTGTTCCAATATGCTTGTTAAAGTTGTACTTCTTGATTGTTTGTCATTTATTTACCTAACGCTCATGAGACAGCATCAAGCAGCCCAGCTGAGTTCAAAGCCTTCCAACTCCCCAGGACATGCACAGGTCCCTGAACCAAAGAGCAACACCCCAGGATCAAGAGAATCTACTCTCAAATCCCTCAAAAACTACATACACAGCCTGCTCACATTTACCCTGTCCTTGCTGATGTTTATCTACAAAAAAGCCAAGCCTGAAATCCCTTTTAGGCTCAAGACCTATCAAAATGCCAAATGAATTAGTCCAAAATTTTACAAGTTTGGTTTAATCATAACTGATTTTCACACTATAGATGCCACTAAAATTACAACTCAGTCACCTCTTCCCATTTACTACATTTCACTAAAATCATGTAATACAAGGCAATTAAGAAACAGTTACCAGATGCCATCTTGTTTCAGATCAAAATTTATGTCAAATTTTGAATGAAACCTGATAACACCTGGTTGGTTAAGTAGCACATCTAGATTTATTAAAAATCACTCACTTCTATAATGTCTGTAGGAGAACACACACGTGTGTGTGTCTATATGTATATATAGTTACTGCAAAGTTGAAAAGAGATTTTACCAAGTCCTGTCATTGACAGGGACCTTGTATATGAAGAACAAAGAGTGTAGTCCATCTCATCAAGAGTTAATATTACCTGCAACATGTATCAAAATTTAAAATGCGTGACCTCTTTGACCCAGCAATGCCATTTCCAGGAATAGATCCTAAGGAGATCTCTAGTAAAATACATAAAGATGTGCATGCAAGAGTATTCACCATGGCTTTCTTTATATAATCAAAAATTAGAAATAACCTAACTGCTCATTAATGCAGTACTGGTTAAATAAAAACATCAACGCATATTAAGCAGCCATCTAAAAGGATAATTTATATGTATATACATTGACATAAGAAAACCTTCCTGTCTTATGGCTGAGTAAAAAGAAAGATATAAAAGAATATTCACTGTGATTCCATTTATATAAGACATTTTATGTTTATACTTGCAGATGGTGAAATTTCAATTATCCAGTATTTTCTTTTTACTTTTTAAATTCTTTTATATAAGTATGTATTTACTTTAAAATCTGTGGGGGAAATCAAGCTATTTTCATCAGAGGAAAAAACAAATCATTACTCTGTATTTCAGTCAGACAAGAATAGCCACCCAGGAAGCCAACTGTAGCTCTTGTATTTCTGTGCCTTCTGTTGAAAGGAAAACTGTGGATAAACAGACCATATTACAGAAAAAATTTGAATGGATGATGTCTAGTAAACCAAAACAGAGGTGAAATACTACACAAACTGAGGAAGATGTTTTATCATTGTGTTTGAAAGAATTAATTCAATGTGTGTGTGTGTGTGTGTGTGTGTGTGTGTGTGTGTGTGTATTACTATAGTTTCATGACTACCCAAAAATATAATGTAGATTCCAATTGGCAGCAAAAAATATAACATAATTACCATTGGCTTTTCTTATATAAGTTACCACCCCATAAATCTTTATGGTAATGTGGAAGAATCTGACCTGAACAGATGGACCTCATGCTGTTCTCTAAAACATGAACATATTTCTGATCTTCTGGACTAGGAAATGAAGTTAGCACTAAAACAGAAGACACCATCATCCATATCCTAGAATTTCAATTTAGGAAGCTGCTAATAAAAGCAATATTTCCATCTTTATAAATAGAGCACAGTAATATGTTTATGTCTTAGTGGAATGTGTTATTGATATAACAAAACATAGTGGGATATTTGTGGCATTAGGGGTATTGGTTGACGAGTTCCTGAACCTCATCAATTTTGGAGAATACTCTCACTGTGGTTTGTGGTAGGTGGCAGCATTTCGCTTGATCCTCTTATGTTCCTTAGGGAAGGTAAATCCCTGGGGGCTGACACTCAGCCTGGTTAAATCTTCATCTCATTAGCCTGAGGGCCCCCTTTCCATGAACATCTATCTTCACAGGAGCAAACAGGTTTTGTTAGGGTTGAAGACCCAATAAAGAGCCCCAATGTCAAGTAACTAGCAGCTCTGAGGTTTGAATTCCTGCTCCACAGCTTTTTAGTTGTTTAATTTAAGGCCAAGAGGAGGCTGGTGGGGCCAGCAGTACTGGGTCTAAGGAGGAATTGGAGCTAAGGGGATGGTCTGTGAGGTCAGGAGTTTGGTTATATAAAAGATAACATAACCAATCTCAAGGATAATGGGAGCCAAAACTTTCACCATCAGAGAAGGAGGTTACAAACAGAAAAAGGGTGGCGACTAGAATGAGCTCTATGGTATTGGAGTAGAGTTGGAGATATTGGAGTAAACTCATGGGTTTTAGTATAAATAGATAGAAAAATACAGAAAGAGATATAGATGTATGTGTGTGTGTGTGTGTGAATTTCCTAGCTCTGTCTGCTAAAATGGCTTAAAAACAGTAAAACCCCAGTAGCAATGACCTCACCTAGCACCCAGATCTTGGTTCTAAAAATGCATTCTCAAATAAAAGGAACCAGAGATCCTGGGAGAAATAGCTGGTGAAATGACTGAAATGGTTGGGTCAGGAAAAGTACAAGATGAGCCTGAAACATCTTCCAGTACAATGTAAAGAAGTACTCCCAGAATAATATAGAGATGTCAGTAGGACACAGGAACCAGCTTGAAGGGTGTCCCAATGGCCAAAACTGGGACAATTTCAGCATCATAATCAATAATGATAGTAATGAATTATAATCTATTGAATAAAATAGAAATCCACAAATCCATACTGATGAAAATAAATGAATTAAAAAAAGAGAGAAAAGAAATGAATAAAAAAACAAAAGAAGAAAAAACTTCCTTACAACAGAATACCAACTAGTAAATGGAAAATGTTGGAATTAGAAAAATTGCCACTTGGCAATCATCACAGTAATAATTTTTTCAAGCAAGAATCATTGGCAGGGCGCAGTGGCTCTTGCCTGTAATCCTAGCACTTTGGGAGGCTGAAATAGGAGCATTGCTTGAGGCCAGGAGTTTGAGACCAGCCTCACAACACAGGAAGACCCCATCTCTACAAAATAGTAAAAAATTAGCTGGGCAGGTTGGTGCTCATCTGTACTCCCAGCTACTGGGGAGGCTGAGGTGGAAGGATCACTTGAGCCTAGCAATTTGAGGTTGCAGTGAGCTATGACTGGGCCACTGCACTCCAGCCTGGGTGACAGAGTAAGACCCCATCTCTCTTTTTTTTTTTTTAATTTTTTTATTTTTGAAAAAAATTGTCTTCTTTGGACACAAATCAGCTGGAAGGACTCCATTTCTTGAAAAAAATAAATCATCATAAAATAAGTGAGTGAAAGTTTGATGAAGTACAGGTTGTTAACATAGTCTCAGTGTATCTCCCCACAAAATACTTGTTAATTCAAAGGGAAAGAGAATAACTTGACAGTGGAGAAATTCCTGCCAAAAATGAATAACCTGAATTTAATTACAAAGAAACATCAGACAAACTCAAAATGAGGGACATTCTACACACACACACATACACATACACACACACACACACACACACACACAAAGGCCTTAACTAAAAAATGTCAAGGTCACTAAAGATAAAACAGGATTGAGGCACTATCACAAATTAAAGATTAAAGAGACACAACAACTAAATACAACTCATAGTCCTGGATTGGATTCTAGACCAGAAATAAAAAATATTTTTCCAAAGAGGAAATTGTTAGGACAAATGATAAATTTTTAATGAGGTCTGTGGATTAGATAGTGGAATTATATCAGTGTTAAATTAATGATTTTGGTGATAATACTGTGGTTATGCAGGAGAGCATCCTTGTCTTTGAGCAAAAAACTCAAGTACTTGGGGGTAACTGGATACCACCTCTGCAACTTACTTTCAATTGATTTAGGAAAAAAGAGGATGAATTACAAAGCAATTGTTGTAAAATGTTTACAATTGGAGAACCTGGGTGAAGAATATAAGAGCATTATCCTTTACTCAGAAGTTCACTGTACTATACTTGCAACTTTTCTATATGCTTCAGATTATTTCAAAATAAATTTTTAAAAAATTGGGAATAACAGCATGTTCCTCATTAGGTTTTAAAGAGAAGCACATGAGCTAATACATGTGATGTGTTTAGAACAGAGCTAGACACAGAAGTAAATGCAAAATAAATGTTTGTAATGATGGTGATG
The DNA here is from genome assembly GCF_020740605.2 of Lemur catta. NCBI lineage: Eukaryota > Metazoa > Chordata > Mammalia > Primates > Lemuridae > Lemur > Lemur catta. The sequence goes on along the minus strand of NC_059128.1, from coordinate 169,509,362 downwards.
GTGACACAATGGTGGTAGTGGTGATAAAGTCCTGAATTTTAAATACACAATTCATCTGAATCAAGACATATTGACTCTGGCTCACTTACTTTTTTCCTCTTTTTACATTTAACTAAGAAACTCAAATAGTATTTATTTGCATTTGAGATGCTAACAACAATTTAAACTTACTTATTGCAGTTTAAATGCATAGTGTTCATGCAGAATAATATTCTGTAAACTGGTATCCCCAAGCAAGAAATGATAGTAATATTTTTTAAATAATCCAAGATAAAGTTCTTAAAAAGCCATCTTCACCCTCCATTAATTTAGGCAATATGGTAATAATAAGAATACAGGCCGGGCGCGGTGGCTCACGCCTGTAATCCTAGCACTCTGGGAGGCCGAGGCGGGTGGATTGCTCGAGGTCAGGAGTTTGAGACCAGCCTCAGCAAGAGCGAGACCCCATCTCTACTAAAAAATAGAAAGAAATTATCTGGCCAACTAAAATATATATACAGAAAAAAATTAGCCGGGCACAGTGGTGCATGCCTGTAGTCCCAGCTACTCGGGGAGCTGAGGCAGTAGGATCGCTTAAGCCCAGGAGTTTGAGGTTGCTGTGAGCTAGGCTGACGCCACGGCACTCACTCTAGCCCGGGCAACAAAGTGAGACTCTGTCTCCAAAAAAAAAAAAAAAAAAAAAAGAATTTATCCTAAAGAAATAACACTATTACACAGAGACATGTTAAAAGAATGTTTAATACATAGTTTTCATTATCCAAAAGTTGTAAATAATCTTAATGTACTTAAATGGGATACTGGTTAATTCAATATTTACAATAAATTTCAGATGGGAAGATATTTACATCCCATGTGAAAAATAACAGAAAAAATATATAACATGATCCTGTTTATGATACATCCAATTTAAGATGAACATTTTTCACATTTCTAAAATTCAAGTGTATCTTACAATTGATAGCATCTTAGATTCAATGCAATGTATAATTACTGATGCATTTAATAATCTAGAAGTTTTTATTTCAAATTAATATCTGTGGTGGAGAATGGTGTACTAGGGGACTTTTATTTTCTACTCTGATGTTGTTTTTACTTTTTCTAATCAGCTATATTTTTAAAAATATTCCATAAAAACAATAAAATCATTCATGTTGGGTTATTCTAAAATGTTTTTAAACCCCTGGAAGAAAATAATATACAGAATAGTTCATCAATACCCCAATAACCGTTTTGTTTGGCAGAAAGATATTTGGATCCATAACGGATGCTCAAAAATAGTGGGTTTGTTTTTTTTTTAAGGCATTTGACCAACTTCATGTGTACACATTCTTATTGGTGAATGGCTCCTTTTTCAGAGCCTCAATGACATAAATTCCTAATTTGGCTAAATAGCGCATTTGTCATATTTTCTTTCAGCTACAAAAAAAATACTCTAAAGAATAGCTCCTTTTAAGAAAGATTGCATACTAATAGTTTAAAAATACTACAGGCTAATAAATATTAAAAAACTAGCATTTTATGTAAAATATTTCCATTAAGGAGTTAGAAATTAAACACATCACACTAAAGGGTTCAAACTGAGTAAACTGTTACTCCTCATAGAATATATGCCTCTGTATATGTGGGTTGAAAACAAATAATTATTTCTTCTGAAATAATCTCCAATAGAATTTTATGTCTAATAACGAATTAAATGTAACTAAAAAGGAAAACAGGAATATAATAAACCTAGAATTTAAAATGTAATCTTTTTTATAAAATCATGAAACATAGTAGCTTTTCTTTTTTTTTTTGAGGCAGGGTCTCAAAATGATCTTCCCGCCTCGGCCTCCCAGAGTGCTCGGATTACACGTATGAGCTACTGTACCTGGCCAAATTATCTTTTATTATAGAGGGGTATAAGACTAATGTAGATGCCAGAAATTATAAAGGAAAAAAGATATATTTGACTACATAAAATTTGAAATTTTCTACATATTATAAAATACCATAAAGTTAAAAAATAAAAAAAAATCAAGAAAAAATTTCAATTTATGTAACATCATCCTTAGTATACAAAGAGCTATTACAAATAAATAAAAGAATATAAGCACAGCAATGGAAAAATAAGGATATAAGCTAGCAATTCACAAAATGAGAAATAAATATGGCCAATATATGACAAAATGTTGTCATGCTTGTTCAATAGGAAAATACTTTTAAAAGATTGATAAAGTCTAATCTGAGAGTATGAGGCATACTGACACTTTAATTCAGTGTGTATAGTGGTATATGCAGTACACATTTTCTTTAGCACAATATGGAAATAGTATTCTTCCAATAAATATTTATTGAATACCCATATATGTGGCACTGTCATAGATGCTGAGAACACAATGAAGAATAAGACAGAAAGGGAGGAGAAAGGAAATAAACCATTGAACAAATTAATGTATTGAAAAATAAAAAGTACCTACCCTTTGAACCATCAACTTCTTTTTCTTAAAAAAATAATAGTCTTATTTATTGAAAGACATCAGTTAAGAAACAGAAAAATAATTATTAGGTAAGCTTATATGGCACATGATTATGATTAAGTTCCACTAATTTATATTTCTGTATTATGCTTTCTGTTAATTCTAGAGCATTATACTCATGCAGCAGTGTTAGTAAGTACTGATTTTTTTTTATGTTTACCCTCCTGATAAAGTGCTATAACATCAGGAATATTTAGTTGGAGTCATTTTCTACTGTCTGAGTATGTGATACTCTAATGTTAAGAAATCAAGTCTAAACCTAGGAAATTTAGACTGATTATTTTTGATTTACAAAACACACACACACACACACACACACACACACACACACACACATATAAGTCCAGTAGTTGTATCTGGCTTTTACCTATTTTTGTGTTGAAATTTTCCATCATTTACAGTTTTTCCCAGGCACAAAATCCTGAGCCATGGGATACCAGGGAATGATATGATAGTAGCACAGTTTGCTTTCGCACTCTTGAACCATCAATTTTACTTCTAGGAATTTGTTGTAAGGATATAATCAACAAGTGCACAAATGTTTGTTCAAAAATGCTATTTGCATTGGAAACATCTAAATGTTCTTGACAGATGAATGGATAAAGAAAATGTGGTATATACATACAATTAAATACAATTCAGCCTTTAAAAAGAAGGAAATTCTGTAATATGCGACAACATGGATGAATCTTTTGACATGCTGACGTAAGCCAGTTACAGAAAGACAAATATTGCATGATTCCACTTATATAAGGTATCTAAAATAATCAAAGTTATAGAATCAAAGAGTGGAATGGTGGTTGCCAGGGCTGGAGGACAGGGGGAAATAGGGAGTTACTAATCAACAGGCATAAAATTTCAGTTAAGCAAGATGAATAAGATCTAGAGATCTGTTGTACAACATTGCACCTATTGTCAATAATAATGTATTATATACTTAAACATTTAAGAGGGTAGATCTCATGTTAAGTGTTCTTACCACAATAAAATAATTTTTAAAAAGATGTTACAATGGCTTTCTATGGTTTTATGCATTTCTCTACTATCTAAATTTCTTACAATGAGCATACATTAGCTGAGGAAAAACAGCATATCGATGTTCTGAAAAATACAAATGTAATCTTTAAGAACTTCACAAACCATATGCCAATATATTTGAAATTGCCAGCATTATGATAAAACTTAGTCATATTTTCTTCAGATTATAAATTTCTATAAGATTATCTAGATATTGTTCTATATTAAAATTTACATTTACATTAATTCTTTTTGCTTCACCTTACTTTAGGAACATTTTTGTATCAATATCAATTTTATACCTTTCTAAATTAGCTTTGTTGTGGAATTTAAATGAGTGTAAATATTATGCTTAATTGCTCAGCCAAATACCAAACACTTCAATCAATCCACAGGCTCTGTGCCTTTGGAACAGATGATTATGAAAATTAATAGTTCCACAGAGTTCAGAAACACTAGAGGTGTCAAAAAATAAAGATGGATTAAAAAAGCTCTGGAAAATGTGTGACTCGTAGTTCATGATAGTTTTGAAAAAGGAGGAGAGTATTTACATGTGCATTATGCTTATGTACATACACACATACCTGTATTTTACATAGCATACATGAGAGTTCGTGTTTTTACTCAAAGTGTATACTTTCGCGTAGGTAAAGCTGTTATCCATATGCTTTATCTGCACCTCCAAGGCGAGCCACATTTGCCTTCATGTTATCTTCAGGAAGCCAGCGTCAACCCGTGTGCAACGGGATTCAGTATTCACAGGGCTGCACTCTGCCTACCTGCCTTGGAGATGGCCTATTTCTGGCGAAAGTGCAGAACAGAAGGGCAGGGCGGGCCATGGCCCAGGAATCAGTCGACGAGGGCGCGCGAGGCACTTCAGCACCACGGACACGGGCAACCCTGATCAAAGAGCTTTCAGGAGGAACAGCCCACAGAGATCGCCCCCAGCCCGCTCGCTCACCGCGCTACTCTCTCGGAGCCCTCAGTTGTCCCTCGGATCCGCGCCTTGCGGCTCGCTCCCTGCCGAGCGGGTGAAAGCCTGGGCCGAGATGCGGGTCCGCGCTGCGCTCTCGCCCGCCCCAGCACGAGTCTCCTTCCTGCCAGCCGGCGCGGCCCTTCCTCCCTCTCCTCTCCTCCCAGATGAGGCCAAATGGGCGCACGTGGTGTGGAAATTCGACAGGAGTCGTGTTTTCCTCCCCGGGGCTGGCGGAGGCGGAGAGGACCTGCCCCGAGCCGCCGCCGCCGCACTCGCGGGCAGCAGAGCCTCCCTCCTCTAATCCTTGCCCTCGTCTCTCCTTGCGCCAGGATTTCTACAAACCGTCGATTTACCGCGAAAATCTCAACCCACATAGACTGGCGTTCAAGAGTCGTGGACTAAGAGAGTAATGAGAAATATAAATTCTTGACCGTATTTCTAAAACTAAATAGCATTTTTAAAAGTTGTATTTGAAATTGATCCCAGGACGCCACAGGAACTCACCCACCCTTGCCTGAGTGGCTCCTGGGCGACAGGAAAGCAATCGCCACTGGCTTGTGTCATGGACGCTGGGCGAGGGCCCATACCTGCGACGGTGGCAGGCTGTGGGAAGCGGGGACCAGAGCTGACGCTGACCCTAGCATCTTGGTGTCCGGGGTCCCCAGGAGAGCAGCGCAGAGAACCGGGGCTTCGCGGCCTTTCGGGCGTCGTGCAGTGGCCCCACCGAAGGTTTGCAAAGGGGTCGAGGCGCTTCGCCCCCAGCCCAGCCCTCACCCAGAAAGAGAGGCTCTGCCCCTTAGGTGTCATGGCTAAAAATAGGTGGTGGGGTTCGGGGTCCGCTCCCACTCCTTCCCTGCGGGGCGACCGGGCAGGCAGCATCAAGATCCCAGTCCACCGCTGCCGACCGACTCCCGGGGCCCGTTTACCTGCGTGTCGCGGCGAGGAAGGTGCGCCCGGTGCTCCGGCCGGGGCTGCGGTGTGCAGCGCGCCTAGGACAGCCTCGGAGCCAGCCGAGGCCGCTGAGCGCCGGGCCTGGAAAACCGCGACCCGGGTCACCGAGAGGGGCGGGGAGGGAGAGGGGCCGCCGGCGCGGACACTGCGCCTGCGCTCCCCACTCCCCGCTTCCCACCCCGCCCCGCCGCGCCGACCTTGCGGCTGTGGGAGTACGAGACCGCCGGGAGCGCCCAGGGTTTGTGCCTGGGCTGAGGGACTTCCTCTCCCTGCGCGGTGGGAGGGTCTTAGTCATGGGAAACTGCCCGCCCCGGGCCCCTTTAGCCTACACGCCCTAGGAGGAGCCGGTTGGAAGCAATCGCCTGTCAGCCTGGGCAACGTAGTCCTCTGGAAGGGAGCAGGGAGGCAGTCTGGGTCCATTGCCACCCAACTGCTTGCGTTTAAAAGTCGCTAGCAGATTGTTTGATACTTAAAAATGTTCCCAGCATCCGTAAATCGTGGTCTGGAAAGATCTTCGGATATCCCCGAGTCCACCCGACATTTTACTCTTAAGGTCTCTTAGGGAGAGGTCTGGACACTGCAGAAGTGGTTCCTCTACTTGGGTCTACATACCCCAATACCAGGCCGAATGAATGTAATCTCTTGGAAATAGACCTGGCCATCAAAGCAATGCATTAGATGGGTCAAGGGCACAGGCAGGAAGGCCATGCCGCTAGGCCGGGCAAAAAAGGGTGAGGCCTGAACCAAGGTACTAGCTGTGAGAAAAGACAGGAGGTGTCTGCTGGTTTTTCCTGTGTTCCTTCAAATCCACTCTCCACTGCTCTTTGACTCACGGCTGACCTTTACAGACTACATCAATTGTAATCTGGCTTTCAGTTTGGCAAGTCTGAGGCACCTGCAGGAGATTAGAGGGCAGGATGTTGTTAGGGGCTTTCCCCTCCACCCGCAGCAAGGCCCCCTGTTAACAGTGGCTATGTTCTTCATCTGAAAGGCATTACTCTAGTCCTCTGACCCTCTTCTACAGTTTTTTTCTGGTTCCTTACCATTAGCTGCCCGTAACCCTTCAGGCCTGGGGCTGGTAATGGCTCTCAGAGGTTTCCTTTAACCCTGTCCACACCTTTTTAAATAGTTCCTTCATTAAACTCTCCTCCACTATCCCATCTTTTTCCTACCTTTCCAGGACACTATAATAGATTTTAGTTTATTGTGTTGGCAAGATTCATGAGAAAAAGAAATATGGGGCTTTTAAAAGGAGAGATGTCTCCTAGAGTCATCTTGACAGTTCCCTGGGTTCCAGGCAGCTGTCTTGCTAGGTGGTCTCCCTACTAAGTCCCCTAGCCCAAGGATGCCAAATGTTAGGGACAGAAAAGCAAGAGATAATGAAATGATAGAGGCAGAAAAACAAGAAGGAGGAAACAGTTAAAGAAAAACAATAAGAAGAAAATAGTTACAGAAAAATAACCAGGGAAAAGTTATTTCAGTCTTAAAGAATGGGGTAATTAGATCATGGAACAGTGACCACCAATCAGAAAATAGAAAAACACCATAAACAGTGACTTTCCCCATCACACATACAGGAGAAAGGAAAGTCTGGAACATAACCTTTAAGTTATATCCATACCTGGAAAAATCCAAACCCCAAAACCCATAACATATAGTCGTAAGTAATTATAACTGACCTTTTACATCAATATGTACTACTAGAATATAAAAGGAAAAACAGAAGAAGACAATGTCTTCTCCACTAGTGAAAACAGACCCATTTCCCCTTAGGAAATGTGCTTTTGCTTTGCACCCTTAAACTTTCCTTACAATGAATTCTTCACACATACTTGCTGACTGTCTATCATCTCTTTCCCTGGTGAGTGCCAAGGCTTGTGATTTCTCCAAGCTAGGAGCCCAAGAACTGGGGAAACTCTTCAAAGTCCAGCTATGGACAGGACAGTGACACAAAAACAGTTTGAGTAGACTCAAGAATGGAATTCAAACTGCTTATAACCAATGTGGTCACAAAAGGGCTGGGGATCATCTGAGTGCCCAGCATAATAGAGTTTTGGATACCTCTTGATGTAGAGAGACAGTTTAGATTTTTATGGAGCAAGTGCTGGTGCCCTGCCAACTGCAGCTGGGCTGCTTTTGAATGAGTCAATATTCTTAGGACACTTAGGAGTCCTGGGCACAGAGTCTGATAAATGTGCATAAGAAGAAACTGCTGAATGAGGCAATTGTCAAGGTTGAGGGCCTCTTGCTGTTCCTGTAGAAAACCCAAAGAGGGGAAAAAACGGGCCATAGAGTGAGTAATAATCATTAAATTGCCCCTCGCACTCCATATCAGCTTGGTCTGAATCCAGGACTTGACCGTTTCTCAGTCTTGTAAAAACCACCAAACTGGTTTGACTAGTTTGATTCCTCCCCCACCCCCTTCAAACACCAACAACCCAAGGCGGCAATATCTTGGCAAAACTTACCAAAAGGGATCCCCAGGCATAGCTGGTAGCTGTTTGCAAACAGAATTAATGTCCAAGCAAACAGATTACGTGTACTGAATACAAATGAGACCAGAACAGAACACTTAACGTGTATTTCCCGACTTTCACCCTTTCTAAGAGAAAGGATCATTTGCTGTTCAGACAGGCATTCATGTTGCTGATCTAGGTAAGGAATAGAGGAACAGAAACAAAAGGAGCCTCAGAAGGCTAGGGTGACATACGGAGGTGCAGCTAGATTTTATGTTTCCCTAGAAGGAAGTGGGGTGGGGTGGGGGTGAGCAAGAGAGGCAAAAAAGTTTTGAGGATGGGAGTGAGATTTAAAAAAAAAGGCTAGAATGAGCTGACTTTAGGAGAGAAAGTTTCTGGGGGTTTTGAAAACATGAGACTAGGGATTTAACATAGCTGTCATTCTGAGTGATACTGAGATACAGAGGAAGAAGGAAAGAGGGTTTTTAGACGTTTTGTTGTGTAATAAGTGGAATTATTTTGTGCTGTAATACTGAAGGCTTTTCCTTGCAAGTGTCAAAAACTCAAACTAAAACTGATTTAAGAAAAGGAATGGGCCAGGCGAGGTGGCTCACGCCTGTAATCCTAGCACTCTGGGAGGCCAAGGCAGGTGGATCGCTCAAGGTCAGGAGTTTGAGACCAGCCTGAGCAAGAGTGAGACCCCCGTCTATACTAAAAATGGAAACAAATTATCTGGACAACTAAAAATATATATAGAAAAAATTAGCCAGGCATGGTGGCGCATGCCTGTAGTCCCAGCTACTCGGGAGGCTGAGGCAGTAGGATCGCTTAAGCCCAGGAGTTTGAGGTTGCTGTGAGCTAGCCTGACGCCACGGCACTCACTCTAGCCCGGGCAACAGAGCGAGACTCTGTCTCAAAAAAAAAAAAAAGAAAGAAACAAAGAAAGAAAAGGAATGTATTTGGCTTAATAACTGAAAAATCCATTGATAGATAATTCCCGATGGTTGGATTCAGGGGTGCAAACAGTGTCATCAGGACCAGGATGTGGTCTCTTTTTTCCTCTCTGTTGACTTTAGAGAGTCTGTTCTCACATACTGATTTCTTCCCACCTCCCCACCTTTCCCCAGCATTCAACTGATATTGTTACAGCCCCACCAGGTTCATTGCCCCCTGCTCAAGAAGAAACCAATACACTGAGATAGCAAGGGTTACAGCGGAGAAAGAGTTTAATATTGCAGGTGTCATGCAAGGAAGCAGGAGGAAAATCCCAAATCCATCTCTCCAAGAATTTGAGAGAAAGGGTTTTTAAAGATAGTTTTGTTTGCAAAGGCCTAGGGAATTGAGTCTGCTGATTGGTTGGGGATGAACCAACTTCTCAGTAAGCAGAAGTTGTCTTCTTTTGCTGAGTTAGTTCCCAGGTTGCAAGACCAGTGGAGTTGGTTCCTTGGGCCACTGGTCTGTTTGGGTCAGTTGGTCCATGGGAATGCAGAATCTGGAAGACACCTCAAAGATCAGCCTTAGGTTTCACAACAGTGATGTTATCTATTGGAACCATGAAGAAAACTAAGAATCTTTGTGACCATCAGCTATATGACTCCTGAGTGGTAAGTAACCATAGGAAAGCAAGCTAGAGAGCAACGGTTGGTTTTATATATATATATATATTTTTTTTTTTTTTTTAAACCATGCCTATACCCTTGCAGAGGTCAGGCACCTAGCACAGTTCCCACTTTGCAGCCCTTTATTAATTTTATAAAGGGCAGTTTCAATAACACCCTTATAGCTAAGCATTCCAGGAGAAACAGAGCATTTATTTCCCAGTAGTGCCAATGAAAATCTTGGAATTATGTCTCATTAGCAAATTCTGAATTATATACCCAACCATATACCTTAATCTATCTGGAGACAAAGAATGGAGGAGGTGGGGCGTGGCAGCTCATGCCTGTAATCCTAGCACTCTAGGAGGCCAAGGTAGGAGGATGGTTTGGGGTCAGGAGTTTGAGACCAGCCTGAGCAAAAGCTAGACCCCGTCTCTACTAAAAACAGAAAAAATTATCTGGGTGTGGTGGTGCGCACCTGTGGTCCCAACTACTTGGGAGGCTGAGACAGGAGGATCACTGGAGCCCAAGAGTTTAAGGTTGCATTGAGCTATGATGATGCCACTGCACTCTAGCCAGGGCTACAGGCAAGACTCTGTCTAAAAAACAAACAAACAAACAAACAAAAAGAATAGAGAGACCTAATTCTCCAAAAGAAAATCAAGGTTCTATTACCAGAATAAACCATATAGTGATGGGTAAGTGAAAAAAGAAAATGCTCATTATAGGTACCTCTCAAAGAACTTCAGTTAAGATTTATATTGCTTTTCAATTTTTTTTGAAAAAGAAAAAACCAAAAACACCAGACTAGTGTTTCTTTTGAAAATGACATCATGTTGACATGAGCAGCAAGGCAGCTGAAATGTTCCTTTAACTCAAAAAATAGAGTGAAATGTCTTGCTGTTCCTAAACAAAGAGAAACCAGAAAACATTTTAGAAATGTATTTTGGTCTGAGTTTTCATATGCTCATATCCTTTATTTAAGTAAAAAGGACCCTTTTCTAATCCCAACAAACAACTCAGAATCCTCAAAGCCCTGAGTAAGTTACCAGAGTTCCTGGTTACCACTGTGGAAATATTTGTTTCCTCCATCAGCACCACCAACTTCACTCTCACGATCAAATACAAAGCTCAATACAGTTGACCCTTAAACAACATGGGTTTGAACTGTGTGTGTTCACTTATGCATGTGTTTTTTTTTCCAATAAATATATTGGAAAAATTTTTGGAGATTTATGACAATTTGAAAAAAATTGCAGATGAACCACATAGCCTAGGAATACTGAAAAACTTAAGAAAAAGTTAAGTATGTCATGAATGCATAAAATATATATAGGTACTAGTCTCTTTTATCATTCACAACCATAAAATATACACACATCTATTATAAAAAGTTAAAATCCCCATCTCTACAACAAAAAATAAGAAAAATTAGCTGGGTATGGTGGCACATGTGTGTAGTCCCAGCTACTTGGGAGGCTGAAGTGGGAGGATTGCTTGAGCCTCGTAGTTCAAGGCTGCAGTGAACTAAGATCATGCCACTGACCTCTACCCTGGGCAAGAGAGCAAGACCCTGTCTCAAAAAATAATAAATAAATAAAAGTGATCAAAACTTATGCACGCAAACACTTACAGACCATACATGGCAACATTCATAGTCAAAAGAAATGTAAGTAAACATAATCATGCAGTATTAAGTCATAACTGCATAAAATTAACTGTGCTACATACTGTACTACTGTAATGATATCATAGCCACCTCTGATGCTATTGTGGTGAGCTCATGTGTTGCGAATATCCACTTAAAATGCCATCTCCATGTAAGTTCATCTCTCCAGTAAATTTCATATGGCAGTAAAAAGTGATCTCTTGAAGTTCTTGAGTAATTTTCATCCTGTTTAGTGCAATACCATAAACCTTGAATAGCACCAGGGGATCCATGAAAAGTGTCACTGGTGACTGTGGAAGTGCTCCCAAGAAGCAAAGAACAGTCACAACATTGCAAGAAAAAGTTGAATTGCTTGCTACGTACCATAGGTTGAGGTCTGCAGCTATGGTTGCCTGCCCTTTCAGACAGACGATTCATCTCGTAAACAGACAATGGAAACTTATGATATTCATAAATACAGTGCAGTACTGTAAATGTATTTCCTCTTTCTGATTTTCCTAATAACATTTTTTTCTGTAGCTTACTTTTTTGTAAGAATACGTATATAACACATACAACGTACAAAATATGTGTTGATCGACTGTTTCTGTTATTAGGCTTCTGGTCAACAGTAGACTATTAGTAGTTAAGTAGTTTGGGAGAGTCAAAAGTTACATGTGGATTCTCAACTGTGCAAGCATCAGTGGCCCTGACCCCCATGTTGCTCAAGGGTCCACTGTCCTGGTAGCACTCTTAACCAACTAAGAATTGGTTTGTATATGCACAAGGGAAGGCTCACACTAACACCTCATTTCAGGAGTGTTCAGATTTTATTAGCCTCAAATACCTGGTGCACAACCACAAACCATGAAATAAGGAGGAAACTTGCTGTTACGAAGTTCAATTCAAGCACTTTCCATAGTCTTCAACTCATGTATAAAACCGAGGCACCAACAGTAAGCACAGCTGTTTTCTGCCAATCAATTCTTTTTCCATTACCACTTACTACTCTGTTGGTACATTTGCTTGTTTCACCACTTACTAGCTCTGTACTAATGATCCCTTCTCTGAAAGGGGGATAATATTAATAATAACCTAAGAGACAAGCTGTTATGAGGTCTAAATGAATTAATAGATGTAAAGGGTTTAGGACAATGCCAGGCACCTGGAAAGCACTCAATTGATGTAGGCTATTATGATTTCAGGGGCCAAAAAGTAAATCTTTCTAAGGGCTAGATAAGTAAAAGGAGTGAAAAAGTCTAGGTGGAGACCATGTCCGAAGACCGTGATGTCTTTAAAGAAAGCAGCTATTAATGCAGCTTCAGAAACCACAAGGAAATGTGAATCCACTATTGATAGATCTTTTACTTTTTTAAAATAGAGCTAGAAATCTTGCATTTTATGTGAAAACTTATGATTATTAAAAATGCAAATGCATTCATGATTTAAAAAGACACTCAACAAACTAGGAACAGAAGAAGCAAACTACCCCAACAAAATAAAGTCCATATATGAAAAATCCACAGCTAACACCACACTCAGTGGTGAAAGACTGGCAGCTTTTCCTTAGGAACAAGAGAAGGATGCCCACTTTTGCTGTTTCCATTCAACATAGTACAGGTTGAGCCTCCCTATTCTGAAAATCCACCAAAATACTCCAAAATTGGAAACTTTTTGAGCAGTGACATGACGCTCAAAGGAAATGTTCATTAGAGCATTTTGGATTTCAGATTTTTGGACTGGTAAGTATAATGCAAGTATTCCAAAATCCAAAAAAAAAAAAAAAATCTGAAATTTGAAATACTTCTGGTCCCAAGCATTTCAGATAGCAAGTACTCAACCTGTACTATAAGCCCTATGCAGAGCAAATTAAGCAACAAAAAGAAATTTAAAACCTCCAAATTGGAAAGGAACAAGTAAAATTATCTAAGTTTACAGATAATATAATCTTATATGTATAAAACCCTAAATACTCCACATGCACACACACATACAAAAACTGTTAGAACTAATGAATGAACTCAGAAATGTTGCAGGATACAAAACCAACACACACTTTTTTTCTGCACTACCCAGAGAAGAGTCTGGATTCCTGTCGTAACTTAAAGAGAAACTTTCACAATGTCTGGAGCCCTTGATGTCCTGCAAATGAAGGAGGAGGATTTCCTCAAATTCCTTGCAACTGGAACCCACTTAGGTGGCAACAACCTGGAATCCCAAATGGAACAGTCCATCTACAGACGGAAAAGTGATGGCATCTACATCATAGATCTGAAGAGGACCTGGGAGAAGCTTCTGTTGGCAGCTCGTGCCATTGTTGCCATTGAAAACCCTTCTGATGTCAGTGTCACATCCTGTAGGAATACTGGCCAGCAAGCTGTGTTGAAGTTTGCTGCTGTCGCTGGAGCCACTCCTAGTGCTGGACGCTTCACTTGCGGAACCTTTACTAACCAGATCCAGGCAGCATTCTGGGAGCTGCGTCTTCTGGTGGTTACTGATCCCAGGGCTGACCACCAGCCTCTCACAGAGGTGTCTTATGTGAACCTGCCTACAATTGCTCTGTGCAACACAGATTCTCTTCTGCCTTATGTGGACATCACCATCCCATGAACAACAAGGGAGCTCACTCAGTGGGTCTGATGTGGTGGATGTTGGCCTGGGAAGTTCTCCGCAGGCATGGAACCATCTCCCATAAATACCCATAGGAGGTCGGTCATACCTGACCTCTACTTCTACAGAGGTCCTGAAGAGATTGAAAAGGAAGAGCAGGCTGACGCTGAGAAAGCTGTGACCTAGGAGGAATTTCAGGGAGAATGGACTGCTTCAGCTCCTGCAGCTCCTGCTGCTCAACCTGAAGTTGTAGACTGGTCTGAAGGCATAAAGTTGCCCTCTGTGCCTCTGCAGCATTTCTCCACTGGACACTGGAGCACTCAGCCTGCCATGGAAGACTGGTCTGTAGCTCCCACTGCTCAGGCCACTGAATGGGTAGGAACAACCACTGAGTAGTCTTAAGCTGTTCTTCCACAAACCCTTAAACAAGATGGAATAAGGTTGACAGAAAATAAACATCAGGTCTAAATCAAAAACAAAACCAACACACACAAAAAAATCAGTTGCATTTCTATACACTAACAATGAAAAATCCAAAAAGTAAATTAAGAGAACAATTCCATTTATGATACCATCTGATCTCCACCTATCCCAAATCTTGAACAACCTGGATCAGTGAAATATTGGATTTGATCTATGACAATGGGATGCAGAGAAATGTAAACTGTATGCAATATACAACTGAGTGCCTTTCATGAAATTTATAATTCCTGGACTCACCAGTGGTGTTAAGCAGTTGAAAAACATGCAGAATCCTCAATTAATGAAAACATACCTACCTGTTCATTTTCTCCCCTCTTCATTTTGAAAGAATGACTGCATTATGTCCTACATGGCAGAGAATGCCAAAGTTGTGTCTGTGTCTTATTATTATTTCCACCAGATGACAAAAATGCACCCAGAGCCTGGAACCTGGGAGGTGTTCCTGGATAAGTTCATGGTTGGAAAGGTGAGTTTGGGTTCCTGGTATGACCACATGAAGGGCTGGTGGGAGAAGAAAGATTGTCTTATCCTTTATGGAGGACATGAAGACATGAAAGAGGACCCAAAGTGTGGAATTCAGAAACTGTTAAAGTTTCTAGAGATGCCAGAAGAAATTGTGAGTAAAATATTCCATCACAGCTCCTTTGATGTGATGAAGCAGAACTTTAGTGCAAATGATGAGATGGAATATTCTATGTCTCCTTTCATGAGCAAGGGTATTTAAAGGAGACTAGAAAAATCAGTTCACTGTAGCCCAGTATGAGAAATTTGATTATATTAATAAAAAGAAAATGCAAGCAGTTTCAATCAGGAATCTAAGCAATACCTGCTCTTTCTCCAACTCCTTTAGCTAGCACCTGAATTATAAGATAATAATCCCTCAAACATTTAGTGAAAGAAAATTCTGTACTGGTGTTTCCTTATTTACTTTGATTAGTAGTTTGTAATAGAATAATCAAAGAATTTCAAAGTATACATAGGAAAAACCTATACTGTATTTAATTTGCTGTTTCTGAGTTATTTCACTTCAGATAATGGCCTCCAATTCCAGCCATGTTGCTGCAAAAGACTTCATTCTTTTTTATAAGTGGGTAGTATTCCGTGTGTGTGTATGTACCCCACATTTTCTTTATCCATTCATTGGTTGATGAACATTTATTTTGATTCCATATCTTTGCTACTGTGAACAGTACTACAGTAAACATGCAAGTGAAGGTATCCCTTTGATACATTGATTTATTTTTCTTTGGGTAGATACTCAGTAATAGGATTGTTGGATGGAATTGTAGTTCTATTTTTAATTTTTTGAGATATCTCTATACTGTTTTCCATAGTGGCTGTATTCGTTTACTTTGTCACCAACAGTGAATAAGAGTTCTCTTTTCTCTGTGTCCTCATCAACATTTATTATTTTTTGTCTTTTTAATAGTAGCCATTCTGACTGGGGTAGATGATATCTCATTGTGGTTTTAATTTATATTTCTCTAATGATTACTGATGTTGAATATTTGTTCATATACCTGTTGGCCATTTGAATGACTTATTTTGAGAAATGTCTGTTCATGTCCTTTACCTTCTTTTTAATGGAATTATTTCTTTTTCTTTTTCCTGTTGAGTTGCTTGGGTTCCTTATATGTTCTGTATATCAGTTCCCTATTAGACGAATAGTTTGCAAATCTTTTCTCCCATTTAACAGATTGTCTCTTCATTCTGTTGATTATTTCTTTCACTGTGCAGAAGCTTTTTAATTTAATTAAGTCCCATTTGTCTTTTTTTGATTTTGCTACCTGTGTTTCTGAGGTCTTAGTCATAAATTCTTTGCCTGGCCCAATGTCCAGGAGAGTTTTCCCTAGGTTTTCTTCTAGTATTTTCACAGTTTCAGGTCTTATCTTTAAGTCTTTAATCCCTTGTGAGTTGATTTTTGTATATGGTGAGAGATAGGGCCCAGTGTCATTCTTCTGCATGTGGTTATCCAATATTCCCAGAACCATTTATTGAACAGGGTGTCCTTTCTACAATGTAAGTTCTAGTTGGCTTTGACAAAGATCAGTTGGCTAGAAATATGTGGCTTTATTTCTGGATTCTCTATTCTGTCCATTGGTCTATGTGTCTTTTTATACCACTATCATGCTGTTTGGGTTACTGTAGCCTTGTAATAGATTTTGAAGTCAGGTAATGTGATGCCACCAGCTTTGTTCTTTTTGCTCAGGATAACTTTGGCTATTAGGGCTCTTTTTTAAATATGCATTTTAGGATTTTTTTCTAATTTTGTGAAGAATGATGTTGGTATTTTGATAGGGATTGTATTGAATCTGTAGATTGTTTTGGGTAATTTTTAAAAATTTTATTGAGACAGAGTATCGCTCTGTCACCCAGGCTGGAGTGCAATGGCATGATCATAGCTCACTGCAGCATTGAACTCCTGAGCTCAAGCAATCCTCCTGCCTCAGCCTCCTGAATAGCTATGATGACAGGTGCATGTCACCATGCCCTGCTAAATTTTTTTTTTTTCTGTAGAGATGGGACCTTGCTTTATTGCCCAGGCTGGTCTCAAACTCCTGGCCTCAAGCAATGCTCCAACCTCAGCTTCCCAACAAATGTGAGCCACTGTGCCCAGCCCAATATGATCATTTTAACAATATTGACTCTTCTGATCCATGAACATGGGATGTTTTTCCACTTGTTTGTGTCATCTTTAATTTCTTTCATCAGTGTTCTATAGTTTTCCTTGCAGAGATCTTTCACCTCCTTAGTTAAATTTATACCTAGATTTTTTTTTTTTTTGGTAACAATGGTAAATAGGATAGCCTTCTTAATTTCTTTCTTGGCTAGATCATTATTGGTGCATAGAAATGCTATTGACTTTTGTATGCTGATTTTGTATCCTGTAATTTTACTGAATTTGTATATTAAATCTAAGGAGTTTTTTGGTAGAGAGTTTAAGTTTTTCTAGATATAAGATCATATCATCAGCAAAGGGAGACAATGGGACTTTCTCTTTTCCAATATGGATGCCTTTTATTTCTTTCTCTTGCCTGATTGCTCTGGCTAGGACTTCCAGTACTATGTTGGATAGATGTGGTGAAAGTTGGCATCCTTACTGTTTCTTTTCTTTTGCTAATTTGGGGTTTGGTTTGTTCCTACTTCTCTAGTTCACCTAGCTGCATTGTTAGATTGTTAATTTGTGATCTTTTTACTTTTTTGATATAGGCATTTATTGCTATAAACTTCCCTCTTAGCACTGCTTTTGTTATATCTCACAGGTTTTGGTATATTGTATTTTCATTTGTTTCAAGAAATTTTTAAATTTCCATCTTCTTTGTTGACTCAATGGTCATTCAGGAGCATGTTGGTTAGTTTCCAAGTATTTGTGTATTATCCGAAGTTCCTCTTGGTATTTATTTCTAGTTTTAGTCCATTGTGATCTGAGAAAATATTTGATAAGATTTCAATTTTTTTTTTTTGAGACAAGATCTTGCCCTGTTTTTGAGGCTAGAGAGCAGTGGCAGCATCATAGCTCACTACAACCTTAAACCCATGGGCCCAAGCAATCCTTCTGCCTCAGCCTTCTCAGTAGCTGGGTCAACAAGCTTGTGCCACCGTGCTTGGCTAATTTTTTTTTTCTTTGTTTCTTTTTTTTTTTTCTTGTAGAGACAGGGGCTTGCTATGTTGTTTAGGCTGGTATTGAACTCCTGGCCTCAAGTGATCCTTCTACCTTGGCCTCCCAAAGTGCTGAGATCACAGGCATGAGTCACCATATTTGGCCTGAATTCATTTTTAAAAATTTGTTGAGACTTGTTTTGTGGCCTACCATATGTCTATGCTGGAGAATATTCCATGTGCTGATGAAAACAATATAGATTCTGCAGTTGTTGGGTAGAATGTTCTGTAAAAGTCTATTAGGTCAATTTGATCTAAAGTCCAGTTTAAATCCAATGTTTCTTTGTTAATTTTCTGTCTACATGGTCCGTCTAATGCTGAGAGTGGGGTGTTGAAGTTGCCCCACTATTATCGTATTGCAATCTATATCTCTTGCTTTAGATCTAGTAATATTTGCTTTATGAATCTGGGTGCTCCAGTGTTGGGTGCGTATGTATTTAGAATTATTATATTCTCTTGCTGGATTGATCCCTTTATCATTATATAATGACCTTCTTTTTGTTTGTTTGTTTTTTTACTGTTCTCAACTTAAACACTGTTTTATCTTATCTAGCTCACTTTTGGCTTCCATTTGCATGGAATATCTTTTTCCATCCCTTTACTTGCAGTCTATATGTGTCTTTACTAATAAAGTTAGTTTCTTGTAAGTAGCCCATAATTGAATCATGTTTTTAAAATTTTATTCAGCCATTTTGTATCTTTTAAGTGGAAAATTTACTCCATTTACACTCAAGGTTATCATTAATATGTGAGGCTTTGTCCCTGGCAGATTGTTAATTGTTTTCTGGTTGTTTTATGTATCCTTTGTTTCTTTCTTTTTCTCTCATTGTTTGTCCTTGTGGTTTGGTGTATTTCTGTAGTTGTAACACTTGAGTCCTTTCTCTTCTTCTTTTACGTGATTGCTTTATCAGTTAGTTTTCTATTTTGTGTCTTTTTATGATGGTCAATATCTTCCTTTCACTTCCAGGTTTAGGACTCCCTTGAGTATTTCTTGTAGGGCCAGTCCAGTGATAATGAATTCCCTCAGCATTTGCTTGTCTGGGAAAGACTTTATTTCTCCTCCATTTATGAAGAATAATATTACTGGATGCAATATTCTTGGCTGACAGGGTTTTTTTTTTTTTTTTTTCTTTCAGCACCTTGACTGTATCATCCCATTCTCTTTTTGCCTGTAAGGTGTTTGCTGAGAAATCCATTGTTAGTCTGATAGGGTTTCCTTTATAGGTGACTAGATGCTTTTCTCTTGCTGTATTTAGGATTCATTCTTTTACTTTCATTTTAGGCAGCATGATTGTGAAGTACCATGGAAAAGACCTTGTTGCATTGTACCTGTCTGGGGATCACTGGGCCTCCTGTATCTGAATGTCTAAACCCCTTGCCAGTCTTGGGAAGTTTTCATCTATTATTTCATTAATAGGTTTTCTCATCTTTTCTCTATCTCTTTGCCCTCAGGGATATCAATAATGCAAATATTTAGTCGCTTTATGTTGTCTCAAATTTCATGAAGGCTTTGCTCATTCTTCTTTTCCCTTTGTTTTTGTATGACTAGAGTATTAAAAAAGACTTGTTTTCAAGTACTGAGATTCTGTCTTCTGCCTAATCTAGTCTATTGTTGAAGCTTTCAAATGTACTTTGTATTTACTTCAATGAATTATTCAGTTCCAGAATTTCTACTTGGTTCTTTTTCAAGATATCTATCTCTTTGGTAAATTTCTCATTCATATCCTAAAATCTTTTTCTGATTTCTTTGTGTTGTTTTTAAGAATTGTCTTGTATCTCACCGAGCTTGTTTAAAATCAATATTTTGGGCAGGTGCAGTGGCTCATGTCTGTAATCCTAGCACTTTGGAAGGCTGAGGTGGGAGGATTGCTTGAGGTAAGGAGTTCAAGACCAGCCTGAGCAAGAGTGAGATTCCATCTCTACAAAAAAAAAAGAAAAAAAGAAAAATTAGCCAGGTGTGGTGTCATGTGCCTATAGTCCCTGTTACTTGGGAGGCTGAGGCACGAGGATGGCTTGAGCCCAGGAGTTTGAGGTTGCAGTGAGCTATGATGATGCCACTGTACTCTAGCCAAGTTAACAGAGCAAGACCCTGTCTCAAAAATGAAAAATAAAATAAATATTTTGAATTCTTTATCTAGGATTTCAAAAGTTTCTTCTTGGTTTAGATCTATTGCTGGAGAATTATTGTGTTCCTTTGGAGGTGTCATATTTCCTTCCTTTTTCATGTTTCCTGTGTCCTTAAGTTAATATATGCACATCTTGTGTAACAATTGCTGCTTCTTATTTTTGAATTTCCTTTCATGGGGGAGGGTCTTTTCCTCAAGATGTATCTATGGTGTTGGTTGTATAGAGCACTTTGATTTTGAATCTAGGTACATTTAACAGTGTAGTCTCTATATGATTTCTTTAGCTGTAAACCATATTCATGGTAGCTGTGATTTCCTCAGTGGTTTAGGGTGCAATTATTAGTGAAGGCTGTGACGAAGTTGTGCTGGAGACTACAATGCCATGTGGGCCAGTCTTCAGGCCCCAGTGGTGGCAGCGGTGGGCTGAGCATGCTTAACTTTGTGCCCCAGGGCTATGTACACTGGCACCTGTGTTGGTGGTTACTAGCAGGCCAGTTCTTGGCCTTCCAGGTGACTTGTTCAGGTGCCAGAAGTGGCAGCAGTGGACCAGGTGGCTGGGTGGGTTCTTGGGCCCCTGGGCAGCCAGCATGATGTTGGCAATGGCAGTAACAAAGGCAAGATGATTCTCTGGCTCCCAAGTGTTGTGTGTTGATGTTAGGGGTGGCTGTGATGGGCTGAGCAGGCCAGTCTCTAGGCCCTCAGGTACTTCTTGCAGGTAGGTGCCAGCTGATGTGGTAGTGACCAAGAGTTTAGGCCCAACTTCAGGCTCCAAGAGGAGTGCTCAGGTGCCCAAGGTCATAGATTGGGTTGGGAGAGACCCAGGATTCTGGGCTATGTGCTCTGTCTTCGCAGGAGGGCAAAGCTGGGCTGGGTGGGCTTGTCCTCAGGTCCCCCATGCCAGTGGTGAGAGCAGGCATCAGATATAGTGTGTAGGAGTAGGACAATCCTAGGCCCCAGACTGAGTACTCAGGGGAGGGGCGGTAGCAGCCGTGCTGAAGCCCTGCCACTAGAGAGGGTAGGGCTGGCCTCGGTGACCATAGCCTGGGCCAGTGGTTGGAGAATGCATGTCCCTCTTGTGCCCCAGTCCTGGTGGGATTCGTTCCCCATCCCTGGCAGTTGTAGCCCATGCCTAGCTTGCACCCCAGTCCTGGCTACAGGAGACCCCACCCAGCTAGTGACTAAGTCCCACTGGCAACTACACTCTGCTCTGGTCCCAGTCTCTGTCCCAGCAGCAATTGATTCCCAGTGGCACTAGCAGCTGCAGTCCAGGCCTCACTTACTTCTTAGCCCAGGCTGCATGAGGACTCCCAGCTTGTGCCCCAGGCCCAGCAGTGACAGCTGAGTTTTCTTAATGCCTCAGTCCTGATGCCACTGGGCCCCAGGACAGCACGCAGTCTGCCAAAGGGTAGGTTTGAAAATGGCACCATGATATAGCCACTTAGGTCTCAGAAAGGGTGTGGGATCCCACACACGAGGTTCCTGGAGCAGTTTTATCCCGTGGTATCCTCGAAGGTCTCTTATGTTATTTTCAGGGTTTGGTTGAAGGATTCTCCCATGGCCAGGATTGCATGATTCCATGGTGGGGATGGGGGCTGCTGAAAGTCTCTTACTCTTTCCCCACATTGGGAAGTCACCCTTGGCTCCCAGCTGATCCCAGCCAACTGGGCTGCCTCTCTTTCTTTTGCTCCTCTGCTTTTGTCGTTCCCTGTCACTTCGGTTGAATTCCAGCAAGCTTTCTTGGATAATGTATTCAAAGTGTCAAATTTCCCATTTCTAAAGCAGAAGAGGGGTAATGTCAGGTTTCCCTGAAACATATGGGGATAAATATTAGATACTATTACCAAGAAAAGAAGGAATATGTGTTGGGTGGCCAAAAACAACAAGTGTCCACCACCTCTGATATCTACCAGATCTGATTTGACTTACTGCTCAACAAGCATTTATTGAGCAAAATAGTAAAAAAAAAAATTTTTAAATGCAAAACAGAAACAATTTAATTTTCCCTGTCAGGATCCTTTTTGACTCCTGATCCTTGCTCTAGGAGTTTTTTTTTTTTTTAAGTAATATTCTAGTGGTTGCACTTGATACACCAAAATTCATCTACCTGGGGGTCTCTTGCTCAGATCTGACTGTGAAAATACAAACAAAAGGCAGGAGGGGAAGGAGGGCATCTACTGTGAAGAGGGAGTTACCAGGGCTAGGCCCAAGGGAGGTGTTGGGGGAATAGGTGGCCCACTGTGGCTTCCTGGCTTTGCCCTTCTGCCCCTTCACTTTATCACCCTTCTGCAGCCTCTCTAAACACAAAGAACAGCCAGGGTGCCACCAAATTTCCTAAGTGCAAAGTACCTTCTCTCTCCATTAATCTGAAAAGAGTTTTTCATTTTAAAACTCAAGATGTGATTGCTCATGCTGGGTATTTAACATTATATATAATAATAATCAATGTGATAAAAATTAGAGTGAACTCTGCTTTAGCTGTAAGATGGTTTATGAACCACTTTACTGATCCTTAAGAGATGCAGACATGCAGACTGGCAGCCTGCCCACATGGCAGGTGGTGTCAGGCACAGGCTTCTGACTAGGGATGGAAGGCTTCAGTTCTATTGTTAGCTCTGCTGCTCGGCAGCTGTGTGACCTCGAACAAACAAATTAACCCCTCTGAACCTACCAGTTACTCAAATCTAAAATGTCAGAATTAAACTTGATGTTCTCTAAGCTCTTTTCATCTCCAGCATTCTAAGATTTTCTAAGAAATCGATTTTATTTTTAAAAGTTCATGAATGAGAAGTTATCAGTAAAGAGTTTTTATTTTTCTAGAGCAAGAAAGGTGGCCAGGAGACTCATTCAGGCTGAATGGGGTTAAGGATGAGGTTCAATATGGGCAGGGGGCTTCAGAGTGATCAGGATCATGAAGGACAAGATGCTAAGGAGGGACCTCTTAAAGAGAAAAATGATGCAGTGATACTCAATAAAAGCTGAGTAGGGAAGACTTTATTCAGGACTATCGCAATAGGTGTAGGGACCACTGCAACGGGATTTTGCAGGGGGGCAGAAAGACTGGGCTCAACTCCAAATACAGTATGGACAAGTGGGAATTAATACCAAGGAGCAAGGTGGGGGTCAGTGGATGGAAAACTACTAAGAGGAAATAGTAGGGGTAAGCGGAATTTTGGCTAAAACAATCTAACAGGATTCTTGTTAAAGACTGCCAGTGGGTTAAGGCATCACCTGGGGGATGGCAGAGAATGAGGAACTTGGTCAGATATTAAGTAAGGGTCATCGGATATGAAGTGTAGGGGGCTCTTGCTAAGCTGATTTAGCGGAGTTCTTTGCTAAAACTGGATTTTACAAGGGAGTATACAAATAGGGCTAAGAGAAGTTTCAGGAGATTGACTAAAGTTTGACCAAGCAAAGAATCTTTGGCAGTCCTGACCCTCCTTACAGAGTCTTTAGTGAGCCTCAGGAGGCAATGTGGACTGAACTACAGGAATCCCCATGCTCTTTGGGCTGAGGAAAGGCTGAATTTTCTAGGTTCACAGGATTCCCTTCCTCAGAGGTTCCTCCAGGGACCCAGACCTCTTCCCTCTTGTGTTTCCTAGAGGAGGGCCCTAACTAGGGTGGGACATCCAAGGTTTTATCCCAGGACACCTAAATGAAGATGACAAATAGAAAGCATGAATTAATCTTCACTCTGTCTCTAAATCTCACTAAAACAATCAGGAAGGAATGTGTTTTAAGACAAATCCACAGGAAAAAAAGAGAGAAGAAGAGGACATAACAACTAAATTCTAGAAGTTAGAAAATGCCTGAACATGTGGTAAACTGGCTTAGCAGACTCTAGTAAACTGAATCCTAAGCCAGTGAGGGTGAAAGATGAGAAGCAATCTGATGTACACTGAAAAACTCAAAGAGCTCCAGGAATTGGCACCTCTGGAAGTGGAGCTAAAGGGAGGGGTTGAGATAAAAGGGATCAATTGAAAGTTATTTTAAGAAGCTGTCAGGAGGCCAGGGGCAGGGGCTCACACCTGTAATCCAAGCACTTTGGGAGGCCAAGGCAGGAGCATCACTTGAACCCAGAAGTTCACAGGCCAGCCTGGGCAAGAGTGAGAACCCGTCATCTCTACCAAAAATTAAAAATCCTTAGCTGGGCATGGTAGTGCGCACCTGTAGTCCCAGCTACTTGGGAGGCTGAGGCAGGAGGATCGCTTGGTCCCAGGAGTCTGAGGTTGTAGTGAGCTATGATGATGCCACTGCACTCTAACCCAGGTAACAGAGTGAGATCCTGTCTCAAAAAAAACAAACAAAAAAAACCCAAAAAAACCCCACAAATAAACAAAAACCAAAACCAAAACCAAAACCAAAACAAAAAGAAGCTCTCAGATCCCCAATTGCCCTTCCCCAAGCCACAAAGCAAGGAATTCTGTCTCCTTGCTTCTCTCTCCCACCCTAGTAGGATACTGGAGGCTCTTTTGCCCAGAGTGAAGAGGAATGTTCTCTAGAGAAGAAAAATCTGGGGGTCTCTGCACTGAAGAACATCAGGCACAAATGGGAACAGAAGAATGCAGGTGGACAACAGGATTATGTGAATGTTTATATACCAAATGTGGAAACCACCAGCCCTCTTCTCCCCTCAGCTCCCAGAAAACTGGCAGCCAGGCCTGTATTGTCCAGGAGGCTAGGGGATCCTTCTTATGAGCATTCTGACAAGCCCAAGAGAAAGACTTTATAATTCCAACACAAGGATTTTCCAACCGATTGGTTCTGCTAGATCACTATACAGAGAAATCCACAGTTGACAAGCCTCAGTTCATGCTCTCAGCAGAGCTTCCAATCAGCTTTCTATGCCTGATTCTTAAATATGAGCAAAAGCCAAAGATCATCACACATCTGAGGGACATCTCAGACCAAATCAAACAAACAGACAAAGATAACTTTGAGGAAACAGAGACTATCCAGGGAGAAGAAAATGTTTTTTTAAATCACCAAAATCCTCAGAGAGAAGGATATTACATCAGTGAGAGAGAAAAAATGGTGTGTTTGTAGGCAAGACATGGTGGCTCACACCTGTAATCCCTGAACATTGGGAGGCTGGGGCAAGAGGATCACTTGGGTTTGAGACCAGCCTGGGCAGCATAGTGAGACCGCATCTCTCCAAAGAGTAAATTAGGCTGGCATGGTGACAAACACCTATAGTCCTACCCATGTAGGAGGCTGAGGCAGGAGGATCACTTGAGCCCAGGATTTTGAAGTTACAGGGAGCTATGATCAAGCTACTGCACTCCAGCCTGGGCAACAGAGTGAGACCCTGTCTCTGAAAAGAAAAAACCAAAATGGTGTGTTTGTAAAAAGGAATATCCAGAGAACACAAAGGAAGACTTGAAAATTTAAAATATGATGGTAGAAATTTTAAAAAAGAAAACAGTAAAAAGGTTGAAAGAGAGTCTCCCATAACATGGAACAAAAGGACAAAGTAATGGAATAAAGGACAGAAAAGGTAAGAAAACTAGAACTTCTCAGGAGTCCAACATCCAAATACAGAGTCCAGAAAAAGAGAACAGAGAAAACAGAGGGGAAGAAATAATCCTCAGAATAATTCAGGACGATACCCCAGAGTTTGCAGATTGAAAGGGCCTGTGGAATACCTACCACAGTACTCTAAAGTAAGCCAACATGAAGGCATATCTTAGAGAAATTTCAGAATCCTGGGGGAAAACAGAATATCTTCAAGGTTCTAGAATATAAATGAACAAAACAAAAACATTTTTTTAAATAGGCCATATAAAAAAGATCAGGAATCAGAATTTTTGGGACTTCTTATCAAGGACCTCCCATGTACTCAGAGGTTTTTCTGCACTCCACTCTTAGGTGTGAGTCAAAGACACAGGTCAAAAGAAATTTGTAAACAATGGTTGTAAAAGACTGAGCACAGTCTAAAAGTCTAAAACTTCCTCCCTTCCCTACTCCTCCTTGAGCAGCCAGTGGGAAGGATGGAGCCAGAGCCACGGACCTACCTGCCCAGCCATCCATTTTTCTTCCCTTAGACTCCAATTCCACCAGCCCTCCTTTCCCTACTTACTACCACAATCATCTCACCCTCACCTTTCACTCACTCACACACACACACACACACACACACACACACACACACTCACATACAGGCATGAGTTGAGGGCACGCGTCATGCTGCTTTTCTTGAGAACAAACATTGTTAATTATGGCTCTGCCCAGGAAATAGGCAAAAATCCCAAGAGCTCACGTTTTGACAGTAGGGAGCTGCACTTCTTTTTGGACAAAGAGTCAGACTAGATTTAGTGACAAATTCTAAATTGGTATGAGACTTTCCCATTTCCTTGAAGCATAATGCTCCATTGATTGCAAGCTGAGTCATACATTGAGTCTGCTTCTCACACTGTCAGTGGGAAGTGTAATTCCTGAATGACTCCCAGCAGACATTTATAGATTTTTCAGTCTGTTGAGTTATAAAAGATAACCAAACTCTTTTTTTTCCTGAAGACCTTTAAATAAATCTTGATCTCAACAGCTAAGTCATTGAACATAATTATATACAACACATTGGGAGTAATCTGTGTAAAAGCAAGAGTTGAGGTAGTGAGGATGGAAAAAAATCAAGTGAGTCTATAAAGAAACAAAGAACACAGGATCTGAGGACTGGAATTCCACTTTCTAGTTTGCTCCTGTTTAAGAGGCAAAAGAAAGAAAAATAGCTATTCAAGGAGATAAAAGAGTAAAGATGGGAATAAGAACCAGGTTAGGGTACACGGACAGGAATCTAAGAAAGGGAATATGTCAAGAAAGGGTGGTGGGCAGCCCAAAATATGTTGGGAAGACCAAGAAGGAAGGAGGTGGCATACCCATTTAGTGCCCTTGTCCATATACTCTCAGGTCTTATAGTTTTAGGTCCAGACTCCTAACTCCTACTGTCTTGGGGCTTGTGGCTGCTGGATCCCACTCTGCCCCAACAGAGCCAAGCTAAAAGTGCTGGGGAATTCATGCTTCCACATCCTCACTCCAATGTAGCAATACTTAACCAAGGACTGACTAGAGTTGGTGTATAAATACCCTAGATCCCTCACCCCTTAGGTTAACTTTGAGCCCCTGCACTACATTGACTCCCAGAGCTCCCCAGCAGAATTAAGCTCGAGTTACCCACAATTGTGACTGACTTGATAGGGCACCATTTACTGGCTTCCTTCCCTTTTCTTTCTCACTTCCATATACCCATACGGTGCTCCCTTGCGTCACCTCCAAAAGACTGAGATGAAAAAAAGCCATTGATAAGATAGCCTGAAGATCCCTGAGAGAGCCATAGAGTAGAAAAGGCAGAAGCCACACTACTGGATTCTAAGGGGAGAGTGGAAGATGAGGAATTGGAGACAGAAATGGAAAACAACTCTTTCAAGTGGAGTACGGAGAGGAAGACAAAACTGGAGGAGTCATTAATGGGGCAATGGGATTGGGCAAAGTTTTTTTTTCTTTCATCTATCTGGGAGATATCCATGCATATTTTTAGACATTTGATTCTAGAACCATTCATGTCTTCCTGGAAGCTCTCCTCCCTCTCTAGTTTCACCTCCTACCTCCTCTCTTATGTTTTAACCATATCTTTGGTTTCTCTTCTTTGCCCAGACTTAAATGTTTGTTTTTCTGAGGATTATGCACTTGAAACTCTTCTCATCTCTTTCTACACCTTCTTTCTGGATACTTTAATCCTCTCCCATGGCTGAGATTTTCCATCTATACGACACTGATTCCTAAATTTGTACCTTTAACCCAGACCTCTTTCCTGGGCTCCAGATCCATGTATTGAACTGCCTACTTTAAAATTATTCCTGTCTGTCTAGCAGTTCTCTCAATTAACCATGCAAAAATTGAACTTTCCATCTTCTCCTCAAATTCATTTTTTTGTATCTGATTGGAGAATGGGATTACCATTTATCTAGTTACTCATATCAGAAAAATAGAACTCATCCTGAACCACACCCTCTCTCATCACCTTCATCCAATCAGTCATTAAGTTGAATAAGTCTTCCCTTTTTTTTAACATCTCCCAAGTTCACCTATTCCTTCCAACCCCACTGATCCTGCCTCCGGTTAGGCCATCATCATCTTGAGCACAGACCATAAAGGTCTTCTAAGTGGCTACAAAGGTCTCCTGAGTGATCTCACTGCTTTTAGTCTTCTTGACTCTTTCAATACATCCTCCACACTCAGATCAAATAGATTCTTTGTTGCTTAAAACATTTCCAGGCTTCTGGGAGAATGGAGGGGGCCGCCGGTTAGAAGGATGTGGATAGTCAGAATTGGGGAAGATTGTGTCAAGCACATAGCTTGACAAATATCAGATTCTGGATCCATCCCTAAATCCTTTTTGGCAGGTTCAAAACAAGAGTCTACCCCTTTCCCCACCACTTACCAACAAAGATAATGACTGCATTGGAATCTTTTTCTGTGACTCAGGGTAAAGGTTGGAAAAATAGCCCCTAGTATTTTTCTTCGGTGATGAAAGCCAGCAGGGGAGGCCCCAAGGTTAAGAAGTAGAACTGAATGGGGATCATGACACAGAGAAAGAAACCTCAAGGTGCAGAAGGAGCACACCTGGGACAAGCATTTCAAAGTTAACGCAAGGCCAACATGGCAAGATACAAGAAGAAGATTTCCTTTTCTTAGAAAATTCTTGTTAAGGAAGTTTGTTCTGGACTTGGGAGGAAAACAGTCTCATTCTTGCTTCCACATGGGACACCAGTAACATCTTCTAAGACAGTTGTCTTCAGTCTGAGGTATGTGTAGCCCTAGAGGCACATGAAGACTTTCCAAGGGGTTATAGTCCCAGGTGACTCTAAGAGAATCAATTTTCAGATCCTCAACTTTCTTATTTCTTTTTTCTAAATGATTGGCACAGGTTTGTATCCTGCATGTTCTCCTTTCCTATCTACCATTTTATAGTTATCCATCTCCCTCTTTACAAAAGAAAGGCACACACCTAACCCATCCTGAATCTCACTCTGTCATACAAAAAAAGGGTGTGTGTGTGTGTGTGTGTGTGTGTGTGCACTCATGTGTGCGCATGCATGTGTGCTGCAGCAGGAGGGGATTTGGTATTTTGGTGTCGGTGTTGAAAAAGTGAATCATCAGATAACAAAACTTTTGTAAACCAGGTGTATCCTATTCTTTAATTTCAACAGAATTGAAGGAGGATCTAATCAAATTGTCAGCTGATAGCTCAACAAAAGTAATTTTTATAATATATCATTATATGGGTTTTTGGCATATAACTCAAGAGAAATTTGAAGCTTGAGTGACATTTGTTTATAACAAAATGTCTTCCATTCTTCTATTCCCTTCATCTTATTTATATAAAGATTTCTCAGGGCTTACATATATATAAACAAACAAAAAAATATGATTGATTCTGAATGCTATCTCATTTCAGCAATAAAAAAATCTTCATCCATGCATTCATGCACCAATTTTTAAAAAACAGCCTTCCATCTCATTAATAAACTTATTTCCAAAAAATTTTACTTCCATTTCAATTTATTTACATAACTTCTGTTGCAAAGAAGTGTGATACTGTGATTAATAAAAGACTTTTAAGCATAAAAATATTCTGTTTAGGAAGTGGAATGGAAATATAAGTTCAAGGACAAAAACGACCAATGTAAAATTTTTGGTTGAAAAACAGGTTGTTGAGAGTCCTCTGCCCATTTGCATGTCCCGCTCTACCCTCCAGGGTCTTGACAGAAAGAAAAGAAAAATAGGTTCTTCATGTATGTTTTAAATGGATGCTGGTTGAGGGGGATATTGAATTGCTTTGGTATTTAAATTTCACTGGCTTCATTTAAAGAGTGATATAACTATTTATTTTAAAATGTCAATATTTATAAAGTGCCAGAAACTATACCCTCTGTAATGACTAAACTTATGATAAAAATTTTAAACGTCAATTTAAAAATATGTAAGGAGATACATAATTTATATTAATAAATTACTTTAGGTAATATGTGAGTAAAAATGTTTAAAGACCACTGAGTTAAGATTCTGGCCCATCTTTGTTTTCTTTTCTTTTTTTAAAGTTAACCAAGACCCCAAAAGACCACCATCACCTAAAAAGAGTTCCTGGTCCTGGTAGCTGCTCTTTAGCATTGAACCAGGGTCACAAATCTCTACCTGTCCATTTCACATTCTATCAGTTTACTATGTGGCCAGCCACCTCCCTACCCCTCCCTTCTCACTCTGTCTCTCCTCTCAACTCTAAATTAAAGCCATGCAGGAGCCTTGCAACTCCCCGGGATAGCTGCAACATTTCACACCTCTGGGCCTTTGCTCAAGCTGCTCCCTCTGCCTGTGATGACCTTTGCCTCTTACTACCCTCAGTTCCCCTTCTCCATCCAACAAGGAATTTCTCCCAGAAACTGTCACTTGTAACTGGTTCTTATTTTGAAGTGACCAAGCATCCCAGTTTTTCCAGGACTGAGAAGTTTCCTTGGTATGAGGAACATTCAGTGCTAAAACCAGGACAGTTTCAGGCCAATCAGGATCGTTGGTCACCCTACTATTGTATGTTCAAGGGACTCACAATTTGGCCTGGGGAAGTGGCCTCAGTTTAGGGTATTAATTTATATCTTCTCCCTACTGACAGATCTGTGGAAGATAATACTCTTCCATATTCCAAGAGCACTTTCTTAGGATAATACAGTTCAAATGCTTTAAGCACTTAAGTTACAGTATTCCTGATTACCAGCTCACACGTCAAACAGCAGTTATTTTGTGATCTTAAAAGAAATACTCTCTCCTAATTAATTGAACTCATTATGCTTGCATATTCAATTCTTGCCAGTGTATGCCTTAGAGCATCACTTCAAAATAATTTGTCTATGAGGATTCAGGGCTCCTAGTCTCCTAAAAATAACTTTGAGAGAAACATTATAAATTTCCTGTGAATGTATGTATGTGTGTTTGGGGAAGTGGGAGATGGAAGATTGATTCTAATAAACCTTAGGAGAGTTTCCAGAATTTTCCCAGGTCAAGAGCAGAGACCATGGCTATAGAGACATGGTTACCTGATTGAGCCTCAGTATCCAATCTGTCCAATCTGTATAATTCAATCATGTAGGTGTTACTATGTTATTGAGTTATCAAAAAGATTAAAAGAGGCAGTGTAGCAACTTGGTTAGGAGCACAGATTCTGGAGCCAGGCAGCCTGCGTTTGAATTTTGTCTCTATAGCTTACTGGCCATGTGACCTTGGGCAAATCAGTCAACCTCTCTGTGCCTCAATTTTCTCACCTGTGAAATGTGGATAACAATAGAAGATGCCTCATAGGCTTGTTATGAGGGTCAAATGAATTAATATATGTAAAGTGCTTAGAAAAGAGTTTAGCACATATTATAGTAAGTGATACATCAATGCTTGTTGAATAAGTCCATGTGAAGTACCTGGAGCATGAATAAGCGCTGAGGAAATGGAAATTATTATTGTATTCATAGTCATTCTTTCTTAGCTGGAATCTCTAAACTCCCAGAGAATAGCTGGATTCAACTGAAACTCAACAAATTACTAAACCTTGAGAATAGATTTCCTAACTCTCCACTGAGAGTCCTTTGTTAAAATTGTCTAGCCCTCACTGAGAAAAGACTTTGAGAGGTCAGATTCTTTTTTACATTGATAAGAAAGTTCAACAATAGACAACAGAATTATTTTAAATAAATTGTTTTATATTAGCAAAGATGTCATCCCTATAGTTTTTATCTCAAGTGTTTTATGTTCATCATTGTGCTTGCCCAGGAAGGAAAGTCAGCAGACACAGCACGGTTCAGCGTCCAGGTCAGCAGGCAGCCTTCCTCAGCAGGACTCCCCTTGGTACATAGGGCTGTGAAACCAATTTTGGGTTACCATAGTAACCAAAGGAGCTTCTAGAAAAATTTCCAAATGAAACATTCATTCAGGACATCAACAGGCATGGCCTGGGGGGGGTTGGGGAGGAGAAGGACAAAAACGTACTGTCCCTGACTCCACCAAGTTCGCAGTCTGTTGAAGAGGAAATGTAAAAAATCATTGACTTACTTATTTCCTCAATTTAAAGATGCCTTTTTTTTACATTTTAAAAGCTTCTAAAATCAAATGCATTAATCGATAAGTTCATTTGATGTTATGAGTTCCCCTGACTCAGATATCTATTATTAAATTAATATATTAAAAGATGTCTTAAAATAACTTTTTGGAATTAAAGAAATTTGGTACACTAGTGTGCCATGTGCTGCGACAGAAGCACATACAAAGGACAGAGGGGCCAAGCAATTGGGGGAGGGGGAAGCAGCATGAGAGTGTTTAAGCTGGGAAGCTCTTTGTAAGCTTCTGCCATGTTTCTGAATTATTTGGATACAGAAAAACATGCAGGACTCTACCAGCAGGGTGCAAATCAAATTGCCTTCTCTCTCTCTCTCTCTCTCAAATAAACATGGCCCAACAACTTCACCTTCTGGCACATGGATGACAGGGACAGGTAGAACAGGACATGGTGGTGGCCAGGCTTGTGCCTATTGATGGCCAGCTTGTAAGCACCCAGCCCTGGCCCTTCCAGCTACATGCCCAGGCAGCAAGGGGCAGACCTGGTTGAGGAAGCTCTGTGTGTACTGGCTACTCTCTGGGGTTCCCCCAGCTGAACTAGTAAGGAGCCCTATGGCTAGGGCTATGCATACACCATGCAGCAATAGCACTACACTCTTTCTTGTGGGTTGGAAGGATTGTACTGTCCAAAAACCAAGAATAGCAACACTTATATAGCCCTTTCTATGTATAAACTTACACTATTCTAACAGCCTTACATAGTTAACTCATCTAATCTGTACAACTTTATAGGTAGGTACTATTATTATTCACATTTTATCAAAAAGGAAATTAAGGCACAGAGAGGTAAAATATAACCTGCTCAAAGACTTACACTCTATAAAAGGCTGATATTTTAACCTGATCTGGACTTTAGAGTCTATGTTATCAACCCTCAGCTGCCTCTCAGCCTTACCGTTAGTTAGATAAGCACACACGGGAAGTCTAGGAACACGTGCCAAGATCCCTTTACTTTGGTTTTGGTGGTACATTCCTACCCATAGACAGTGGGGAGTGGGGAGAAGAGGTAAAGGGTAGGAAGGCTTGTGTTTAACTTCAATGTCCAGCCACTCCCACAGGTATGGGGTCAGGTGGAGCCAGGGTTTCTGACTTTCAGGCCACCCCATGTGACCAACTCCTGGTAGACAGAAGAGAAACCTCTTGCACTCTTAATGGGTCCCCTCTCACAACCCCTTTACCCATTTACCCAGAAGCCTTCAGGGACCAAGAATGTAGCATAGAAACCTGAAGAACAGCTGCTTAAAATAAAAAAAAAAAAAAACTCTTGCCTGATGAAAAAAAAAACCCACTTCTGGAGAAAGAATGTGGACTGAGAAAGCTGTCAGTTTGCAACTCCTGATCTATTCCTTTGATGCCCACTCATGGACAGAGCCCCATCTTTTTTCAGTGCTCAGCCTCCAGGGAACTGGCATCTAGTCATTCTACCCCATGCTATTCCCTTGCAGGGTAGAAAAGGAGGCATCATTGATCTGGAATCATTTGGATAAGGTCTTAAAGGATGAGTAGGAGTTTTCTGGGGGGAGTCTGATAGGAGGGAAAAGTGAATTCCGGATACAGAGAAATAGCAAGAGCCAAAGCTGAGAGGCAGAAAACATAAGGGACATTTTGAGGATCTGTGGGTAATTTTATGTGACTGGAGAGTAACACAAGATGAGGCTGCAGAGGGAGTAGGGCCAGGTGACAGCAGGGCTCTGGTATCAGGAGAAGAAACAGCTTTTACCCTGGAGGTAGTGAGGGGCCCTTGGAGATTCCAAGTTGGAAAGAAAGATGCTCAGAGTTCTGTTTAGAACCTTCACCCTGACAGGCGCGAGGAACTAATCAAAACCAATAGGGAGCTCAGGGAAGGCCAAGCTGCTTGAGCCAAAGCAGAGGCTCTGGGAATAGAGTGCAGAGGTCCCAGGGAGGTTTAGGTGGTAGAAATGACAAAGGGAGTGAGGATATTGCAGAGTAGATAATGTTAGAACTGCTTCAGGAAAATAATCCAGAAAATGGTACTGCTCTTAATTTATTTGTTCTAATTCTATGTTATTTTGACTGAATTGTATCAACCTACTGCAAGCAAAACCCTGTAGAATTGTTTTAAAAGCTCATTTTGGCTGGGCATGGTGGTTCACACCTGTAAACCTAGCACTTTGGGAGGCCAAGGTGAGCGGATCCCTTGAGGCCGGGAGTTCGAGACCACCCTGAGCAACAGCGAGTCCCCATCTCTACAAAAAATAGAAAAATTAGCCAGGTGTGGTGGCGCATGCCTGTAGTCCCAGCTACTTGGGAGGCTGAAGCAGGAGGCTCATTTGAGCCCAGGAGTTGGAGGTTGCAGTGAGCTGTGATGATCCCACTGCACTCTAGCCAGGACAACAGAGTGAGACCCTGTCTCAGAAAAAAAAAATAAATAAATAAATAAAAGCTCATTCTGTTCTACTCTAATTGTAATTGAGATGTCTAGAAGAGGAAACAGAGAACTCATTTGAGGAAATGTGGGAAGTGGATTTTAGAGGTAGTTTCCTGTGGTGGTGGCAGGTGGGCACTTTAGCCTATACTACCTCTGTGTTTCCTACTTCCTATGCTCTCTTGGTTCCTCTCTCTTGGCAAGGGCTCCCAGCTGGTGCTTCCCGTCTTCAGCATTTCAGCCTCTAGTTGACCAGATCCTTAGAGGGAGGCACCTGGAGACTATCCAGTCAGTGCCCCCGAAGGGCAGAAGAACATTTTGTCAAGGAGACTCCATATCTCCAGTTGCAGTATATTTCTCAGGAGCAGATGAGTGACAGGGAAAACTGCTCATTGGATCAAGGTCACCCTGGGGAGATGTACTGTGGATGACTCGGTGCTCAGAGGCTTTGTTCAGACTGAGCCACCAGGCTATGGTTTCGGAGGCCTGAAGAGCAGCTTCAAGCAGCCTCATGATGGACAGTGCCTGGGCACTGGAGAGATGAGGTTCAGCAGGTTAGAAAAAGCTTTGACCTTTCACTGTGCAGGTAGCAAATCCAACGCCTACAGGGGCAAGGCAAGAGTAAAATGGACTAGGGGAGACTGTGGCACCCTGCAGCATTCATGTCTCATCTAGAAGGGGCAACTCCTCCTCAGTTCCAGGCAAGGTCAAGTGGGAAAACAGAGCCAAGGAAGGGATAGGGGACAACTTTTCAAGAGAAGGCAGAAATTCAGATTTTTATGAGCCATCTCCCGATTTTTGGATGTTGGCAATTAATTCAAAGTTTAAAATCGGTGAGCAGGCCAAACAAAGTTCGCCTGTGGGCCAGATTTGGCCTCTCAGCTACCAATTTTCAACCTCTGTTCTAAAGCTTGAACATTAAGCTCTGATTCTCAATCATCTAGAGCTAGAGCAGGGAAAAGGGTAGAGCTACTAGGAAGCTGGAAACAGGCGAATAGGTTCATCAGACCTGGGGGTCATTAGTCCAATTCCTGATTGCATAGACGGGGAAACTGAAGCTTGGTGAGAAGGAGCGCCCAGGGCACACAGTTCCAGGCAATGGGTAGCACTTGCAGCAAGAGCAAGAGACTCAAGCTTGGTTTTTGCAAAGCAGCATTTGCTCCTCTCACCTCAGTTCCCTCGGTTGCTTATTGTTTCCATTCTCTAGTTCTTGGCTATGACTGGGACATGTGTCCTCCACTGAACTCTGGATTCTTCCTATTGGCCCCCTGGGGACTGTCCTGGGCTTCATCTGGAGTGTCTGCCCCACCCTCTTGGCCCGGACCTGGTGCTATTTCTGAGTCTGCTGGCACTGACCCCACAGACTCCTCAGATGAGCCTTTCTGAACCCGACATTGTCCTGGGTGTGACACATAGCCTGGTAGGGGCAAAAATGGGGCTTCATCTAAGTCTTTCTGAGTCCTGTGTTCCATCTGGTCACATACACTGCTTCCCGGGATTAATATCCTCCTACAGAAAGGAAAGGCAAGTTTAAATGTCATTTTGTGCGCGTGAAATGTAAAATGAGTTTGAGTGCATTTCAATTTTGTTTTCTCTTGCCCCTTTTTGCCATTTAATAGTCAGGGCCAACTTATCCATTAGGCACATCAAGCACAGTATCTGGGGTCCATGAGACTTTTAAGGGCCCACAAAAATGTTTTAATTTTAATTGTTTTCAAAAACAGAATAAAAACAAATAAATATAATAATAAATATGTAAAAATGAATCCAATGTACTTAATGCCACTGAACCATATACTTAAAAGTGATTAAAATGGTAAATTTTATGTTACATATATTTCACCACAATAAAAATAAATAAATCTAGCCTGGATTCTATTCGTCTTTATACCAATGCAGCCATAAAATATAATTTTTAATTTTTTTTATGGAGGAAGTGGCCTACAGATTCAAAATTGCCCAGAGCACATGAAAATCATAATTTGGCTCTGCTAGTCATGAGTAGTTGGTTAATTCATATCAATAATATTAATACGTTTTATATTTACACACCAAATCATATGGACTACACTTCTCTCACTTGTTCACGGCTATGAGGCCTAAACAGGAAGTTTACACACTATGACTCAGATTCTTACCACCTGCCGTCTGGTGACAGCTACAGAGACTGTTTGGGCAAGATGCTGAGTATAACGGTTCTGAGAGACCCATTGGTTTTGGTCTCTGCAGGCAAGTTTCCACCTTATTTGGCACAGTG
The DNA here is from genome assembly GCF_020740605.2 of Lemur catta. Taxonomy (NCBI): domain Eukaryota; kingdom Metazoa; phylum Chordata; class Mammalia; order Primates; family Lemuridae; genus Lemur; species Lemur catta. The sequence continues at coordinate 169,472,531 of NC_059128.1, read as the reverse complement.
AAGCCAGACACTCAGAGGTGGTCAATTTTACTCCAATGGGCATTTCTGGTGCTCTTCTTTATTAACAAATCTCTCTCTTTGGATTACCAAAACAGCCTTCTGGTGGATCTCCTTGACTTGGCTTTTGCTCCCATCCAACCCAGAATCGTCTTTGTAAACATATATCTCCTGGCATAAGATTATTCAGTGGCTTCCAACATTTTCATTATTTCAGAAAGCTTGATGGAAATCCCATTTGCACTCATGGCAGTGCTTTCTAAAGTTATTAAAAAACTGCTTTCGTTTGGGCTGAGCTTGTACCAGCCTGCTTAGTACTATTAATAAATTTTGAGAAAACAAGTGGATTATTTTCTAGATGCATAGTTTGTGTTGCAATGAGGTCTTTCACCTGTGAGCCCTTGGGGGAAAGATCATGAATAGATCCTTGGAAGTAAAAAGGTGTGGGGTTCTCTGGAAGTATCTCAGCAGAGATAGTTTGACCATTCTGGGAGGGCAGTGTCACTCCAGCCAAAGAGAAATTACTGACTAGCTGACTATGGAAGAGAAGGTGGGGGAAAATGAAGAAGCTTCACATTAAAATTCAACGCAGAATGAAAGCTTGTCTTGAGCAAGGGTGAATGATTCAGCAAAAAACCTGTTTCCAGGATTTTAGTTACTGCTGTCTGCAATTCCTATGTGAAATAAAAAATCAGATTTTCATTATCTACTTGAAGTAATTCCATTCCTTACCAGATGACAAATAAGCACAAAAACATTTCCTAGAATGTTTTTTAAATACCTAAGTGAAAGCACCACTTAGTGTCACAATTCGTGACACATCTGGTCATTGACAAAAATTTGGCCTTTGGCAGAGGGAAAGAAGTTTGGGTTTTTAAGTCCAATTCTACTTGTTTGTTTATCATTGTAGTGCACAGTTATCATTTCACATTCCTCTACTCAATCCTCTTTCTTCTGGTAACACACACACACACAAACACACACACAAACACACGTACACACACACACAAACACACACACACACCAATTTTCTTGGGAAAAATTTTTTTTCACATCTGGGATCCCTCAAGACTCCCATAAGCTTTGGAAGGCACCAAGTCCTGTGCCCTTTGGCACATCTTTTTGGAATGTCAGAGGGACCACATGTTCCACTCAAGACAGAATTGGAACAGGATGAGAGCCAGCTTCTGTGCTGACCTGTCAGCTCTGCCTCCTGGCCACATGCAAGCTGAGAGCAGCCCTTTGCAGAGGCTGCAGCTGTCCTCTGCAAATGCAAGCTGGGCTGCACTCACTCAGGGCACTTGTTGGTACTGTATTTCTTCCATTTCAAGGAGCCAAACACACATGCACACATGCATATACACACGGTCCATTCTTTCCTTAATTTAAGTAATTATTAAATGCCTACTGTATACTGTTCTGAACATTGGGGCTATAGCAGTGAACAAATCAAAGTCCTTGATGAAATTTACTCAGGAATTCAGGTTTATGTAGTGTAGGTGGACGTGTGACCTGGCTTGTCCCTTAGCATAACACTTAACCACTCATTCAGTAAGGGTTCAGAAATGTGCCTGTGTCTTAGATGGGATTCCCTAGAAGCAGAACCTGAGGCAAGTATTCAGATGTAAGAGAGACACCTAATGCTCTCAGGAGAAACCTCCTCTAAGGGAACAAGATAGAGAAGGGGAAGGAGCCAAGCAAAGTCCTCATGTCAGATAAAATCTTGACTTGACCTGGCTTTGTATGTGGAGGGGGAAGCTTGCCTCTAGAACACCAATTGCACTGTAGAGTTGTTTCTGCCTCCAGGCAAGCAGGCTGGCCTTTTAAGTAACTCCTTATCCATCAGTCATCAGTCTAGAGATGGAGACAGTGTAACTTCCAGGCATCCCTAGGCTAGGAGGCTGTCAACAGCCAAGGCCACATATTGAATCTGTTAGCCACAGCCTCGAAATAGATGTGAGGTGGGAGAGTGGAGGGGCTAAGGGAGGTGAGGGAATGTGAAGGAATGGGAGGGGTGCAGTAGCTGATAAAGAGGCTCTCAATGGACCACCAGGACATCCACTACTGCCTGTGTCCCAGCCAAGCTAATCTTAGACTGTGAGATTCAATTCTGGAACTTCTGCTGGAACCATTGGGGAAAATAATCTCTCCTTTCGTTTGTTGTGAAATTCGTAGGATGCCTGCTTGCACTGCTTGAGCCCATTTTGGGAAGAGTCAACTGAAAGGAAACAAGAGTAATATAGAGAAACAGAGCACCAGTGATCCTGGGGCTGATTAGTGTTCTTTCCTCTGCATGCCAGTATGTCCTCCACCCCAATATGTCCAGTTCCCTTCAGAACTCATCAGCTTAACCCACCTGGGAGGAGACTCAGTACTCATGGAGTCCAATTCTCTTACTTCAGGGAAGAGATTAAATGTGATTAAAGTAGCAGAAGATTGGGAATTACACTCCAAACCTCATATGTCAAATTGAAGACATGTTCCAGGGCACCAGGCTGCCCCAGCTCTTGGAAAGGACTAAAATTCTTTTGCCAAGGAAAAAGTATTTATTTTATAAGGTCAGCCACACTGTAAGAGAAACACAAACAGAAACCCTGCCTGGTGTTTGTTCAGTGCAGGCTGGTTTGTGGAGCATTTTCACACCTGGGATATCTCTCAAGACTCCCATCAGCTTTGGAGGGCACCAAGTCCTGTGCCCTCTGCCACTTCTCCTTGGAGTTTCAGAGTGATCACATGTTCTACTCAAAACACAATTGGGACAGGATGAGAGCCAGCTTCTACGTTGACCCATCAGCTCTGCTTGCTGGCCACGTGCAAGCTGAGAGCAGCCCTGTCCAGAGGCTGCAGCTGCATTCTGTGAATGCAGGCTGGGCTGCACTTGCTCAGGGCTCTTGTTGGCTCTGTATTTCTTCCATTTTAAGAAGCCAGCAGGCTAGGGGCCAGAAGAAGATCTCATTAAGGATATGAAACATATGCCCATTACTCTTTTGTTGCTATCAAGAAGACCAAAAAATCGTTGAATTCCTGGAAGTGGACAGGGCTAGTGCCAGAATCAAGAGTGCAAGAGAAACCACAAATTAAAAAAAAATTACAAAATCCAAATCTGAAGACATGATAACATTTCAAGCTATTGGTCAGCTGGCTACTTTTGAGTGACTCTCTCTCCCTTCTCCATAACCTAAAGTTCGAAAATGTTATTTCTGAGACACAGCCTCCAAATATTAGCAGTATTTTTGTGGGACTAGTTAGTGATATGTTAGAAATTAGAATAGAACTTAAAAATTTTGAGGTTAGGATTTCCAACTGAATTTTTTATTTTTCTTAAATGCAACGCCAAAGGCTATCTCCTTGCATCTAGACAGCTAGGCCATCCAGCTCAGGTGAGTTTCTCCTTTATGAATGTCATGGACATGGTGATATGCCACTCAAATCCCCTTCAATGCAGGATTATTGCCTCAGCTGCTGCGAGTGCTGTTGGCAAATAGCCCTCAGCTATCAGCTCCTTCAGGGACTGTCTCCTCTGTAGAGATTAGCCTCTCTCAAAGTCATAGTTTTTGGGGCTGGCCATATCCAATGACTAAAACTGTAAGAAATAAAGATTTGGCCCCTCAGCTCAACCGGGGAAAACTCTGAAGGGCCATTTTCACTCCAGAACTTCCTTTTAGGGAGCCAAGGCTGCTGTTGGGCCTGCATCACAATTCGATTTCTCCCTCTGTCAATTCCTGCTTCCTTTCTCTTCCTTCAGCAGGAGTTATCCCAAGGGCACTTCCCAATAAACATCCTGAACACTAAACTCCACGTCAGAGTCTGCTTCCTGGAGAATATAATCTGCGATATAAACAATTTCCATTAAAAGAATTTAAATAGACTTTGTTTTTTAGAGCAGTTTTAGGTTCACAGCAAAATTAAGCAGAAGGTACAGAGATTTCCCATATATACCCTGCCCCCACATGGCCACAGACTCCCTGTCTATCAAAATTCTGCACCAGAGTGGTACATTTGTTGCAATTGATCAACCTACATTGACAGTCATTATCACTTAAAGTCCATAGTTTACGTTAGGGTTCTCTCTTGGTGTTTGTTGTATATCCTATGGTTTTTGACAAATGTATAATGAAAATGTATCCAACATTATAGTATCATACAGAGTAGTTTCACTGCCCTAAAAATTCTCTGTGCTCTGCCTATTCATCCCCCCCCCCATCTCCAAATCCCAGCAACCACAGATCCTTTTACTGTCCGTATAGGTTTGCCTTTTCCAGAATGTCACATAGCTGGAATCATACAGTATGTAGCCTTTTCAGATTGACATCTTCCACATATGCATTTAAGGTTCCTACATGTCTTTTCATGGTTTGATAACTCATTTATTTTTAATGCTGAATGATAGTCCATTGTCTGGTTGTACCACAATTTATTTAACCATCTACCCGCTGAAGGACATCTTGTTTGCTTCCAAGTTTGGGCAATTATGATAAAGCTGCTATAAATGCTAATAATATGTGTGTCCAGGTTTTAGCGTAGCCATAAGTTTTTAACTCATTTGGGTAACTTCCAAGGAGTGCAATTGCTGGATTGTATGGTAATCATATTTTTATTTTTTATTTTTAGAGACAGGGTCTCATTATGTTGCCCAGGTTAGAGTGCGGTGTCATGGTCATAGCTCACTGCAGCTTTGAACTTCTGGGCTGAGGCAATACTGCTGCCTCAGCCTCCTGAGTAGCTAGGACTATATATGTGTGCCACCACATTCAGCTAATTTTTTAATTTTTATTTTATGTGGAGGTGGAGTCTTGCTATGTTGCCCAGGCTGGTCTTGAACTGCTGGCCTCAAGCGATCCTCCTGCCTCAGCCTCCCAAAGTGTGGGATTACAGGCATGAGCCATCATGCCCAGCTCTATATTTAGTTTTATAAGAAACTCCAAATTGTAGTCCACTGCATTCCTTCCAGCAATGAATGAGAGTTCTTTTTGCTCCACAACTTTGACAGCATTTGGTGGTGTTAGTGTTTTGGATTTTGGCCATTCTAATAGGTATGTAGTGGTATCTCAATGTTTTTTAAATTTGTAATTCCTTAATGACATAAACTGTTAAGCATCTTTTCATATGCTTATTTACCAAATGTATATCTTCTTTGGTGAGGTGTTACTCAAGGTTTTTGGCCCATTTTGTAATTGGGTTGTTTGTTCTTTTATTGTTGAGTTTTAAATGTTATTTGTATATTTTGGATAGCAGTCCCTTATTGAATATGTCTTTGCAAATATTTTCTCCAGTCTGTGGCTTGACCTCATTTTGTTGACAGTATCTTTCCCAGAGCAGAAGTTTTTAATTTTAATGAAGTCCAGCTTTTCAATTCTTTCTTTTATGGATCATAGCTTTGGCGTTGTATCCAAAACGTCCATCATACCCAAGGTCATCTACCATGTTATCATCTAGGAATTTTATAGTTTTGAGTTTTACATATAAGTCTATCATCCATTTTGAGTTAATTTTTGAAGGTTATAAAGTGTATGTCTAGATTCATTATTGCCTTTCCTCCTGTGTTGAAGATCAGTCGACTCTATTTATGTGCTTTTCTGGGCTCTCTATTCTGTTCCATTGATCTATTTGTCTGTTCTTTCACCAGTACCACACTGTCTTGATTACTGCAGATTTATAGTAAGTTTTGAAGTTCAGTAACCTCAGTTCTCTGACTTTGTTCTACTTCTTCAATATTGTGTTGGCTATTCTGGATCTTTCTCTTCCTATAAACTATAGAATCAGTTTGTCAATATCCACAAAATAAATTGCTGGGAATTTTGATTGGGATTCTGTAGATCATGTTAGGAAGAACTAACATGTTGATAATATTGAGTCTTCCTAAACATGAAATGGCTTTTCACTTATTTAGTTCTTTTTTATTTCCTCAGAGTTTTATAGTTTTCCTCATATAGATTTTGTATATATTTTGTTGTATTGATACCTAAGTATTTCTCTTTTTTAGGTGTTAATGTAAATGATATTGTGTTTTTAATTTCAAATTCCATTTGTTCATTGCTGGCATATAAGAAAGCAATTGACTTTCGTATATTAATCTTGTACCCTGCAACCTTGCTATAATTGCATATTAGTTCTAAGAGGTTTGTTTTTGTTTTGTCAATTCCTTTGGATTTTCTATTAATATGTAGATAATCATGTCATCTGAGAACAGGGACAATTTGATTTTTTTTTCCTTGCCAATCTGCATACCTTGTATAAGTTTTATTTCCTTTTTTTTTTTTTTTTTTTGGTTAATGAATACTTGAAGAATTCCTGCCTTATGTCCCTGCCCATAGTTGCCTCCTGATTAGGTTTATTACAGCCCTCCTTTTGAGTCTTTCTAGTTTGCATTCTGATCATCCTCATTATCCTTGCAATCAGAAGTAACACCTTTGTTCATCAGCTCAGATACTTGAATAGACCCTGATAGAGGGAGAATCATAGAGGAGGCAGAGTCTGGGTGACCAAGGATAGGGAACCATGACAACAAATGTAAAAGCTTAAGTCAGGAGAAAGAGCTGGCAGTGTTTTTTGTTTCTTTGTTTTGTTTTGTTTTTGTTTTTTTTACAGCTTTGAATGAGATGGTTTGATGGCAGAGTTTTAAATATGACTTCCTTTTCATTTACTTTATTTTTATATTAAACATGCTCCTCGTAACAAAAATAAAAATAGTGTAGACAAGATTAACACAGAAAGTAAGAATGTGCCTCACTCCAAAGCCCTAATCATTTACCCCAAAGTTAATCAGTAATCCTAGTTAATGATTTCCTCTGTGTAAAAGTATCAGTTTCAAGGGAAAGATGACCACGCTGGCTTGAAACACATTAAGCTGAGAATAATGATGATATACCTTGGTGGCAATGTTCCAAGAAACAGCTAGATATTTTGAATAGGCAGTTGGAAAAGTAAGAACTAACGAGGTAGATTTGAAGATTTTTCTGCATTGCTAATGTTGTGAGCGTGGAGGAAATGTGAGAAAGAGAAATGAGAGTTAGGAAAAAAAAGCACAGCTCTTAACCTTAAGCAACACCCACGTTTAGGAAGTAGCCAAGGAAAATGAGGGCCTTGAAGGGGACAAAAGCAAAGGTCAGTGAGGAAAGAGAAAATTGAGAATTGCTTCTATGTTTTAGTGATATATCAACTTTGCTTCCCTGTGAAAATACAATATACATATAGTTGGCAGGCAATATTCCTACTGACAAGAAAACTTATATTAAACATAACTATATTTTGTACTGTATTTTACTGCAGAACTTTCTGCTGTTTGCCCTTGTTCATTAGTGTCCTACTCTGAATTTGTATATGCTAGACTTTGGGCCTCTAGTCTGTGTAGACATGTGGAAACTGCAAAGCTTTCTTCATATCTCAGTTCTTTTTTTTTTTTTTTCCAGTTCTGCTCTCTGGCCATTGTAAAATCCTCCCTTCTGTCTGGGGTAATTTGTTACACAGCAATAGGTAACTAGTACACCCACCAAATCCCTAGTCCTGGTTGACTCAGAAGTGTCCCTTCTGCCTCTCCTGTGATATGCAGACTTCTAAGATGGCCCCCAACAGTCACCAACTTCTGGTATTCACACTCTGGCATAATTCCCTCCCCTTGGGTGTGGGCTAGACCTAGTGATTTGATTTTATGGCTTAGATGATGGGATGTCACATCTATGATTAAGTTATAAAAGGTCATAACTTTGGTCTTCCTAGAACTCTCTCTATTGCCTTCTGGGCTTAAATGTTTTGATGGAGTAAGCAGCCATGAAGGATTGGCCCACATAGCAAGGAACTGAGGTCAGTTTTTGGCTAACAGCCAACAAAGAACTGAAGCTCTCAGACCAATGGCCCATGATGAAATGAATGTTGCCAACAACCACTGAGTGAGCTTGGAAGCTGATCATTCCCCAGTTGAGCATTCAAATGAGACCACAGACCTTGGGCCAACACTGTTATTACAGCCTTGCGAGAGGCTGTGAAGCAGAAGACCCAGCTCAGTTGTGACTAGTTTCTTGACCCACAGGAACTGTAAGATGACGATAATTACGTGCTGTTTGAAACCACTGGGTTTTGGGGTAATTTGTTACATAGCAATAGGTAACTAATATGCCTACTAAATTCCTAGTTCTGGTTATCTCAAAAGTGTCCATATCTCAAGTGCCAGTCTTCAGGAGTGCAGGGAGGCTGGTACAGGAGGGTGATGCTGAGGCCTAGACTAGGACAGTGGCAGAGGGAATAGAGAGGAGTGGTGTATGTGAGGCAAGACCAGCTGGACCTGATGATCAATGGGATAGTGGTGGATTAAGAAGAAGAGTCAACCTAGTGAGAGTGGGGCTGGTTACTAAGGAGTGGTACACAAGGGGTTTGGAGAGATGGCTTTGCATATCATGACACTGTCCTCAAGCTAGAAAAAAGAAGTTTAGTTCAGACTTCTCTTGTCTGTGTAAAATCAGATCTGTTGGGATGTATATAGGGGTATAGATAAAATAAGTTTGAAGCCAGGCTTGGTGGCTCATGGCTGTAATCCCAGCACTTTGGGAGGCCAAGACAGAAGGATCTCTTGAGGCCAAGAGTTTGTGACTAGCCTGGGCAATAAAGAAAGATCCATCTCTACAAAAAAAATTTAAAAATTAGCTGGGCATGCTCCTGTAGTTCGAGCTGCTCAGGAGGTTGAGGCAGAAGGATTGCTTGAGCCCAGGAATTTGAGGTTACAGTGAACTATGATTGTGCCACTCACTGTACTCCAGCCTTGGTGACAGAGTGAGACCCCCATCTCTAAAAAAAAAAAAGAAAAAAAAGAAGTTTGAAATTGGATCATGAGTACATTAATATACAACCTACATATACAATTCTTTCAACATTTATACACATTTAAAATTTTCCATAGTAAACATTTTTAACAGTAACAAGTTAACAGCTAGGGAGATCACCATCATCTAAGTATATCTAAAGGAAAAATGGAGAGAGAGAGAATATTAAAGACAACAGGCAGAAGAAGAGAAATCAAATACAAGAATGACAATGTAAAGCAGAATGTAGGAGGAGGGGCCTGGGAAATTCTCTGAGCTGAAGAAGGCAGTAGCTAGAGATTTTAAGGAGAGCCTGTGCCCTTGCCACGGAAGATCCTGAGCCAGCCTGAATTCTGACCTACAAGGACAGTCCCACCCTGTGGTAAGATGTTTAGGACATTTTATGGATAGGGACGGTAGCAGTATCACCCAGAGCAGGGCCATTGTGGAAAGCTATCTGTAAACCAGACAGGCAAGAAAAGGTCAAGAGATAGCCCCCAGAAAATGGGTTTGGCTAGGGAAAGCATCCACCAGTAAGCTACTGAGGAGCAAGACTGTTCTCCACCTTGGCATCATTGGTTGAGGAAAGGGAAGTAGGGACAGAGTGACCAATGGTTCCTAAGAAACCTTTCAGCAGGAGGTCTGGAAGGCAGCAGGACTTTCTTCTAGGTGGGAGTGTTGAAGATTCTGCCCTATAGCAGTTAAGAAAGAGCAACCCAAGACTGTATCCAATCCTACTGATTCCCAGGATAAGAGTCACCCTACTGCCCTCTCTTGGCAGCCTATAATCCCAAAGGATGAGTGGACAATCTGCCAATAGCTGAATGGTTGATTTGAACAGCTGGGAGGGGGCAAGGGTAAGGAAAAGGTTACCTACAGACTTGGACTCATGGTAGGAACTCTACCTAATCAAATCAAATATAGACACAACTGCAGTACCACACGGAACAGCTTATAACCCTAAAGATCATTCATAGGAAGCCATCATGCATTCTCCTGGAACAAGGTCAGTGTTTTCCCCTTGACAAGCTGATAGACCTTGCAAACGTACATGAACACCCCTTACTAGACTCAGAGAGACATACTTGATTCCACCACTGCCCTCACCCTACTGCTCCTCTCAGGTGCAGATAGCATCTGCTACCCTGCAACTGAGTCCTTGCCTTGGCAAAATATATTAGTAGCAGTGGTGAACTGCTAAATATTTAACAACTGGTTCTTGACGGAGGCTGGGGAGAATCACTGATTTGTAGCATTGGCCAATACCCATGTTGTAAATAATCCTGATTTCAACTTGATATCACAGAATACAGAGTTGGCAAGAAATGTTCACAATTAGCTCTTGTAAACTGGTAAGAGCCAGCTATGCCACACCAGTGTAAGGCATTATAAAATGTCTTGCTGAATTGGACCAGGTCTGAGAATTCAGTTCCCCTAATACCCTAGGTGCTACTAATGGTTATAATGGACATCTGTTGCTATCTGCACGGTAAACTTCAGCTCCTTTGGTTAAGAGAGACTCTCTCTCTCCTTACTTCCAAGGACTGTTCTTCCCACTTTCCTTTTGGTTTTTCTGGGTGGGACTGACAATCACAGGCTACTCCCTTTGCCATGGGGAAAGGTTCAAGAATCAGGCTAAGCTGATCAAGTTCTCTCTCCTGGGAATTAGAATCTTGAAGTAGAAGGAGGTTGAAGCCAAATATCATCTAAGGATGGCTCCCTGCTAGAGGACTTCTGAGATAACCAGAGGCATGCTGGCACCCTGCCCTTTGTGAGGCCTGGCTGTTCCTAAGTTCCTTCCATCTTGTGAGCTACAAAGATCTTTCCTATAAGTAAACTGTCACTGTGGATGTAAATAAAATGAAAAGAAAATAGTATTTTAAAATTCTAGCTAGATACGGTTCCTTGATCCTCTCAGCCAAAAATCAGTTTTGGTTAAAAAGGAAATCTGCAAACATCAACTATATGCTATTGGTAAACTACAGCTTTCTCTCAGTAATTAGGAGAATTAAAAGTGATTTTAAAACAGAATATTTTTCTTTCTCTTATTCAGTGTAATTTCATGCCTTGCCCTTGCAACTCCTAAAATCATTCCACATTCCACATACACTTGCAAAACCACTGGGCTAGATAATGCACATTCCTCCAAAGGTGTTCGGGCTGATGTGTCACCACTTGGTCCATCCTGTCTCTTCCCCTGCTCCTGCTTGTAAGTGGACAAGGGCAAGAGTCCCTCTGGCTGCCGGAGGAGGTGTCTCACCAGCTGATGCAATATAACCCACTCTAAGAACTGACTGAGCTCAACCTTTGGATTTCATGAGGCAGTTTCCTGGGCTCATGTTTCATTTCTTATGAAACAACCATGGATTTTGTTTAAAAAGACAGTGCGTATTATGTTAAAGTAACATTGTAAAATTGAACTTGCAACTGTTTTGCTGATTACATTGGCTGCTGGCCATTGCAGCCATGTCCTCCATCTGATGACTGGGTCATGTTTTTCACACATCAGTTTTATTCTGGTTGCCTGTTGACAGTTGAGTAACAGGAAACATTCTGTTCGCTCTGTCTTGCTTATATCTCTCTAATTAATTGCATTTAGAAATGTGAATGGAAATCTTTTCTAGTTTCTACCTTTAAAATTATTGTGTAAATCTTGATTTAGTAAATTTTTTTCACTGCAAAAACTCAAATGTTGGCCAGGCGTGGTGGCTCATGCCTGTAATTCTAGCACTCTGGGAGGCCGAGGCGGGTGGATTGCTTGAGCACAGGAGTTTGAGACCAGCCTGAGCAAGAACAAGACTTCATCTCTATTAAAAATAGAAAAAAATTAGCCGGGCAACTAAAAATAGAAACAAAAAATTAGCCGGGCATGGTGGCTCATGCCTGTAGTCCCAGCTACTAAGGAAGCTGAAGCAGGAAGATCGCTTGAGCCCAGGAGTTTGAGGTTGCTGTGAGCTAGGCTGATGCCATGGCACTCTAGCCTGGGCAACAGAGTGCTGTGGCATCTCTGTCTCAAACAATAAAAAAATAAAAATAAAACTCAATGTTTAATACAATGCCATAATTATAGTGTATAATGAAAGAGTGGTGAGAAGACATTACTATTGTGATGGCACAGAATTGTGACAAAATTCTCCCTTTTTCTACTTCATGTGGGTTTGGCATGTGGTTCACCCTGGAAACTCAGCGCAGACAGTGCGTTGTCCCCTTTTTGGGTATTCATTAAATCCTGGGCCAGAGGAGCAACCATCAGACTTCTTCTGAGCTGAGGACGGTTATGCCTTCTCTGGCTTCATGCATATCATTCTCCACACTACATGAAGTTTCCTACAGTGAGCCCATCATCACATACCAGTAAATCTGGCAACTCTCACCTATGCAGTTCCTGTCAAGGGGCAAAGCAGAGGAGGCCACCTACCCCATTCCCACCCAGCATAGACTTTGCTGTTCCTTTGGAGCTGGGTTCTTGACTACTGAGCTGCATTGCCATTCCTCATGACCCATAGCTGCAGTCATTTGTGCTGGCCCCAGTGCACTTGTGGACCATTCATGCCGTAAGCACTTGCTCTGGTACTGCATCAAATAAATCTCCTCTCCCTCTATCAGCTATTTGATGCAAGAGAAATAAAGGGAAGGGCTCTATCTCATCAGAGAATATCATTATTTATAATTGTCAAACACGTGATTATTACTGAGAGAAGTGACTGCCATGGCTCTAGCTAGAACATAACTCTGTCCACCCCCAAATAAAAAAAATTTTTTTTATCTCAGTATCTCAGTAAATGGGACCACTCTCCATCAAATGGTTGCAGTCAGAAATTCCAGGGTAATTCATATTTAATTGATTACCTTGTCTCTTGGAGGTGACTTCACTGCCAAATAATCTCTTAAAGATAGTCCTTAAGGCTGGGCATATCCAGGATGAGAATAAAGGGGAAAAAAAAAATCAAAAGGCTGGGCACAGTTAAGTGCCTGTATTCCCAGCTGCTTGGGAGTTCTGAGGCGAGAGGATCACTTGAGCCCAGGAATAGCCTGGGCAACATAGCAAAACCTGTCTCATATTAAAAAATTGTAAATAAATAATTATTCTTGATATCTCTTCCACTGCTATACTAGCAAGACTCTGTCTCATATAAAAATAAATAAGCTTGGTGTGGTGGCTCACACCTGTAATCCTAGCACTCTGGGAGGCTGAGGCTGGAGGATCACTTGAGGCCAGGAGTTTGTGACCAGTCTGAGAAAGAACAAGACCCCATCTCTACAAAAAATAGAAATATTAGTCAGGCATGGTGACACATGCCTATGGTCCCACCGACTCAGGAGGCTGAGGCAGGGGGATCACTTGAGCGCAGGAGTTTGAGGTTACAGTGAGTTATGATGAGGCCACTGCACTCAAGCCTGGGTGACAGAGCAAGGAGCTTGAAGTTACAGTGAGCTATGATGAGGCCACTGCACTCAAGTCTGGGTGGCAGAGCAAGAACCCATCTCTAAATAAATAAATAGATACTCTTTGATATTTCCTCCACTATCATACTAGGCCAAGTTACCTTTCTTTCTAGCCTGAACTACTTCAAAAGATTTCTTCCCACATTTTCCTTGGTCTACCTCCAATCCACTGTCCATACAGCATCTAGTGATCTTTATAAATCTATTCAGATTACTCTCTTATTTACAATCCTTTAATCATCTCCCATTATTCTTAGAATAAAAATCAAAATAAGACTTACAAATAAGATCAGGCTCATCCTAACATCCACCATGCTGAGATAAGAACACAAATAGAGGCTCACATACCAAATTTCTAAATGTTTAAGTTATAAAATAAGCTAAGAGATGAATATAAAAATAGGTAATATCCTCCTATTTTGATAAATTATATTCAGGATTCCCCTAGAAGGTGAGTCAGGTCTGCATTTAGAATTCACAGACATGAAGTCTCTGGCCCAGGGAGAGCTGAGCCCCAAGCCCTGGCCCTTCTCACATTTCTTCCCATCCCAGTTTCCATTCAGCATCACAGGAGCCTCACGTGCACATATGTGGTCATCCAAAACTGCACATTTCACATCTCTGATAAATAGCTTCCCTTTGGACAACTTTTGGACCCAGGAGGGTGCACACCAGTAACTAGGTCCACATTCAAAAGGACAGGCCTAGGAGGAGACTCGCAAGGCTCTGCAAGCATGTTCAGAGACATTTGGGCAGAGAATTTCAGGGTACCCAGAATATATTCTAGAAGGAAGCATGGTACAGGCTTCAGATGGGCATGTCCCTTTGGCCCTGTGAATTCCTCACTCCACGGGAAGGGTACAGCTGGAGAAAGGCCAGAGTAGACCCAGTACTGTTTTGTGCATTCTGCGGCTCTCTGCCTTCTATTCATACTGACCTTCTTTTAGTTCCTTGAGTACTCCATGTTCCTTTCTGATAAAGGGCCTTTGTACATGTGGTTCCCCCCTCCCTGGCAACCCATCTTCTTCAGGTCTCAGTTAAAGCATCATTTCTTTGAAGTTGCCTTTCTGAAAATCTTCACACGAGTCAGGTGCCCCAATTATGTAGCTTCATAGAATCGTATACTTCATAGAGCTTATAACAATTAGAATAGTTATTATATACCTAGTATTCATATAATTAGTCATTTATTATATAATGTAGTTATTATATAATTAACTGTTTAATGCTTTTATCCTCTGATAGAATGTAAATGTCTAAGAGGGTACGGACTATGTCTGTCCTGTTCATCATTGTCTTCCTAACACCCAGCATGGTGCATTACATACAATAGGCACTCAAAGATATTTGTTAAGTGAATGAAAGTGTGACCTACAGGAACTTGTCCATTCTCACGTTCCCCTGACTTCTGTCAGAGGGGAAATCCCTTTTAGGACTCACAATCTATCTTGGTCTTGGCCTCTGGGAGGCACATACAGATTCCTGGAGCCTGATTCTTTCTAGTAGGAGCCCTCATAGACTTTGGTCTCATGGTCTCCAGTTCTAGATATATGCTTATGGCACATATGCTCAGAGACCATTCATTTAAAAGGATCATTCAGTGCTTTAGCTCTAAGTTAAAAGAATCTTCTCAGAAGTGGAAATTAGATGCAATTATTTTAATAGCTCTTTAATTATTTAAACATCAATGTTAGTGTTTCAATGTCATTTCTTTTTATGATTTGTTGTAACAAATTAAAGACAATTATCTTATAGCCTCCGAGGTAGAATACAAAATGATATCTGTAATTCTATTCAGTTTCTGGAAATAAATACTACTTCTTCATATATGTTCTAGGAGCAGGAACACCAGGATTAGGTAAGCCTCCTTTTCTGTGAGAAATTTAGAAAAATAAGGTTATGGAACAAAATATAATGCCTGTCATTGCTGTTAGTTTCAGGGCTGCAACTGATACCTATTTTTCCCCTTGTCTTCTATCCATTCTAGGTTACCCTTAACCTCAGCTATTACCTCCACTGGTTTCAGTGGCTTCCCTGTTGGCATGACCCATGCAAATGTATGACACACTTAATATTGTTTAGTTTTAAAATATTTTTTCTCTGATTATTTATAGTATATGTTTATGATAGAAAATTTGGAACATGTACAAAAATATAAAAAAGAAAATATTTTCCAGAATATCCATACCAATTTATTGTTTCTAGAATCCTGTACTTTTTATAAAGCTTTACTATTACTTTCCAGAATATCTATACCGATTTACTATTACAGCTGTTTAAGAGATTATCTATTTTCTATAAAGTTGATTTTTCAAAATGAAATAGCTTTGCTATACTTTTTGAGTATAAAAACAACATATACTAAACATACAAATTCAGAAAACACAGGAAAGTTGTAAAAAGGAAAATAAAAATCACTATCCAGAGATACTTACTGTTAACACTAAAGTATATATCCAGATTTTTTCCTAGTTTATATAAACCTGACTTTGTTTAATTTAATGTGCCTTGGGTTTCTTTCTAATCCAATAGATAATATAGAAGTATTATATCTATTTAATAGGTACATAGTAATCTATCCTAAGGATATACTATAAATGGGTGTCTCAGATTGTGTCCCCTGGAAAGCAGACTCTGAGATGAAGTTTAACAGCCAGGATATTTATTAAGGGGTGCCCTTCTTATCAACATCTGTGGAAGAGAGGGGAAGGAAGCAGAATTGAACAGAGGGAGAAGTTAAGGTGGGCTAAAAGCCAAATGATAGCCTTCCCTGACCTCACAGGGAGTTCTGGAACTGAAATGGCCCCTTAGAGTTATCTTAAATTGGAGACAGGCAGGCCTTTTTACCCTGGCATTGATCACTGGATATGGGTCATCCTGGGAAGGAGCATGCCTCTCTGCAGCTGAGGCCATCCCTGAAGCAGCTAATAGCATTCCCAGAAGTTGGGGTAATCCTTCATTGAAGGGAGGACCTGAGCAGCATATCACAGTGTCTACTAGAGTCTTGTTCTCTTCAGATCTACTTCTTCATATATGTTCTAGGAGCAGGAACACCAGGATTAGGTAAGCCTCCTTTTCTGTGAGAAATTTAGAAAAATAAGGTTATGGAACAAAATATAATGCCTGTCATTGCTGTTAGTTTCAGGGCTGCAACTGATACCTATTTTTCCCCTTGTCTTCTATCCATTCTAGGTTACCCTTAACCTCAGCTATTACCTCCACTGGTTTCAGTGGCTTCCCTGTTGGCATGACCCAGATCCTCATTCTTAAAGGGTATGAACCCTTAGTCACTATGTCCTTTTCAAGCTTGGGTTGAATACACTTGTCCACTTATGGTCAAAATTGGGCAAGGGTGCACCAGGAAGTGCCCAGTTGGATCACCTGAATGCCAAACATATTTTTCCATGCTTCTGTTGTGTAACCTTCCCCTGATGCCAGAACGGTGGCTCTTCTTTTTGCCTGCTGGTCCCTGGATGCAATGAACACAAAGGGTCCAGGTTGATAGATATAACTTGTTGTTCATAAGGAGTCTTGTTGTGTTCCCTGGTAAAATTGTGTTCTCTTTGGGGACCTATACTTCCACCCTACAAGGCTCAGAGTTGGAAGACAATTCTCCATAGATCTCTTGCATGTCTACACATCTTAAGAACAGAGACATCAACACATCAACAGCTTTTATTCTGAACTATCTTTTCAAGGATGTTTGTATAGTGAACAGCCTTAGAAAATAGAATAGTATATTTCTTCAGAGCAAATGATAGATTTGTTTACTGCCTTGTATAATAAAGATAATGTCTCCCTCTGGGAAGAGGTTGGGTAGATTGCTTAATAAAAATTGGGGTTCTCTAAACTCAAAATACCTCAGCCATGACGCAAACTCACCATGTGTGAGCTTCCATTTAGATCACTCCACATCTTCCTCACAGTACTCGAGGTCAAGGGCAACTGGTACAAACATAAAGCCCTTGCTACTTGCTGTGCTGTAAGCAATAAAGTCTTCTGACTGTGACTCAGGAGTCTCACTCATGTCTTCTGCCAGCATCCAGGAAAATGGCAGGATAGCTTGCAAATGGGGTAAAATCTCAGTCCATTTACAGTTCTTATGACATAGTATGTTATGACAGAGGGTGAGAAAATTAACATAACCCCAGGGGTTAATAGTAAATGTATACTGTTATCTATTCCATGTAAATGAGAACTGTTTCTGATTCTCTTTCCCAAGAGAGATGGAAAAGAATGTAACTTTAAGATTAATGGTTACATACCATGTACCTGTGTCCACATTACTCTACTCTAGCAAAGACACCACGTCTTGTATTTTTCTCCAGGATCAGTCTGGATTTTGTAGGGACCAGACTGGCGAATAAAATGGAGGTATGATGGGGATCACCTCCCTTGAATCCTTTAGATCTTTAGGAGTATGTCTTAGTCTGTGCTGCTATAACAGAATACCACAGACTGGTTAATTTAAAGTGAACAGAAATTTATTTCTCAGAATTCTGAAGGCTGGGAAGTCCAACATCAATACACTGACACTGCTGTGTCATCTCATGGCAGATGGTAGAAGGTAAGAAAGAGTAAAAGGGGCCAAACTCCTCCTTGTTTTGTTTCAAAATTTTAAGCGGGTACAAATATTTTAGGTTACATGGAACATTTTTCTAATGCTTGAGTCCTGGCTGTAGGTGTGCCTGTCACCCAAATAGTGTACATAGTACCCATTAAGTTGATTTATTCCCCTTCCCTATTCCCCCCTCCCCCCTGCTTGATTTCCACAAGTTTTAATTCCCTCTGTGCACGTGTGCACAGTTCCAATTTAATAGTAAGCACATGTGGTGTTTGTTTTTCCATTCTTGAGATACTTCACTTAGGAGGATAGTTTCCAGTTCCATCCAGACTGTTGCAAAAGGTACTAATTCATCTTTTTTATGGCTGAGTAGTTCTCCATGGTATACATATACCACATTTTATTAATCCACTCATAAATCGATGGGCACTTGGTTTGATTCCACATCTTTGCAATTGTGAATTATACTGTAGTAAACATTCAAGTGCCAGTGTCTTTTTGATAAAAAGTCCTCTTTTCCTTTGGCTAAATACCCAACAGTGAGATTGCTGATCAAATTGTAGACCTACATTTAGTTCTTTGAGGAATCTCCAAACTGTTTTCCAGAGGTTGTACTAATTTGCAGTCCCACCAACAGTGTATAAGCATTCCTTTCTCTCTACATCTATGCCAGCATCTATTGTTCTTGGACTTTTTAATAAAAGCCATTCTAACTGTGGTAAGGTGATATCTCATTGTGGTTTTAATTTGCATTTCCCTGATGATTAGTGATGTTGAGCATTTTTCGTATGTTTATTAGCCATTCATCTTTCTTCTTTTGAGAAACTTCTGTTCATGTCTTTTGCCCACATTTTAATAGGGTTGTTTGTTTTTTTTTCTTGCTGATTTGCTTGAGTTCTTTGTAAATTCTGGTTATTAGCCCTTTATCAGATGTGTAGCTTCAAATGTTTTCTCTCATTCTGTAGGTTGTCTATTGGCTCTGTTGATTGTTTCTTTAGCTGTTCAGAGGTTTTGTAGTTTAATCAAATCCCATTTATTAATTTTTGTTGTTGCAAAAATGATTGCCATTGGAGTTCTCTTCATAAATTATTTGCCTAGGCTGATATCTAAAGAGTTTTTCCTACATTTTCTTCTAGAATTCTTACAGTTTTATGCCTTAGGTCTAAGTCTTTTATCCATCTTGAATTAATTTTTGTGAGTGGTGAGAGGTAGGGGTCCTGTTTCATTCTTCTGCATGTGGCCATCCAATTTTTCCAGCACCATTTATTGAACAGAGCTTCTTTTCCCCAGTGTATATTGTCTGCTTTGTCAAAGATCGGTTGATTGTAGATAGATGGTCTTATATCTGGGTTCCTTCTTCTTTTCCATTAGTTTATATCTCTTTTTTTTTTGGTACCAATACCATTCTGTTTTGGTTACTATAGCCTTGTAGTATAGTTTGAAGTCTGGTAATGTGATACTTCCAGATTTGTTCTTTTTGCTTAGGATTGCTTTGGCTATTCAGGCTCTTTTCTGGTTCCAAACAAAGCATAGAATTATTGTTTCTAGATCTGTGAAGTATGATAAGCTATCAAAGTCTATGGGACACAGCAAAAGATTCCTCGGGGGAAAATGCATAGCCTTAAATATGGACATCAAAAAGATAGAAAGGCTGGACATGATTACATGTCTGTAATCCTAGCACTCTAGGAGACTGAGGTGGGAGAGTTGCTTGAGGCCAGGAGTTTGAGACCGACCTGAGCAAGAGTGAGATCCCACCTCTACAAAAAATAGAAAAAATTAGCCAGGAGTGGTGATGTACACTTGCAGTCCCAGCTACTCAGCAGGCTGAGGCAGGGCCATTGCTTGAACCTAGGAGTTTGAGGTTCTGTGAGTTGTGATGACACCACTGCACTCCAGACAGGGTGACAGAGTGAGACTCTGTCTCACAAAAAAAAAAAAAAAAAACAAAAGAGACTGAAAGATCACAAATTAACAACCTAATGTCACACCTCAAGGAACTAGAAAAGGAAGAACAAACCAAACCCAAAGCCAGCAGAAGAAAAGAAATAATGAAGGTCAGAGCAGAACTAAATGAATTGGAAAACAAGAAAACAATACAAAGGATTAATGAAACAAAAAGTTGGTTCTTTGAAAAGATAAACAAAATTGACAGACCTCTTGTTAGATTAACCAAGAATGAAAGAGAAAGGATCTAAATAAGCTCAATCAGAAATGAAAAAGGTGACATTACAATTGATACCACAGAAATACAAAACATCATCCATGAATACTACATAAGTCTCTATCCACATAAACTAGAGAACATAGAAGAAATGGACAAGTTCCTGGAAACACACAACATCCCAAGACTCAACCAGGAAGAAACAGAACTCCTGAACAGTCCAATAATGAACAGTGAGATCAAAATAGTAATAACAAACCATCCAACAAAAACAACAAAAGCCCTGGACCAGATGGATTCACAGCCGAATTCTATCAGACCCACAAAGAAGACCTGATACCCATAATACAGAAATTATTCCATAACATTCAGAAGGATGAAATCCTCCCCAACTCATTCTATGAAGACAGTATCATCTTGATACTAAATCCTGGAAAAGACACAACAAAAAAAGAAAACTACAGGCCAATATCCCTTATGAATATAAATGCAAAAATCCTCAATAAAATACTTGCAAACAGAATTCAACAGCACATCAAGAAAAATAATAATCTACCAGGACCAAGTGGACTTCTTCCCAGGGATGCAAGGATGGTTCAACATACACAAATCAATTAATGTGATTCACCACATAAACAAAAGCAAAAACAAAAACAAGATCATATGATCATCTCAACAGATACAGCAAAAGCATTTGACAAAATCCAGAACACTTTTATGATAAAAACCTTCAACAAACTAGGCATAGAAGGAACATATCTCAGAATTATAAAAGCCATATATGATAAATCCACAGCCAACATCATACTGAATGGGGAAAAGTTGGAAGCATTCCCTGTAAGAACTGGAACAAGACAAGGATGCCCACTGTCACCACTTCTATTTGACATAGTGATAGAAGTCCTAGCCAAAGCAATCAGGCAAGAGAAGAATATTAAGGGTATCCAAATCAGGAAAGAGGAGGTCAAACTCTCACTCTTTACTAATGATTTGATCTTGTATCCAAACATTCCACCAAGAGTCTCCTGGAATACCATTTACAATAGCTACAAAGAAAATAAAATACTTAGGAATATACTTAACCAAGGAGGTGAAAGATCTCTGCAAGGAGAACTATGAAACTCTGAGGAAAGAAATCAAGAAGGACACAAACAAATGGAAAAATGTATCATGCTCATGGATAGGTAGAATCAACATTTTTAAAATGTCCATGCTACCCAAAGTGATTTATAAATTCAATGCAATCCCCATCAAGTTACCAAACTCCTCCTTTTATAACAAATCCACTCCCACAATAAAAGCATTAATTCACTTACTCAGCTCTCATGGCCTAATCACCTCTAATTAGGCCCCACCTCCTAACACTGTTGCATTGGTGATTAAGTTTTCAACACATCGTTTTTGGGGGACACATTCAAACCGTACTAGAATGATGCTAATTTCCATTATTTCTCCAACACAACTGTTTTTGATTGCTATCTTGGCTAGGGGAGAGGGTCAGTTTCATAAGCTTCCAATTTGGCCTTCACCATTATGATAGTTGTTATTTCATAGGCTGAGAACCTGATGAGGGGTTATGCCTACTGTGAAGTATGCCTATTCTGATTATATATTTGACAACTGTGGAAATGATCAATGTGTGTGTCTGTAGATGAGTAGACCCACTGTGATCTAGACCTTGTATCTTAGTCGATTTGGGCTGCTATAATAAAATACCATAAACTAGGTGGCTTATCAATAATGAACATTTGATTCTCATAGTTCTGGAGGCTGGGAAGTCCAAGATCGAGGTGCCAGCAGATTCAGTGTCTGGTGAGGGCCTTTTCCTCATAGACCACCTTCTTCCTATGTCCTTACATGATGGAAGGGGTAGGGCAGCTCCCTCAGGCCTCTTTTATGAGATACTTATTCCATTCATGGGGGCTGGTTTAAAAAGTATGTATTGAAAACAAACAAACAAACAAACAAACAAACGAGGGCTCTACCCTCATGATCTAATCACTTTTCAAAGGCCCCATCTCTTAATACTATCACTTTGGGGATTAGGTTTTTTTTTTTTTTTTGAGACAGAGTCTCATTCTGTTGCCCGGGCTAGAGTGCCATGGCATCAGCCTAGCTCACAGCAACCTCAAACTCCTGGGCTCAAGCAATTCTCCTGCCTCAGCCTCCCGAGTAGCTGGGACTACAGGCATGTGCCACCATGCCTGGCTAATTTTTTCTATATATATTTTTAGTTGTCCATATAATTTCTTTCTATTTTTAGTAGAGACGGAGTCTCACTCTTGCTCAGGCTGGTCTTGAACTCCTGAGCTCAAACAATCCACCCATCTCAGCCTCCCAGAGGGGATTAGGTTTTAACATATGAATTTAGGGGCAATATAAACATTCAGACTATAGAACCTTGGGTAGGACTTCATTTATTACCTGGCCCCCATGTGTACCTACTCTAACATGGAGACTATGATGATTTTTTTGGTCTCTAAGTATCAATGTTAATTGAGACTCTGTGACCAAGAGTTCTGGAAATGTTTGGGTATTACCATTTTCCTAGTACACAGTTATCTGAGTAAATGGTCTTAAGTCCAAAAGTTCTGGAACAACATTCGGGGAGCGATTGAAAAAGTCTTTGTATTTGCACTGTGGTGTTGCAGGTTACTTCTTCATGGAGACTTGATCTGTCCTTGAGTTAATGGGTTCCATGTCTAAAAATGGATCCATATTTGGAATCTTGTCAATGAATCATTATTTTAAATATGGTGACTGCCTCAGTCTCCTGGTCATACATCCTTAAATTCATTTGATGATACAAAGTGAGTAGTGCCCTCATTGGCTTCCCATCTATTTTTTCCCTAAGGACACCAAATTATATTAATTATCTCCATAGTATTCTCTGTGGGTCATCTCTCCCTAACTGTCCCTCTGAACATATATTATGATAATTGTCCAATTTAACTTCTGACAGTTAAACATCATAGCCTGTTCTCCATTGTTTTGGGGTCCTATTATCCCTGTTGCTATCAATAGACCTAGTTCTTTAATAGTCTCTTTTACCATAAGCTCTTGCCTATAGAAAGTCACTGTTGAACCTCTTAGTGATACTGATGCCCCTAACAACAGTGTATTTCTAATGGCCTTGACATATGGTGTGTCCTCCTGGCCTTCTATAAACTAATCATATGATGGGTTTTCCATCTTTACATAGTATATGCTCTCTAGCATAACCAATTTTTTGATTCTTTAAATTTGTTCTTTTACTGTCTGTCATGGCAACTATGGCATTTTAGCCTTACTTAGTATGAGCCTTCACTTTTTCCATGCTTCTAGAAACCATCCTAGTAACAAATTCACACTGTTTTCTGGGGTTCTTGTTATGGTTTTAAATTCTGAGTACTGGGACAATGCTCCCAAATATATGTTTCCCTTATTCAACATTATTCTCCATTCCTCTTCATTAGGCACCCTCAAAATTTAATCCCCTACATATTACCCCAGTTCATACTGGCTAGGTATTACAGATCCTTTGAGTTATAATTCCTTTCCTTCATTGTCATACCCAGTACATTGAGACTTAACACTAGTTAAGGCATACTGGACAGGAGACCACCTGAGAGCAAATGCTGAGGGGTGTGGGACACTTGTTGTTTTGATGGGGAGAGGTCTCTGTATCATATCTAAGCAAGGGGAGAGGGATATGTCTTGATAGAGAGGGGTGGGACACTTCTGGGAATGTCCTCATCTAATGTGTCAAGCCCCATTCTTTCCCAACTAGGGCTCTGACTTTGGCTTGATATACCTGTCTTCATTAGAAGTTTAATCTTCTTTGAAGCTTAGATACTTTGACTGAATTTGTTCTTTAGCTTATTTTGGCCTCCCACTGCAGATGAGAGCCATTTTGTGAGTTACTAACAGCTTTACTCTTAGCTTTCAGTTGGTGATTAACCACTGTCACCTTTTCATTATCTTTCTTCCAGTGCATCAGTCTGGCTAAGCAATAGTCTTAGTCTGTCTTAGTCGGGTTGAGCTATCATTAAAAAACACTATAAACTAAGTGGCTTAAACAACAGAAATTTATTTTTCACAGTTTTCAGGGCTAGGAAGTCCAAGATCAAGGAGCCAACTCACTTGGTTACTGGTGAGGGCTCTCTTCCTGGCTTACAGATGGCTGCTTTCTTGCTTTATCCTCACATGGCCTTTCCATAGTGTGTGTATGGAGAGACAGACAGAGAGAGAGACAGAGAGAGATCTCTTTCCTCTTCTCATAAGGCCACCCATCCTATCAGATTAGGACCCTTTCCTAACAATCTAATTTAAACCTAATTACCTCCTAAAAGCCCCATCTTTAAATATGATCACATTGGGGGTTAGGGCTTTAAACATACATGTTTTGGGGAGACATATTTCAGTCCATAGTACCACCCAATTCCATTGTCCTTATAGTTGCTATTCTCCCCATATTTCTCCAATGCCTGATACATCATACCAGTGAATATATACCCTTCCATTGGTGTACTGACCCATTCACCACACATGAAAGTTTTAACAACTGGACTATAATGTTGTGATAGGGGTACTCAGGTAGACAGCTAGTGATCACGTTCCGAAACCCCATCTTAGTGACTGCTTTCTCAGACCTCACTCCTGGCACCAACAGGTTAGGTTCCTGGGAAGCAGACTATGGGACAGAATTTAACAGACAGGGTATTTATTAAGGAGTGCCCTTGGGATTAGCACTTGAGGAATAAAGGGGAAGGAAGCAGGATTGGGCAGAGAGAGATTATGCCAGTCCCATAGGGAGTTTGGGATATTAGATTTGACTGATTCAGAGTTGTTTCAAGTTGAGCTAAAATGGTCAGGTTATTATACCCTCACTTTGATCAACAATCAGATGTGGGCCACCCTGGGAAGAAACCTAACCCTGGGCAAGGTGGCTGTCTGCAGATGTAGCAATCCTGAAGGTACCAAAGACTCAGCAACAGTGGATCCAGTAGCTGTGACAAGTCCTTACTTGAAGGGGGATTTTGGCAGCACATCACAATGTCCACCACAGGAACGAAACATTTAAATCTCTTGTTTTCATAAAGGGGAGAAAATGTCCACTCCTCATAAGGAAAAAGAATGAGAAGAACCTCTCAGTCTCTCTCTTCCCAGGGAAGTAGAAATAATTTCTCTGATAGATGAGATTTCTGGGCTTTATCTGTTTCTGTCTCTGTTTCATTTTCTTTCTCTTTGTCTTTCTCTTCCCTGACTTGTCTGTAGCATTCAACAAATTCTCTTGCTCTCCATGTTGTAAGTTCATGGGGCAGGCCAGAATCCCATGGGAAGTTCTAGAGGTTGTCCAGTTCTGCCTGTGACTAGGTGATATATTCAGTTGTGGGTAGGGGTGAGAGAACCATTAACAAGCCCATTTGCCAAACCAAACTCTTTCTCTAATTGGCTTTATCTAAGGTAATTTTTACAAATTCTATTATGAAAATTTCAAATATGACCAAAAGGAGAGAGAATAAAACAGCGAATGCACATAGATTCAGTACCTAATTAAACAAATATCAGAATTTTTATTCAAGCCAATATTTTGATTTCCTCTTGATTCCTGAATCTTATTTTTCATTTGTTTCCATATTTTAGAAGAAAATGGTATCATTTTAAAGATTAAAAACAAAATCAAGAAACTTGACATAAAAATCTGAACTTACAATAATACTCATCAGAAGAAGAGAAAGAAAAAAGAAAAAAAAGATTTGTTAACACTGGCCAGTGCAGGAATAATCAGCTGACTTTGAGAAGCAGCTGCCTGTTATAATGCGTACTGGGTATGAGCTCTCCTGTGTCACAGTCTCCACCCCTCCCAACATGGAGGCCAAGTGTCAGTTCATCATTTACCATAAAGCCTAAATTGTTGCTTTCATTACACCTGGTTCCCCCTGCCCCATCCCCACATTTACCTGTCTGGCTCCTGGAAGGCATTTGAATTTTTGGCCCTTTGTCTACAGACAGCCTTTTTAGTCTACCTGAAGACCAAATCCATTGACACATAATCACAGTGTCTAAGTGTTCATAGCAGCTTTACTATAACACAAAAACTATGTACAAACATCCATCAGCAGGTAAATGGACAAATTGTAGTGTAATCATACAATAGAATACTACAGCAGTACTGAAAAGGAATGAACAATTATTATACACAACGTGGATGAATCTCAAAATAATTATGTTGAGTAAAGAAATAAGGCAAAAAAGTATATAATTTATTATTCCATTTATGTAAAATTCTAGAAAATGCAATTAACCTATAGTGACAGAAAACAGATCAGTGGTTGCCTGGGGAGAAGATGAATAAAAGGGGCGGGGGAAAGATAGTTTACAAAGGGCAATGAGGCAACTTTTGAAGTTGATGAAAATATTCTTTATCTTGATTGTGGTGATGGTTCCATGGGTATACATGTATGTCACAGCTCATCAAATTATACACTTTAAATATGTGCAGTTTTACTATACGTTAATCATCTCTCAATAAAGCTGTACCAAGCAAGAAGATACCAAATATTTGCCATATATAGTAATAGGTACTCAATGTATATCTGACTAGGTGTCATTAGTAGAAGATATTTATATTTATTTTTAATTCATTGATTGCTTACATTGATTCAGAAAGAAAAAGCTGAAATTCTGATCCTGATAAGTTATTAAATTTTCATCCCTAAAACGTCATAACACTAAGATTAAAGAGAAAGCCTCAAAGCTTTTGGAAATGAGTAACAGTGGCTGCCTCTGGGGATAAAACTAAGATGCTATGGGGGAAATAGGCAAGTAACTTTTCACTGTTTGGATTAGTCATATGCATGTAATATTTATTCATTTGATCTTGATACCCTGCACATTTTCCTCTGAGTGGCTTTCTAGTAGTTTTCAGAGTATTCCTATAGAGAGGAAAATGTAATCCTTGCACACTCCTTAGTCTGGAAGTTGGCTGTTAACCTTGAGTTGACCTATGGACAAACAAAAACTCTTGACTTTGTTTAAGGGAGGTGAGCAGGAAGTGAGCAGAAGTTGAGAAGGAAGAATGGCAGTGTTAACAGCAGAAAGTTGCAATACTATCTAAAGTTAAAATATTATCTAGGGTTTTACATTGTATTATTTAAAATTACAAAGAAAACCAACAAAAGAGCTAAAATTAATGTAATTATTGAATACTGGACCAGTGGATTAGCATAATACTTATCTTTCATAGCAGGAAGTCATTAGATACAGTCTACAGTTGACATGAGCATATTTAGAAAAACTGAAGTAATTTCAAACAAACAAACAAAAACATGTAAAGAAGTAGGCCCTGGAGGTAGAAAGATTTATAATGACAGCTTGTTGCTTTTCTTTTCTTTCTTTCTTTTCTTTTTTTTTTTTTTTTTGAGACAGTGTCTCACTCTGTTGCCCTGCTAGAGTGAGTGCCGTGGCGTCAGCCTAGCTCACAGCAACCTCAAACTCCTGGGCTTAAGCGATCCTACTGCCTCAGCCTCCTGAGTAGCTGGGACTACAGGCATGTGCCACCATGCCTAGCTAATTTTTTCTATATATATTTTTAGTTGGCCAGATAATTTCTATTTTTAGTAGAGACGGGGTCTCATTCTTGCTCAGGCTGGTCTCGAACTACTGACCTCGAGCGATCCACGCGCCTTTGCCTCCCAGAGTGCTAGGATTACAGGCGAGAGCCACTGCACCCGGCCAGCTTGTTGCTCTTCATCATAAATTCTTTTGCAGCTTGGCATGGTGGCTCAAACCTGTAATCCCAGCTACTCTGGAGGCTGGGGCAGGAGGGCTGCTTGAGCTCAGGAGTTGGAGGCTGCAGTGAGCTGATTGTGCCACTGCACTCACTCCAGCCTGGGTGGATGACAAAGCAAGACCCTGTCTCTAAATTAAAAATTAAAAAAAGTTCTTTTGTACTATTTGTTATAATTTGTTTCCTTTTATTTGTTGCCATGTGTGCATTTCTTTGACTGAAAATAAAATTAGAGGCTGGTTTCTCTGTCTATGTGGAAACAATGTTTTAGATATGTACCCTATCAAGGATGATTCCCCAAAGTAAGCCAAGTCACATTCAGATCTTTTGGAATAAGCAATTAGGTGGAAATTCCAAGGACACCAAGAAACTTGGATTAAGAAAATGGTTGTTCTACTGATACTGTACTCTCTCTTCTAAAAAATATGTAAGAACACTTAGCTCCTACCAACACTAGTTCTAGCCCTCTGCCTGTGAGATTTCCTTTTCTTAAATATCTGAGCAGTTCTGGTCCTCTATTTTTGGGATATGGAGTTTTGCCTGTAACTAGGTTACTGATCCTGAAAAGAGAGGTATTCTGGGTCCCTCTTATTACCAATGATGGAACAGAATTGATCGCTCATTTTTAGAAAGAATTATGTTTTTAGTATTAAAAAAGAAATGGAAAAATCATAGTTTAATCTGCTAGGTAGGACACCATGGCACATTACTGCCACCAATTGGCAGCACACCTTAATTGCAAGAGTAGAAAAGAAGGGAAAAACCATTTCTGATTTTTGTAAAGGTCTAAGCAACAGTAAATGTCCTGTAACCAAGTGAAAAATCCAAAGGAAGAATACTTGATTCGGGGGAAATTAACATGAGACAGTGGTCATGATCCCCAGACACAGGGTTTGTAGAGGTGGTAAAAGTGAAGGGTGAGGAAGTTTGATCAAAAAACCTCTCTTTGGTCTAAATATTCAGTAGGTGCATCTGGAACTCTGCAAATGGGGAGCGGAAGGGATTCATTTAATGAATCAAATGTTACTCTAAAAAGCCTTTCTATGAAAGGAATATCACCATTATCTTCATCAAAAAAAAAGTTGATTGTCTCTTCCATTCAGCAGAACTGTAAGGTCAATGGAATAATTGAAATATTTTGTGCACTAAAATTATACAGAAGAAAAAGACCTAAGTCCAACCAAATTTTTAAAGGCATTGTCCTATCTATATAGTCAGTGTTATAAGGCAAAGTTCTTCATGTTATTGGTTAAAAAATGTTAATTATAGCTAATAAATTTTCAGAAACATTATGATTTGGTATATGTGCAAGGAAAACAAGAAAGCGATTTAAAACTCCAGGTAAAACAACACTATATAAAAAGTCTTTTAAAATAAACTATAGGAACCCCTGCTCAATACTCACTCATTTCATAAAATGTGGAATGCATTATTTCTATTTATGACATTAAACATCTACTTCTGGACGAGGTTGGCTAAGAAATTGAGTTGAAATAAAGTTCTAATGGGCATGTGTCTGAAGAGGTGTATCCTTTTTATATTGTAGGGGCAAAGGGAAAAACTTCATTCTCTGAAGGTCTGGTAAAAAATTAACTGACAAAAGACACATTAATAGGGGAAAAAGTATACAAATTCATTAATGTGAAAAGTGGGGAACTCATAGAGTGATTACCCAATTATTCAATGTGGTACAGAAATTTATATGCCCTTTTTCATAGGGGAGGGAGGATATGGGAAATGTAGGCAATTTTTTTGAGGGAGAGCAAATCATTAGGGAGAATGAATGGATCCTGGAGATGGGAGGCAGACATTAATGAGAAGGCGAAGTGTGGAGCTGTACAGGAACAAAGATTGTTTTAAAAAGTCTCCTAGGCAATCTCTTGGGGCTGCCCTCAGAAGAGTAAAAGAAAAGTCTGTCTGGGCATTGTGACTTTCAGTCTCTTTTCTGGTGGTTGATATTTCCTGATTATTTGATGAGATTCCTAGGGAAGGAGTCTTAAAACAACTGCATTTCTTTTCGAAAGAAACTTTCTTGGTCAGATAAGAAAATTTCAAAGGGAGTATTCCTCCTCTTGGTGCTTCTGGAAAGAGAATCAGAGAGACAGGGAGACAGGGGAGAGGTCAGACTGAGACCTTGGTTCTGAGGCTTATTTCTGAGGCTTTCAATTTTCAAACCTCTTAGCATGCTGAAGCACCATATTTTGGGGAATTGTTTTTTGTGCTCCAACAATATACCAATCACATCTATGACTTGGAGCTGGTAATGAAAATTGTGGTATTTGAAAATCTTTGCCAAGAGATTTGGAATCTTTATTAACAATTTCATAAAAGCAGAGGTTCCTGGAAAATATGTAATTCTTTAACAAAGTCAACATATTATGGGATCTCTATTACTTTATCTTACCAGATAGCTAAAGGATGAATGAATCTGTCCTTTTCTTACACTTATGATTGATCAAACAAGATCAGCAAGTGTGAAGAATGGGTGACAAAATAGAAAGAAATTGGAAAAAGATCAAGGCATACCTTGAATGTCATTAAGTATTTTAGATGTTATTTTGTAAGCCATAGGAATCATAGAAAGCTTTTCTGTAGGTATACAATGTTGTATTTTAAAGAGAGGTGAATGAAGGACAAAGACTGTTTAGAAGGCTACTACAATTGTTTTGGTAAGGCAATGGGAGGGGATGGGGAGGGCAGGGCTAAAACGAAGATAGCAGCAGTAGAAGAAAAAGCAAGGGATTTGAATGACATAAGATAGGACTCAGGCTTTTTTAAGAGTCAAGTCTGGCCCTATAAGAGCCTAGAAGACTGCATAATTATTTGTAAACATCAGCTCAATTATTAAATGTGAGGGCAAAATAAAGAAAATTTTAGATTCCTATAAACTCAGAAAGCTGACTACCGAGGCTCTTGAATATTAAAAAATGCTAAAAAGTTCTTAGTACAAAAAAGTGACAATGTAATAATATATATGGCATTTCTACATATGTTAAATAGCTCAATGCACATAACAATCCTATGAGATAGATATTGTTATTCCCATCTTACAGTTGAAGAAACTAAGACACAGGGATTTGCCTAAGGTTACATAGCTTTCCAGAGCAGTCTGGTTCCACAATGTTCTTAATCACTATACTATGCTGAAATTATAATGTTATTAAGAAAAATTAGGAAATTCAAGTAAGAGAGATGAATTATTTTAAATGTTAAGTTTTGAGCTTCCTGGTAAGTAGCCAGGACCCTTAGTTAAGGAACAATCGGGAACAAACAGTAATTTTGGGAGACCTATGAGAAAGAATGTAGTAGAGAAGAACAGAGAGCTAGGGGTTGAACTATGGGATGGAAGAAAGAGGAGGAGCTACCAAAGAAATCAGAAGACCAATAAACCAGGTAGATTTAAATCCAGGAAGTGTCTTAGAAGAAAGGGGAAAAGGCTTTTCAGGAGAGGAGGGGATTAGCAAAGGCCATCACTGCATCTTTTGAGAAATCTGACAGTGAAAAGAAGGCTGATACTACAGCAACTGGAGGTAGTGACAACACAGATTTTTTTTTTTTTTTTTTTTTTTTTTTTAGACAACGTAAACTAGAGAAACAGAAAGGAAAAAGCCTGTGGATAATAAGGTATTGAAAATATAAGACCCTAGGAAAGTACTGGTGGAAAGAGGAAGTGGGAAGGGATGGCATACATAGTCCAGGCAGGATTGGCTTTGGATAGAAGGGAAAGGGGAATGGGTTAATTTGGTGAGAATTTTTGAGACCACGAACAGGAGGTGGCTACAGATATTTTAAGACGGAGAGACCATCAAACCAGAATTGGAGTCTCATAGCTTCGAGCCCAGGAAATTAGATGAAGTTATATCTATTAGCACGGATTGGGACTGGCACCTTTAATAACAAGGAAAGCTAGAAACAGTATTTGCAGAGATTACAATACGAAGTCAACCAGAGACTAGTAAAGAAAATTTATTGTAAGTGGGAGTCCACTCACGAATCCATACCCGATCTGGTCGGTTATGACTTCCTCCAGTGAAAAGCCACACACCTTATAACCCTTGGGAGAAAAACCAGAAATAGGGATAAGTACTTTATAGCCCTAAAGACTCAAAAGGAGTCGAGCTATTCTAAGGTCAGACTAAAATAGAGCTGGCTATAGCGATACATGAGGCTAATGAGCCGTCAGAGTATTTCACTTTTGTAGCCAACGTTGTAAGCAGGTTAAAGGTAGGAGTCCCAGCCACGGAGAGGAAGGTGGAGGGCAGGGGCAAGCAAGATTCAACAGAATAGTTTGTCTTGATCTCAAGTTAGTGATCATTTCCCTTCCGGCAGCTAGAAGGCTAGGCTAGGATTCTCACGTCCATTTCAGAGCCGCTGAGAGTAGTCCTAGGCTGTGGGAGGAGAAATCTAATTCCAATGTGTCTCTATTCTCCCAGTCTAGGGATATTCTCTTCCCACTAACTAGCCAATGCTGCCGCCTTATGCAAAGCCGGCACCATGGAGAGGATTTGTTTTACAGAGGCAGGATGACGCCAATCGGCCTGTGGCGGGCAGTGTTCCGTCTAGATTCACGGCGGGGAAAGTCCCAAACAGTTCCCGAAACCTTTTCGCTCCCGCCTGGTGAAAGCGCCTTGTCAACAATAAATCGCTAATACAATGCTGCTCTGATGCCCTTGTTAAACCCGGGAGAGGCGAGAGCTGAGCTTTACGTGACTGCTCCCTCCCGTTTTCGCAGCGTGGCGGTGGGTGGGAGCGGCAGTAGCCAGGCTGGGCCGGAGGGACGTGCCAGCCTTGCGACCTGGGGAGGAGCCTCGAAGAAGGAACTGGGGGCGTCTTCCTTTCTACGTCTCGGAGAAGCTCCAAAAATGGCGGGCGGCAACTCGGTGAGCCGGCTGCGCAGGCGCCGCGGCAGCCGTCCTTCCGCCTGTCTTGGGCGGCCCAAGAATCGTCCATAGCGCCCTCACCCAGAAGTATACGCAGCTCGTGATTGGCTGAGCTGCGCGAGCGCTCCTTGTCGGGGCGGAGCCGCCACGCCGCGGCCACGTTTCCCGCCCCGCTGTTGCGCGTGCGCGCAATACCCGCAGGAAAGCGTTTGCGCGCGCCCCCGCCGCGGCCCCCAGCTCGCGCCTCTGCTCCCTCCCCATTCCGAGCAGGCCCGTCCCGTCAGCGAGGCACTGAGCACCGCGGCCAGCAGAGGGCGGTCCGGACCCAAGTCTGCAGCGGCGCCATTGGCGTGTGGAAAATGCCACCAGATGGCGGGTTAGGATTGCAGCTCCGTTGAAGGCGCGGTCCCAGCTCCCGAACCCCCGGCGACCACCCCGTAACAACCCCCCCACATCGGGAATAACACACCGGAGACTTTTGGGGGGAAACTAGGTCGACGGCCGGCGGCGCCCGGATGGGCAGCTGAGGTGAGTGCGGGCGGCGGCGACGGCGGCGGGGGGCGGGAAAGAGGGGGAATGCGGCGGCAGCAGCGCGGGGGCTGGAAGCGCCGATCCAAGATGGAGGCCGGGCGAGAGCGAGAGAGCGCGAGCGGGGAGCGGGCGGGCGGGCCCGGCGCGGGCTCCGCGCGGGGGAGGGAGGCCGCGCGGGCCTCTGCGGGGCGCGGCGGTCGCGGGCCGTCCGAATGCCCGGAGAGGCGACTGTGGGCGCGGCGGGCACCCTGGCGCCCTCATCCCTCCCCACCCCTCCCGCGGGCCCCGAAAATGTTGCCCCCGCCCGCCCCGGCACTACGGCGACAGGCGCGGAAGCCTTTGTGGCGCGCTCGGGCCCGCCGCCAAGCCCGCCCTCCGCCCCCCCCGCCCGGGCTCTCGGGACTCGCCCGCGCCCAACGGGGCTGGGCCGAGGCAGGCTGGCGCGAATGCCGACCGCCGACCTGCGTTTCTGCGGTGTTTTAGCGGCGGCGGCGTCACATGACAGCGAGCTCGCTTTAGCAGAGGGGCCTGGGGGTCGCTCGGCGTGGCGGCTGGCTCAGGCCTCTTGTTGGTGGGGTGGGGCAGGGGGCCAGCGACTGGTGGTGATGGGGTGTCGAAGCCGGGCTTTCCCGCTGTCCGCCTTCCCCGCCCCCGACGGGGGCCTCCTTGTGAAACGTGTACAGGCCCGAGCACTGCCCCGCTAGTTTGCCAGTCCCCCGGGAGACGAGGCCAATAAAAGTTGTTTTCCCTCCTTTCTCAGGGTGGGGGCGGGGTGGGAAACTGGAGCGCCTGGAGTTGGACCTGAGCCTCGTTTGGATGGTCCGAACTGGGTGCTACTTGTGTGGTGTAGGTCCTAAGAAATTTTTAGGCTTTAGGATTGTCATGTCACCCCATCTTGCCACATTTGAAATGTTATCGATTCTCTTCACATTGCGGGGAATCGTGTCCCGGACGTATCAGTCATGGGATAGTTTTGGACGCTTATAGACTTAAAACAATGCTAATTGTGATAACGAATTATTTGCTGTTAAAGTTGGTCAATAGATAATGAATATAGTTTATTCTTGAGGTTATGACCAGGACGGTATTTTGCGTCTTCTTAGCAAAAATAGTCTTTGTGAAAGTATCTGAATTGGGATAAAGTTTGTATGATTTGTAACTTATGTGGGATTTGATGTAACTCTACCTTTTGGTTTTCCGTGTGTGTTTTAAGAAAATTGCAAATTATGATGGTGAAACACTTATGGAAATATACAGAACAGTGAAAATAAAAATCACTTGTTTATTGTATGGTATATAATACCTTGTTCTCATGTTCATAATGTATGAAGAATAAAGATTAAAAAAATTTGACCAAGGAGGGAAATATAGAAAGACCATATTGCTTTTGATTTTTGAGAATGCTTGTAACATAAATTGTCACCTAAATAAAGTTATAGAAAACCTACAGGTGTTTTGACAAAAATTTTTTTTCTTTACATATTCAAAATGTATTCAGGTAGACCAAATTCATTCAAGTGGTCTACCAGTGGTCATTTTTACAAACTACTTTTGAGCAGACATTTTTCTGTATCCACTTTAGTTTTGGTGTTCTGATAAAGCTAGGGAATATTTACATAGATATGAAATATGGAAATATAGTATTAAGATTGCCTGCTTTGAGGAGAGTAATACTATTATTGTTGATATGAATGGCTCTTTTAAGGTGGTAAGGGAACTGTGGTACAGGGAAGAAGTGGGCCCTAGCTTTGTTTAGGATGTTACTTTTTGAGCCTTACTTTTCTCATCTCTGAAATGGAAGTAATGTGGTGATTTAACAAGATGTGTGTGTAAAACTACCCTTTTTAATTGCTAAAACTTAGCGTTTATACTTTATACAGTTTTAATCTTGTTTCCTTGATTCTGGATCTGTATATTTTCATAATCTCAGCACTATGATAAAATATAATGTACTTTGGGGAAAAAAACCATGCCTCTTTCCCCTTTCATTTTCTTCATTGTTTTGTGCTTTGTCTTTTATATCCTTACTTTCTTTTTATGCATAACAAATTACTACAAATTTAGTAGCTTAACATTTATTTATTTCAATTTCTATAGAAGTTTGGGTAGGTGTAGTTGGGCTGTTTAGCATCTCACTGGCTGAAATCAAGCTGTCAGCTATGGCTGCAATTCTCATCTGTGGCTTAGGGTCCTCTTTCAAGATCACTACTTGTTGATGGAATTAATTTCCTTGTGGCAGTGTGACTAAAAGTCCCCATCTTCTTGCTAGCTGTTGGCCAAGGATTGCTCTCAGTTCCTTGCCATGTGACCACACAGGCAGTTCATAACATGGCTGTTTGCTTTTATTCAGGCAAAGCAGGAATTAGTCTCTCTTCCCTCTGACTTCCCTTTAAGACCCCTTTTAAAAAGCTCACCACATTAGGCCATGCCCACCCAGATATTCTCCTTTTTGGTGAACTCAACTGATTAAAGACCTTAATTACATATACAAATATCTCTTGTCATATAATTACAGGAGTGATATCCTATTATTTCTACAGGTTTTTCCTACACTCGAGGGGATTATACAAAGGTGTGGGTCATTGGAGGTCCTTAATAATTTTGCCTGCCAGGGGGAAAGAAGTATCTTTACATTAGCTTGTTTAGAATCTGGATATGCAAGGAGAACAGTAGCCCCACTTGATCAGTTCTTAGTCTTTTGGTCTTCTTCCTTCCCTATATTTCCTGGTACCTCAGTTTAAGTACTTCCTTCTAAAAAAGCATTTTACTTCACTGAGAGGAAATTAAAGATAAAAACTAGAATTAAAAGAAATTAAAAAGGAAGGCAGTGGGGAAAGGAGATTAAGTAATTCTTGCCATTTTTTTGATGCCTATTGTTTTTACCTATTTTAGAGATGAGATTGAATCTCAGATGTTAAGGAATTTAAATGCTTAGATCACATTTCTATTAAGTGGCAGATTCACAATTCATTGCGTCAGAAATTCGTTGTGGCATGATTGGTACAGCAGCTTGTGAGGAGAGAATTCTTATGAAGGAAATAGTTATTTGAATGTGTCAAGAGTAGGGATATTATTGGTATAACAAAGAAAGTAGCAAAAGTTTGGTCATAGCATATATTTTAATAGTCCAAGAAACAAAATATTTTCAAGAGTAGGCAGTTAGGACAGTATTAGGTAAGGATATTAAGCTTAAAAGAATATAACTGGGAGTTAAAATTGTTGGGGAGATATAGCTCAATTTTTAAATACAGAGATGATATAGTAGGGGCTCGGTGAATCTTTGTCAACTGAATAAAAATGTGAATCTTTAGAATTTAGATGATTCTTGATATGGTGGTACTCTGTAGGGAAAGAGTTGGAATCAGAGACCTAAAAAGATGTTCATTATAAGCCAAAGAATGAGAAGATTCTTGAGGAAGGAGTTAGCATTTTGTCTATAGAGAAGGAGGGGTCAATTTTCTGTCATTTTGATAGTTAAGAGGACAGAATCCTGGTTTCCTATCTTTTAGTGGTGAGAGAAACCTAGTCCTATTGAGAAATGTGATTCTTTTAACATGAACTTTAAGTAGGTCATAGTCCATTTGGTTTTATAGAATCTATTCTCCATATGACACACTCCTTATTGCTTCCCTCAGATTTTTTTTTCTCTTCTAAATCTCTGGGGTTTTTTTGTTGTTTTTTTTTGAGGCAGAGTCTCACTTTGTTGCCCGGCTAGAGTGAGTGCTGTGGCGTCAGCCTAGCTCACAGCAACCTCAAACTCCTGGGCTTAAGCGATCCTACTGCCTCAGCCTCCCGAGTAGCTGGGACTATAGGCATCTGCCACCATGCCCGGCTAATTTTTTCTATATATATTTTTAGTTGTCCATATAATTTTTATTTCTATTTTTAGTAGAGACGGGGTCTCGCTCAGGCTGGTCTCGAACTCCTGACCTTGAGCGATCCACGCGCCTCGGCTTCCCAGAGGGCTAGGATTACAGGCGTGAGCCTCTGCGCCCGGCCTAAATCTCTGTTCTTGCTAATCAGTACTTGAAGGACATCTCAAGTTCTGTCTTCTCTATAAAATACAGTCCTTTGTGCCATGGGCCTAAATAATGTGCCAGTTAGTTGTCCAGCTGTCTCTATGGAGTTTTGTTGTAAACATTTATAGCAATGGCTTTTAACTTACTAGAAGAAGGTAGCAGTTATAAAAACATTTTACGGTGTGGCCCAATACACACACACACACACACACACACACACACACACGAAAGAAAAGTTTCATGAACTAATACTTAATCTTTATGTAGTATACCCTGATATTTTCTGATCTTTTTTATTAAGAGTGCTGCTTGTAACTCACCTAAGAGATGTAACTCACAGGAACACACAACTGGAAAAGCACTGAAGTATAATCTCATTGGTAGAAAGTAAAGTGCAAAGTAGAGCAGTAAGAAGAAAGCTTTTCACTTCCATCAGATTGATAAACATTAAAAAGTCTGATAATATCAAGTGTTGATGAGAATGTAGAGAAATTATACTCCAGCTTTTGGTAGGAGTGTAAATTGATACATCCATTTTGGGAAAGCATGTTAGTAGGAGTATTTAGTAAGTTGAAGATACACATATTTTAAACCTAGCAGTCTTTATACTCCTGATGAGAGAAATTCTTGTATTTATATACTAGGATATGTGAACAAAATGTTCATAATAGCCTTATTTGCAGTAGCCAAAATTCGGAAATAAACTAAATGTCAGTGGTAGAAGGGAAAGTTAATGATGGTTTTCAAAAGTTAAAATAATCTTGGTTCCTGGGATAACCTGACTTGGCCACAGTATGCAAAGCATCCTTTTTGTATTTACTAATATTTTGTTAGGGATTTTGGCATATTTCTTAAAGAGGGATATTGTTTTGTATTTTTGTTGTAATGCCTTTGTCAGGTTTTGGTATTAGGTTTAGTAGGACCTCATAAAAAAAAGGTTGGGAGGTGTTCTCTCTGTTTAGTGAAAGAGTTTGTGTAATGCTCTGACTAATTAATTCTTCCTTGAATGTTAGAATTTACCAGTAATACCATTTGGACCTGGAATTTTCTTTATGGGATGTTTTTTGATAAATTCAAATTGTTTTTATTCTAGACATAGGCTATTCAGATTTTCTGTTTCATCTTGTGTCAGTTTTGGTAGATTGTGTTTTTAAGGAATGTTGTTCATTTTATCTAATTTGTTGGCATAAGTTGTTTATAAGATTCCCTTGTTATCCTTCTAATTTCTGTAGAATCTGTGGTGATTTAATTTGTAGTATTGTTAGTGTGTTCTTTTTATCTTGACCAGTCTAGTAGTTTATCAATTTTGTTATTTTTTCAAATAATCAGCTTTGCTAATTTTCTGTATTTGTCTTTACTATCTCACTGATTTCTGTTCTTTATAATTTTCTTTCTTCCATTTACCTTGCCCTTCTTTTTCTAGCTTTTTAAAGTGAAACCTTAGGTCATAGATTTTAGGCATTTCTTGTTTTCTAATAAAAGCATTTAAAGCTATAGATTTCTCTTTAAGCACTGTTGCTGCATCCTACACATTTTGATACATTATATTTTTAATCATTTAGTTTGAAATCATTCCCAATTTGGTTTGTGACTACTTCTTTTACCCATGGATTATTTAAAAGTATGTTTAATTTTCAATATGTGGGATTATTCTAGATACCTTATTATATTTAACTGAATTTCATTTTGAAATCGAAGAATATACTGTATATGATTTTAGTCCTTTTAAATTTATTGAGCTTTTTTTTATGGGCCAGCATATATAATCCATTTTGGTTAATGTATCTTTCACACGTGAAAAGAATGTATATTCTGCAATTATTGGGTGTACTATTCTATAAATATCATTTAGAGTAAGGTGTTTTAATAGCGGTTTCCAAATCATCTGTGTGTTTACCGATTTTTTTTTTTTGGTCTTGTTCTATTAGTTGCCACGAGGAAGATTAAAATATCCAACTATGACCGTGGAATTATCTATTTCTCTGTTAATTATGTCAAATCTTACCTAATTCATTTTGAAGCACTGTTATTAGACACATAAAATTTGTGATTGTTATGTTTTGACAAATTGACCTTTTTATCTTGATGACATGTCTGTGTATCTCTGGTAATAATCTTTGTCTTGACATCTGCGTTATCTGATATTAACATGGCCTTCTTGAGCTCTTTCCACATTATGTCATTTTCTACCCATTTACTTAAAAAACTCTGTTTTTCATTATATTTAAAGTGCACCTTTTGATAGTACCATATATTTGAGTCTTTCTTAATCCCTTCTGAAAATACGGAAGTGAAATCTGTCTTTCAGTTGTAATAAACATTGGTTGTATGCGAATGCCTATCAAGAATCATGAAGGGTTTGAGATTTTTTTTTTTTTGAGTCAGAGTGTCGCTTTGTTGCCCAGGCTAGAGTGAGTGCCGTGGCGTCAGCCTAGCTCACAGCAACCTCAAACTCCTGGGCTCAAGCAATCCTACTGCCTCAGCCTCCCGAGTAGCTGGGACTACAGGCATGTGCCACCATGCCTGGCTAATTTTTTATATATATATATATTTTAGTTGGCCAGATAATTTCTTTCTATTTTTAGTAGAGACGGGGTCTCACTCTTGCTCAGGCTAGTCTCGAACTCCTGACCTTGAGCGATCCACCTGCCTCGGCCTCCCAGAGTGCTAAGATTACAGGCGTGAGCCACCGCGCCCGGCCAAGATTTTACCCTAATATTTGCAGGCTAACAAGTTAACCTGGCATAGTTTAATGGGTGCTGGTAGAAGCCATGAAATGACTCGATCAGAGATGAAGAGCAATGCATTATGGCAGTAGCTAGAGAATCAGCATTTGCATTAAATCTCTGAATCCCAGTTTGTGCAGAACAGTGGGAAGAGGTCCAGGTGATACCTGCACAAGGAGTGGGTTGCATTACAAGAGAGGAATCCCAAGTTTAGGGAAACTCACATCTTTTATAATGGGGAATAAGTACGCCATTTGCTGTGGTAGAGACATTCTCTCTTTCAGGACTGTCCACTATATAAACATCGTTGGAAAACATCTGAACAAAGGCATTCAATGCCACTGTTCTCAAGACGTGCAGAAAATCGAAGAGAACCATGGAGAATTGTCTCTGAAAACTGCCAAATGGATTTTCTCAATTTCTCTTATGTTATTTGCTTCTTAATTTTTTCTTCTGTTTCCTACATAGCCACAACGTAGCTTTCCAGATTGTACAGATGCACTGTAGTTTTCTGTGGGTTTTATGCTGTCACCAAATTAGATTATGTACTTGTATCCTTTATTCTCCCACATCTCTGTTCCAGTGTATATTTATGAGTAAGAAAACACTTACTGAGCATTTATTATATACCCGTAAACAATTACAATAACTCTGCGGGGTAGTTATTTTGCTGGTGAGGAACTGAGGCTTGGGTTAAATGTCCCCTGTTTGTAATTAGGGAGGGACACATTGTGGAGAAGCTCTCATAGTATATTTCTTGACGTAAGTAGTAATTAAGTGGAGTGCCTGCTTTAAAATTCTTTAAAGAATTATCTAGACTGATATATTGTACTGTATAATTGATGTAGCTCACAAAAACAGAAAAAGCAAACAACTATAAAATCTGTGTAAAATCTTTCCTGATAACTTCAGCCAACATTTATCATACTCTGTGTATATCACCTATTATTACACTTATTGTTGGCATCATAAGGTTTAGTAAAGTGGTGGTGTTCGTTCATAAGGCACAGTATCCTGTGTAATGTTTTAAACCAATTGTCCCAAGCTAGTAAATAAGAGAGTTAGAATTTGAACCCAGGCTTAATTTCAGAATGCAGACTCTAAATCTCTTAATGACCTGTTTTTCTTTCAACCGTATTTCTGCATGTTGAAATAAATGCTTTACATTTTGAAATTTATTTTACAGAGATTTGGTTTTCCTCCCTATTCCACCATGTAATGGTTGTGTTATCTTGGGTAGAACATTTAATTTCTGGAGGCTTCAATTGTCTTATCTCTGTCATGGGCATACAGTAAGATTCTTTCTTATTTATTTTATTTTTAAAAATTTACTTAATTTTTTTTTTTTTTTTTGAGACAGAGTCTCAGTCTGTTGCCCGGGCTAGAGTGAGTGCCGTGGCGTCAGCCTAGCTCACAGCAACCCCAAACTCCTGGGCTCAGGGGATCCTACTGCCTCAGCCTCCCGAGTAGCTGGGACTACAGACATGCACCACCATGCCCGGCTAATTTTTTTGTATACATTTTAGTTGTTTGGCTAATTTCTTTCTATTTTTAGTAGAGACGGGGTCTCGCTCTTGCTCAGGCTGGTCTCGAACTCCTGACCTCGAGCGATCCACCCGCCTCGGCCTCCCAGAGTGCTAGGATTACAGGCGTGAGCCATCTCGCCCGGCCTACTTAATTTTTAATTGACAAAAGTTGTATATATTTATGGTGTATAACACCATGTTTTGGTGTATGTATACATTACAGAATGGTTAGATCAAGGTAATTAGCACATGCATTCCTTCACATATTTTTTTTGGTAGCTTAAAATCCACTCTCTTAAGCAATTTCAAGTATACAATACATTGTTATTAGCTATAGTCACCATGTCGTCCAATAAATCTGAACTTATTCCTCCTAACTGAAATTTTGTATCCTTTGATCAGTTATCTTCCCAGTTCCCATCCTTACCATCAGCCCCTGGTAACCCATGACTCTACTCTCTGTTTCTATAAGTTCAACTTTTTTAGATTCTACATAAAAATGAGATCATGAGGTATTTGTCTTTCTGTACCTAGGTTATTTCGTTTAACATAATGTCATCCAGGTTCATCCATGCTCTTGCAAATGACAGGATTTCCTTCAATTAAGATTTTTTTCAACAATATTTTTGTGAGTGCTTATCCCATGTCTGGTAGTGGGTATACAAAGTTAATAAATATGTAGGTTCTGTTCTTAAAAGGCTTCTGTTATACTGAGAGAGATTTAAAACAAAAGAAACAAGGCCGGGCGCGGTGGCTCACCCCTGTAATCCTAGCCCTCTGGGAGGCCGAGGCGGTCGCTCGAGGTCAGGAGTTCGTGACCAGCCTGAGCGAGACCCCATCTCTACTAAAAATAGAAATAAAATTATCTGGACAACTAAAAATATATATGGAAAAAATTAGCCGGGCATGGTGGCACATGCCTGTAGTCCCAGCTACTCGGGAGGCTGAGGCAGTAGGATCGCTTAAGCCCAGGAGTTTGAGGTTGCTGTGAGCTAGGCTGATGCCACGGCACTCACTCTAGCCCGGGCAACAAAGTGAGACTCTGTCTCAAAAAAAAAAAAAAAACCAAAACAAAAACAAAAGAAACAAAAACCCCAAAGCAACAAACCAAACCAACAGGAATAATACATGAAATGTTGTGGATTGGGGGAAGTAGGTTCAGGATACTTAGGAAGCATAAAGTATGAATGTAAGAGGAGATGCCCTTCTCCCTGTCAGCCCCCTACCCCCAATAACAATGGATTATTTTTATGTGTCAGGAAGCGACAAACAGAAGTCAGAGAGTTTTTCAGCAGAATCCTTTTATTTTCCAATCAAGATAACATTATTAGTTAAATATTGCCTCTGCTGTTTTTTGGCTTTCTGATAAGATTTCCCTTCATAATTACTGAATTGGTTTAAAGGTCCAGGTGGTAGTTTGAGACACCACTGTCTGTATTCTCAATTTTAGAGAGGCAGAAAAAAGGTGTTTTATACATAGTCAGGCATGAATATGACCTGGTTCTCTCCTTTGAGGTACTTGCCTCCCTTTTTTATCCTACAGCTCAGAGTTAAGTGTGATTATATCAAGTCACAATTTTTCCTATCTCATTTGGGACACTCAGAGGTAGGTATTCTCTATTCTTTAGCACAGGTAGTACAAACTAACAAGTGTGCAGAAATTCTTTTTTTAAATTTTTTTTTTATTTATCTGTTTTTTTTTTTTGAGGCAGAGTCTCGCTGTGTTCCCCGGGCTAGAGTGAGTGCCGTGGCATCAGCCTAGCTCATAGCAACCTCAAACTCCTGGGCTTAAGCGATCCTACTGCCTCAGCCTCCTGGGTAGCTGGGACTACAGGCATGCACCACCATGCCCGGCTAATTTTTTCTATATATATATTTTAGTTGGCCAGATCATTTCTTTCTATTTTTAGTAGAGACGAGGTCTTGCTCTTGCTCAGGCTGATCTTGAACTCCTGACCTTGAGCGTTCCACCCACCTTGGCCTCCCGGAGTGCTAGGATTACAGGCATGAGCCATCGCGCCCGGCCTCAGAAATTCTTAAAACATAATTCAAGATAGAAAAATTAAAGAATATCTTAGACTGTATTCTATTTTATTGTTATAGCCTAAGTTAACTTTTGGGAAGAAAATACCTTACTGTGTACCATGTGCTGCTATTATAGTTGAAAAGCTCACATATTCACAGATGAAGGAAGCACTGTCACATGACAAATGGCTAAGAAAGCCATTGCCCATTGTATAAGAGAGTTCCTGGCCCTGGAGTCACACTGTTGTGTCAAATTCTGACTCTACCCCTTTCTGGCTATGTAAATTTGGTCACATTCTTTAACCTCTCAAAACCTCAGTTTTTCCATCTGTAAAGTGGGAATAATAATAAAAATATTCTATTTTAATAGCTATAATTAAAAAAGTTAACTTTTAACCATTAGACTATATTACATTGTACGTAGGTCCAAAGAACATTAATCTTAAAAGATGAATAAAATTATGATCTAGATAAATGGTGAGGTTGCTTACCAGAAACAAAGAATCTTTTTTCAGACAGTCTTGCTCACTGTGTTGCTCAGGCTAGAGTTTAGTGGCATCGTTATAGCTCAGTGCAACCACAAAGTCCTGAGTTACAGCAGTTCTCCAGCCTCAGCCTCCCAAGTATCTGGGGCTACAGTCGTGTAGCACCACATCCGGCTAATTTTTCTATCTTTTGTAGAGATGTCGTCTTGCTATGTTGCCTAGGCTGGTCTCAAACTCCTGGCCTCAAACATCTGCCTCGGCCTTCGAAAGTGCTAGGATTCATGTGTGAGCCACTGCACCTGACCAAAAGAATTTTAATTAATTGGTTCTTACCAGCTTGAAGAGCTAGCAGTAGATTAAAACTTTATCGATGAGAATGGTCAGAGGATTAGGTACTCTGGTTAATTGAGAGATAAAAGTTATAACCAGTGTTTTCTGCTTATTATTAAACATATTTGAAAAATTAGGCCTTTTTTCTTTCTTTAGGAAAGTACTACATCCTAGAAAGTCATTTTAATGCTTTTTTAGTAATTGGTAAATTTTGATGGCTTTATCAGGATTATTTACGAATACAGCTTTGCATGTATAATTCTGCAAACAAAGGGAGTGAGGATGAATCTTTTATAAGAGCAAAACATGTCCTGGAAGGTTACCTTTTAGAGTAAGTTCCTAGACAAAATAAGATGATAGATGACTATTTTTTCCTCCTGTAAGAAAGGGATACAAAGAACAAAATTGTGGTTAACTAAGAGTTTTTTTTTTTTTTAAAAGGTATGGACAGTTAAGATTTTATTTTATAAATATAAAGGCAGCATGGTGTAGAAGAGAGAAAACTAGCACAGGGCTAGAGATCCAAGTTTTAATTACAGCTATACCACTAATTAGTTGTCTATTTTTATTTTATTTTTTTTTAAAGATACAGAGTGGGTTGGGTGTGGTGGCTCACACCTGTAATCCTAGCACTCTGGAGGGTGAGGCGGAAGGATCACTTGAAGTCGGGAGTTTGAGA
This sequence comes from Lemur catta, assembly GCF_020740605.2. Lineage (NCBI taxonomy): Eukaryota > Metazoa > Chordata > Mammalia > Primates > Lemuridae > Lemur > Lemur catta. The sequence goes on along the minus strand of NC_059128.1, from coordinate 169,427,596 downwards.
CCAGTCTAAGCAAGAGCCAGATGCCGTCTCTACAAAAAATAGAAAAAATTACCAGGCGTGGTGATGTGCGCCTATAGACCCAGCTACTTGAGAGGCTCAGGCAAGAGGATCACTTGAGCCCAGGAGTTTGAGGTTGCAGTGAGCTATGATGATGCCACTGCACTCAGGGTAACAGAGACTGTTTTATAAAAAATAAAAAAAAAATACATAAAGATACAGGGTGTTGCTTTGTGGCTCAGACTGGAGTGTAGTGTCAAGAACACAACTCACTGCAAACTCCAAGTCCTAGGCTCAAGCAGTTCTTTTGTCTCAGCCTTCTGAGTAGCTGGGAGTACAAGGTGTGTGCTACCATGCCTGACTAATTTTTATTTTTTGTAGAAACAGGGTCTCCCTATATTGTGCAGCCTGATCTTGAGCTCCTGGCCTCAAGCAGTTCTCCTGCCTTGGCTTTTCAAAGTGCTTGCATTATAGGTGTGAGCCACTGGGCCCAGCCAGCTGTGTGTCTTTGAGTCATTATTTCTCTGGACCTCAATTTCTTCATCTCTAAAATTAGTGTCTTGGACTAGATACCTGGTTTCCAAGATTCCTATAATTTTTTTAGTCCCTCTTGAAATAATCATGAAGTCAACTCTTAATCAGGTAATGCAATTTTTGCTTTGAAAGTCCTTAGTTTAGAAAGACCTAAGTGTACTATTTTACCTCTATGCCTTCCACCTGTTTATTAGAATAATTCATTCTTTCCTCTTATTGATAAGTGTCACAGACCAAGTACAGTGTTGATATTTAGATAGCATTTATAGTTTTTGGTGCCAAGTGTGGGTGTTTGCTTCTTCATTAATTTGATGAAAAAGATAGATTGGCAAGTATTTGTATATAATTTTATTCATTGAGTCATTCATCATGCATTTATTGAACATCAGCAGTGAGCCATACCTGTGGTTGTAAAGACATTAAAGCACAGTTCTTGTTTTCCTGAAGTACGGAGGGGGCACATCAATACTCAGAATTTAGGGCTGGACATGGTGGTTCATACCTGTAATGCCAGTACTTTGGGAGGCCAAGGCAGGAGGATTGCTTGAGGCCAGGAATTCGAGGCTGCAGTTAGCTACGATTGTGCTACTGCACTATAGCCTGGGTGAGAGTGAGACCCTGTCTCTTCAAAAAAGAAGAAGAAAAAAAACGAACTTATGTACCCTTCTTCAGAAATTCTTTCCTAATAGTCTTATTGCTCCCCCTCTCTCCCATCCAAGGTTGGTCTAAGTGCTCTCTCTGCCTTTGTGCTTTAGTAGTACACTGTGCCAGGACTGCCATGAATGGCTGTGGAATTGGTGCCCTGCATAAAGGTACCTGGCCAGGTGGAGGTGGAGGCTGAAATCCAGATTTTATTCTGCTTGACAAACTGTCCATTTGCTTTTTTCATATTTTCCTATTTTACTTGTCCAGAGGAGTTGGCCTTTTCTAATTTTTTTTTTTGTTTGTTTTTTTGAGACAGAGTCTTACTTCATTGCTTGGGCTAGAGTGCTGTGGCATCAGCCTAGCTCCCAGCAACCTCAATCTCCTGGGCTCAAGCGATCCTCCTGAGTAGCTGGGACAACAGGCATGCACCACCATGCCCAGCTAATTTTTTCTATTTTTAGTTGTGCTGCTAAGTTTTTCTGTTTTTAGTAGAGACGAGGGTCTCACTCTTGCTTGCTCAGCCTGGTCTTGAACTCCTGAGCTAAAGTGATCCTCCCGCCTTGGCCTCCCAGAGTGCTAGGATTACAGGCGTGAGCCACCACGCCCGGCCAGCGTTTTCTAATTCTTAAAAAAGAATCTGTGTGTGCCAGCAGATATCTACTCTGTGCATTAGTGTACCATTAACAACATTCTGTTGGGTTTTTTTTTTAATAGAGCACTTATTTATTTTTTTATTGATACATAATAATTGTACATATTCATGGATTACATGTTACATCTTGAAACAAGCACACAACATACAATGATCAAGTCAGGGTAACTGGAACAAGATTCACCTGAAACATTCATCATTGCTTTATGTTGGGAGCATTTGAAAACTTCTAGCTATTCTGAAATACAGTAAACTATCGTCAACTATAGTTTCCCCATTGTACCACTGAACATCAGAACAACGTCCTCCTATTAAACAGAATTACCCCTTCACCAACATCTCTTCATTACCCCATCCCACCACCCTGACCAGTCTCTAGTAGCCACCATTCTATTCACTATGTTGTGTTTTTTTTTGTAGTCATCTTTATAGTAGGTAATGAATGCCTTGAGGTGGTTTGTTGAAGTGAACAAATGCTTCCTGGAGGTGAATTATGTGAATTGTGAAAGAAAAGTGAAAGCCAGGCTACAGTGGGATGGTGGAGATGGGAATTCACGGAATTCACAATTCCAAGTGAGGGAACAGTATATGCAAAGAGTCAGAGCTATGATCTGGTATAGCCCTGTTGTTCTCATAGTGTGATCCTTGCTCCAGTGGTGTCAGCATTACCTGGAAACTTGTTAGACATGCAGATTCTTAGACCTCATCTTAGGCCTGCTGACTCAGAAATTATGGGGGTAGAGACTAGCAATCTGTGTTTCAATAGGTCCTTCAGGTGATTTTGATGCAGGCTGAAGTTTGAGAACCACTGCTATAGCCCACCTCTCTAAGTGTTACTTGAGTCTGTTTGAAGCATGGAGTGCCTGTGGAAGAGTAACTAAAATACACAGAGGTGTAAGTGGTGACCAGAGAGTGCCAAAAGTAAAGAGTTTGAACTTTGTCCTTAGGCTGGTGGCTGCACATTAGAATCCTATAGGAGCTTTAATGTTTGGGATTTGCCCCAGACCAACTGAACCCAAATTTCTGAGTTTTTTGATGCACAGTGAGAGTTGTGAACTATACAATTGACAGGACTTGGTTACAGATCTCAATAATGTACATGTTTATTGAAAATGTGTCAAATACTGTGTCGACTAGTTTACATGTGTGATAATTAAATGATGTAGTAATCTTATATAGTCATTATTCCCATTTCACAGGTAAGGTAGAGAGGTTAAGTACCTTTTCCCAACATTACATAGCTAGATAATGGTGGGTTTGAGTCCAGGTTTTTGTGACTCTGAGGACTAATCGAATCTCTTAAGCAATTAAAAAAAAAACCCTCGCCGGGCGCGGTGGCTCACGCCTATAATCCTAGCACTCTGGGAGGCCAAGGCGGGTGGATCGCTCGAGGTCAGGAGTTCGAGACCAGCTTGAGCAAGAGCGAGACCCCGTCTCTACTAAAAATAGAAAGAAATTATCTGGCCAACTAAAATATATATATAGAAAAAATTAGCCAGGCACGGTGGCGCATGCTTGTAGTCCCAGCTGCTGGGGAGGCTGAGGCAATAGAATCGCTTAAGCCCAGGAGTTTGAGGTTGCTGTGAGCTAGGCTGATGCCATGGCACTCACTCTAGCCCTGGCAACAGAGCGAGACTCTGTCTCAAATAAATAAATCAATAAATCAATAAATAAATCAATAAGGAAAAAAAAAACCCCTGAGGTTCATAAACTTGGATGGGAAAATAATCACCTCTTTATTTTCACTAACCTCTAACTGAAATCCTTCGATTATTTTACTTCTTTATTTTTCAATTTAAGAGATGTGATCTTGCTCTTTCGCCCAGGCTGGAGTGCAGTGGTATGGTCATAGCTCACTGTGGCCTCAGACTCCTCGGCTCAAGCGATCCTCCCACTTCAGCCTCCCGAGTAGCTGGGACTACAGGCATGCGCCACTATACCCGACTCATTTTTTTATTTTTATTTTTGTGGAGAGAGAGTCTCACTGTGTTGCCCAGGTTGGTCTAGAAGTCCTGGCCTCAAGGAATCCTCCTGCCTTGGCCTCTAAAAGTTCTGGGATTATAGGCATGAGCCATTGTTCCTGGCCTTCGAGTTTGTTTTTTTTTTAAAGGCTGGTCAAGTGAAGCAGTGGGAGCTGGCCTCAGTTTTGAATGTAGGCAACAAATCACTGTCGTATTAGCAATATCTCTTTTGTCACCAAGAGAAATTAGAAATATTTTCATATTACAGATGTTATAAATATCTCAAAATATAATTTCTCCTAATCAGTCCTTCAAAATTAGTCTAGTTGTTAAAGCCAACTTTTATTTACTGTGTTAAAGAAGCACATATTATAATATCCCTGGTTTGCTTTTTTAAATATATTGATAATTATATTTGAATATAATTAATTTCTCTTGTAAGCATGGTACCATTCACTGAGAAGGAAACTTTAGTGGATAGCTTGATGTATGGTAGATAGAAAATTAAAAATCAATTTTTTTTTTTTTTTTTTTTTTTGAGACAGAGTCTCACTCTGTTGCCCGGCTAGAGTGAGTGCCGTGGCGTTAGCCTAGCTCATAGCAACCTCAAACTCCTGGACTTAAGCGATCCTACTGCCTCAGCCTCCCGGGTAGCTGGGACTACAGGCATGCGCCACCATGCCCGGCTAATTTTTTCTATATATATTTTTAGTTGGCCAGATAATTTCTTTCTATTTTTAGTAGAGATGGGGTCTCGCTCTTGCTCAGGCCAGTCTCGAACTCCTGACCTTGAGCGATCCACCCGCCTCGGCCTCCCAGAGTGTTAGGATTACAGGCGTGAGCCACCGCGCCCAGCCTAAAAATCAATTTTTTTGCTTAACCCTCATAATAGAGATCCTTATAGAAGAGATAGTCTCTCTGGCCTTCCTGACCCCTCTTTTATTTCATTTGTTAACTAGAACCGAAACCTAAGTTCTTTGTTACATGTCAGCGTTATTAAATTAAAGTATACTTTGGGTTTAGAGTGTTTTTCTCTAAGCACATTCTGAAAAGTTAGGGAAGAAGAGAATATGCGTTATCTCAGCAGGCATTTTAGCTATCCTGGCTTTTGATACAGTGTTGTTCAGTAGAACTCTGTAATAATGGAAATGTTTTGATTGTGTTCTGTCCAATTTGGAAACTGTTAACCACAATGATGCAAAGAAACAAAGTAATATGAATAATAACTAACAGTACTTTTTATATGCTAGGTACTATTTTAAGCATTTTGCACATATTAACTCTTGTAAGTCTCAGTTTATAGATGAGGAAACACTTTCCAGAGGTTATATAACTAGTAATTAGCAGATCTGCGATTCAGATTATGGCAATCTGGTTTCCTTCATGCTCCCTTTATAATAAATTCATTTATAATTTTTCTTATACCCACAAGCATATACAGAATGGCTTCAGAAATAGGTTATTATAAGAAATTTTAGATAAATAATTTTGTTCTAATTATTAACTAAAAACTCTGCAGTACTTGATAGTTCATCTACCCTTTTTTATTTATTCTAATACTCAATTTTCTATTTTATTTCCTGTAAGCAAACTGGTATTAGATGTAGGAGGTATTTTTAATAATGAACACTGACATTGTTAAACAATAATTTAGATTTTTCTCCCCTCCAAAGTTAATTTAAAATTAGATTCTGAAATTGAGTAATATTATTTTGCTTACTGAAACAAATTGAAATAAAATTCTGAGGTCATTTTGTGAGGAGTCAGCTTTGGTCAATGGATATTTGGCTTTCCTCAGACAACATATTTGAATAATCTGTTTATACCTATTATGTTATGTTCCTAGAGGCCCAGAAGGGGGAAAACGTCTCTCTCAGACACAGACTTCCATTCTTAACCATATCCAGGCCAGGCTGGTGGTAGAATGAGATTAAAAGGGGCAAGAGAACTATCATTTCTCAAGTATCTGTTATAGACATTGTGTTTGGTTCTTTAAATGCATAGTCATCATTTGTTGAATATGAAGTGTTTATTAAGCCCTTCAAATGCTTTGGATTCACTGTATATGTCATCTAATCCTCACACAACTGTTCAGAGAACATGATGATGGCAAAGATATTTCACAGATGAGGGCCTAATAGAACTCTTGCTCTACTTTCTACTTCAAGGGGAAATGATCATAAATAATAGGTGGATAATGACATGGGGGTGGTGCTCAGGTTATCACTGGTGCCAGCTCACCTATTACTTAAGGTTGTCCAAGTTATAATTTGTTCATTTCATTTCAGTTATACGCTGGAAAATAAGGCCGACAAGGTATTTGTCCTCATGTGAGAGACAGTCAATAATCATGTAAACAGAATATCTGTGACAAGTGCTATGAAGGGAATAAATGAGATATTGTATTTGTAAACATATACTGTGATAAGGGAATAAATGAGATATTGTATTTGTAAACATATACTGTGATAAGTGCTATGAAAGGAATAAATGAGATATTGTAATGTATAATAATGCATACATACCCTAAATAGGGAGAGTCAGGAAAGACATCTCTGAGGTTGTGAAATTTAAGCTAAGACATGCACAGAACACAGACAAGAATGAGCTAGGCACAGGGACTAGCAAAGACGAAAAATCTTTTCAGCAGAAATGGCTGTGTTATCTAGGAACTGAAAGAAGGCCATGGTGACTAGAGGGACCATAATATAGGAAGAGTATAGTGGCATCACATGAGGTTAAAGAGAAAGGTAGGTAGAGTCTGGATTATGTAGAGTATGGTATGTTTGGGATAGGTAGGACTCTTAAGAATACAGATTTTATTATATAATTAGGACTCTTAAGGAGTACAGATCTTATTATAAGTGAAATGAGAAGCTATTGGAGAGTTTTAAGCAAAGGAACATTTAAAAACCATCTTTCTCACTCAGTGATTGTTACTTGGGAGTGATTTTGCTTCCCAGGGGAAATTTGGCAATGTCTGGAGGAGGTTTTTGGTTATCACAACTGGAGATGATAGGCATCAGTGCGTAGAGACCAGCAATGCTGCTCAACATTCTACAATGCACAGAAGAGCTCCCTACAGCAAAGAACTGTTGGCCCAAAATGTCAATAGTGCCAAGGTTGAGAACCCCTCTTCTAGCTGCTGTGTGAATATTGGATTGGGTGAGGGGGGCAGGATTGGAATGGAAGAGGGGGAATTGACAGATATAGTGACCATGGTTGTAATAGAGGTAATAGTGAGAAGTGTTCGATTCTGTTTGTGTTTTGAAGATAGAGTAGTAGACAACTGAGGGAAGAGATGAGTCAAGGATGATCTCCAGGTTTCTGACTAATAATGAAGTGAATAGTGGTGCCATCCTAAAGTAGGGAAGACCAGGAATGAAGGGCTCTGATTTTTAAATCTTATTTCATTAAATCTGAGTTGCCATTAATAGAAGATGCAACACTATTTTAGGGATGATAAGAAGGAAGCATATGTCTTATAATAGTCCTGTGCAGGCTATAATTGGTCACACCAGCCACTTATTGCTTTGAAATCTTTTATCCTCAGGGATTTGGCAATTCTGCCTTCATTTGCATTGCCTGGCACGTGACAGGCTGTCCTTTTGCATCTCAGTAACAAAACATAATACAGCTTCATCTACTGTTGATATGGCTGTTCGTATATCCCATACACCACTTAATTGTTGCTTTGTAAGAAAACATGGAATTGGGATTATTACTAACAGTAATGAATATTTGACTTGCTAATCCAATTTTTGTATATTGCTGCGTACATAGTAACTTTTCAATGCCAAATTGTAGAGTGATATTTTAAAAGACGTTTTAAAGTTAAACTCTTAAGTTTCCTGTATGATTGATTAAAAAAATGAAAAAGTTAAACTGAACATGCATGGAAACAACAATGTAAATAAGCTTAATTGATGACAATTGGTCAAGATAGAGCTTAGAAGTAAGAAATAATAATTTTGTCATAGGACTTTAAACCTATACGTACATAAATAATTTCTCCCCTAATTTTTGGTTATTAAAGAGTGGTAATATTGATGTGTGGGGTGACTGATTTGCTTACATTAAGATTTTTGGTAAAAGACTCATTAAGAAATTTGGAAGCTTCCTTAGTTGATTTAAAATACTGGAAAAAATATCATTGGATTTACATAGAAATGTTGAGGAACATCTCGATTTGCAATTATAATACTTTAAGCATTTGACTGCTTCCATTTGGAACCTTTTTAGTTCCCTTTAAAAAGGCAATTTGAATTGTCAGGCAGGAGCATTCCATTTTCTAAAATAAGAAATGTTACTTTACTATAGAAGACCTGTTCATGATTTTTTACATATGTTGAGCTTTTTAATTTTTTTTAACATAGACATTGATGGTCTCTTAACCTTATAGAGCTCTCTAGTCTTTTGACAACTCTTTTCTCCTATCACCTCCTCTTGCCTTTATTTTCTTATCTAGCTTAGAACTATATTCACCTCTAGAAATATGTTCAATTGCCTTGCATTTTTGTCTCTTCATTGCATCTATGTAACCAAAACCCAACACAGATCACTTTATCTTTCTGACTTCTGTGTACCTGCCTTTGAACTGCTGAGCACAGTTCAACAACCTTGCAGACTGGAACCACTAAGTACTCATGCTCTCCAATCTTAACTGGACCCTGAGCCTTACCTAGTAATACCCCTTTTGTTCCTAGTTGTTTTCTCATTCCTCATTGCAGTTATTTAAAAACTTGTACTTTCCTGTAGCCCCTTACCTCACCATTTCTCTTCTCTTTCTTTGTAGATAATCTCATCTATTCACTGAGAAACTCGAATTTAATTATTACTTTATTTTTGGAAGATGTCAAAAAATATTGAAGTAAGACCAGATAGAGATCACCTTGATACTTGCTATACCTATCCCTTGGAGGCATATAGCAAACTAATGTATAAATTTCAGGAGAAAATTTGAAAGATATGTCTTTGTGATCATTTTGATTGGATCTACCGTGGGCTAATTTTAGTATGAAATCACTTTTTTCAATTACAGTTAAGTTTTTGGAGTAGTTTTGTATTTTAAAATTTCAGATTAAAGGAAGTTCTGTTGTATAAAAGGAACCAAGTATGTTAACTTTTTAATTGTAGTCTGATATCAATATATGGAGTAAAGCGTACTGAATTTTTACCTGTGTAAACACCTCTCAGATGAAGATACAAAACATTTCTAGTACCCCAGAAGGTTCTCTGTGTTATCTCTCCCCTCTTACATTCCAACTTCTATAGCTATCCGTTAATTTTGTACTTTACTATCTAGTTTCTTTTGCTCAACATGATGTTTGTGATATTCCTCCATATTGGGGCATGTATTAAATGTCAGTAGTTCTCTTTTTATTGTTATATAGTATTACACTGTATGAGCATACTAAAATGTATTCATTCTTTTGTGTATGGACATTTGGGTTTTTTTCATTTTTTGGCTATTATAATAAAACTGCTGTGAACATTCTTGTTCAAGTCTTTTGGTGAACGTATGCCCTCATTTCTATCGTATACATGTACCTAGAGTGGAATTGGTGGATCATAGTGTAGTTCTTAATATCACTTTTATAATGGAACCAAATTATCTGTAAGCAATTTTATTCCTTTTGAAAAGAATATAAAAAGAGTATTAGATCTTTTTTTCTTTTTTCTTAATTTTTTTGGGGTGGGATCTTGCTATGTTGTTCAGGCTGGTCATGAAATTATGGGCTCAAACGATCTTCCCACTTCAACCTCTCAAGTAGCTAGGATTACAGGTGCATCGTTGTTATCTTTTTGCATATAAAATTTAGTTCTAAATTGAACTGTTTCTGTTAATACTTCCTTCAGTATTGTTTGTAAGTCTTCTGTTTCTTTCCTTTATCCAATTTTTGGATACTCTACTGTCTGTCCTGATCTCTTGTCTATAAGCTTATTTTATTGTATTAGAGGACTTTTTTCTGATGCTTATAAGACTGCAGAAAATAATCATTGGTTTTCCTAGCAGAAACTCAGGCTTTCTTGGAAATATTGGGTTGACCTTTTAGAGACTTTCAGTGTCTAATGAAGGAAATGCTGGATTTGGAGACGAATGACCTGGATTCTAACCCAGATTAGTTTATTTATTAGCAGCATGTCCTATTGTAAATTACTTTTACCTCACTGCCTCACTTGTATTGGGAATAAGTATGTATGTCCTTGTCATCTCAGAGGATTTTGGCTAGTTAATGTAACAGTGCTGTGTTAACTATGAAATATGAATATAAGCGGCTGTGTTTTGGGGAGGATATCTTGTACAGTTGCAGATTTCTAAGCAGCATTCATCCAGTTTGTAAAACAAAATAGAAGTTGGAGTTTTTGAGAGGCATGCAACAAGATAGAGTGTGTCTAGGGGAGGCTGACTGCCTGATGAGTCTGCTCCTAAGTGTCACATGAACTGATGAACTATGTACCAAACTCTGGTTCTCAGAGTTGATATGTTTAAAAATGAAATTTATTATTTATATCTAGAAGTGATTTTGGTTTTAGGTGGTTTCAAGTCTGAGGTATAAACGAGGTGTCAGATTATTGATACACGTTAGGAAATTACCTTTCAAATGCAATTTACTGCCTGTGCTAACCAATCAGTGCATTCATCCTCTTTTTGTAGGAAAATCTATATAAGACATGTAGTCTTAAGATTGACTAGTAAACCTGGAATGAGCACAAAACAAGTTGGAGCATTTTAGTCGTCAGTATTATTGAGCTCTAATAGCCTGATAAATCTATCTGTACTATAGCAGATCTGGGTCAGGACTTTCTCCAGGGACAGTGTGAAGACAAACTGCCAAATTTAATTTGTTTGAATACTCCTCACTATTCAAGTTAACTCGGTTTTAGTTTCATATAGTCACGGACAAGATGTGGTTCCTATTTCCTATGCCACCTTTTTTGGATTTCATGTATTCTTCATTCTACAGATGGTTTATCTTATGTTAGGTTCTTCCTAATTTAATTCTCAGTGTTAACTTTCATTTTAAAAGAACCCTTCATGTGTGTTCCATATACTGCCTCACTTGTGGATTGCATTTATCCTTGCAAAGTTTAGATATATTGAGATATATATTGCTTCTAGTGCTTCTAGTGCATCCTTGGTTCTGTATGTAGGAAGAATGTGGATTTTGTAGTCAAGCCTAGATTTCAGTATTGGTTCTGCCATGTATTTAGCTGTAAACTTCCATTTATCCATCATCCTAGAGGAATTGTAGTCCTGCTCTTCTCTGCCTTTCTGCTTTTCCTTCACAGGTATATTGAGGTATAATTTATGTAACATAAAATTCTCTCATTTTGAGTGTGCAATTCAGTGATTTTTAGTTAATTTGGAAAACTGTGCAACCATCACCACAATCTAGTTTCAGAATATTTCCATCACCCAGAAAAGAAAATCTGTGGCCATTTGCAGTCACTTTCCCATTTCCACTCCTAATCCCAATCTATTTTCTGTGTCCAGATTTGCCTTTTTTGGACATTTCATATAATTGGAATCACACAATATATGGTGTTTCTCTGTTTGTCTTTGATTTAAGGTTTAATGGTTTTGAGTATGATCTAAGTTACAGCATGTTTCAGTACCTTTTTTTTTTGTGAGACAGGATCTCGCTCTGTTGCCCAGGCTGGAGTGCAGTGGCATCATTATAGCTCACCACAACTTCAGATTCCTGAGTTCAAGTGATCCTCTTGCCTCAGCCTCCCAAGTAGCTGGGACCACAGGCATATGCTACCATGTCTGGCTAATTTTTTAAACAATTTTTTGTAGAGATTTGGTCTTGCTATGTTGCCCACTGGTCTCAAACTCCTGGCCTCAAGTGACTCAAGCCTTGGTCTCCCAGAGTTCTGGGATTTCAGTACTTTCTTTTTTATTGCAAAGAGTATTCCATTTTATTGTAAAGAATATCTATTGAATACCCTTCACAATAAAAATCCATTCACCACTTGATGGACATTTGAGTTTCTAATTTTTGGCTATTGTGAATAATGCTGCTGTGAACATTCATGTACAAGTTTTGGTGTAGACATATGTTTTCATTTCTCTTTGGTAGATACCTGGGAGTGGAATTGCTGGGTCATACATTAAATTTATATTTAACATTCTAAGAAACTACCAAACTGTTTTCCAAAATGGTTGTACTGTTTTATATTTCTGCCATCAATGTATGAGGGTTTCAGTTTGCCTCTTTGTATCTGAATATTTAGGATGTCTGTTTGATTAGATTTAAGTGTCACACATGATATTAGCTGCTACCGTAGAAGAAGAGTCATAGATAGCATCACAGGATTTTACTACTCCAGCTAGAAAAAAGTATTAAAATGACACGTATGTCACATGCAAAAATACAATGCTTAATGATTAAAAACCTAGATTTTTTTCGAGGTGAATGTGCTTGCTTAAAAGGTTTCCTTAAAGCAAGACAAAGCACTCCATAGAACATTGTCAAATTAATTACTTTGTAAGAAACTTAATTTGGAAAATTTCAGACATGCAGATGAAGACAACATAGTTTAGTGAACCCTCACATACCCCAGCTTTAAAATTAAGTCACTTTAGCTTTATTAGGTCATTAAATATGAAATGTCTGATTTCAAATCAAAAGTGTAGTTTATTATATCTCAAACAAGAAGCAGTATAATTAATCAAAGTATGCACCTAAACTGTCCACACAGTTTTGCTGTCTTAACGGTAGCTTGCTTATGCCAGCAGCAAAGAAGCTTGGAGAGCGAGTGGCGATGAAATCACAAAAGGCGTTTTCCATAGCTTGTTGAGAATTGACTGTTTTTCCTTGCAAGAAGTGATCTAAAGCTGGAATAAATGGTAGTCAGTTGGTGCAAGGTCTGGTGAACGTGGTGGATGACGGAGAGTTTCCAAGTCCAGCCTCTGTAGTTTGAGCAGAATTGTTTGTGCTACATGTGGTTGAGCATTGTCTTGCAAGAGGATTGGCCTGTCTCTGTTGACCAATCTTGGCTGCTTAATCTCAGGCATCCTCATCTTTTCATCCAGTTGGTTGCAGTAGAAATCTGCTGTAATTGATTGACAAGGTTTCATGAAGCTGTAGCAGAAAATACCAGCACTGCACCAAGAAACAGACACCATTAGTTTTTTTTGATGAATATTCAGTTTTGGACCATGTTTCGGCACTTCATCTTTATCCAGCCATTGTGCCGAACACCTGCGATTGTCAAAAAGAATCCATTTTTCATCACTTGTAACAATATGGTGTAGAAATGGTTCACCTTTATGCCATGACAGCAAAGAAAGGCAAGCTCTTAGATGGTTTTTCTTCTGATGCTCGTTTAATTGACACGGAATGCATCTGTCTGGCCTCTTTACGTTGATTTGTTTACAGTGGTCCAGTATGATTAGGATAGTAGCATCAAACTTTGCTTCTAATTCTCATGTATGTTGAGATGGAATCACTTCCACTACCGCTTTCAGCTCATCATTATCCACTTTGGCCTCAGGTCAGTCACGTGGCTAATTTTCAAGATTAAAATCACCACAACAGAACTCAAACCATCGAGGAACTGTGCATTCATTAAGCACATCCTTCCCAAACACTTTGTTGATATTTCTAGCTGTCTGCGCTGCATTTGTTCCTTGACAGAACTCATATTTGAAAATAACTTGAATATTTGACTTATCCATGGTTTCACAAAAAGTGCTCTAAAAAATTTTTGAAAGATAATGACAAGCCAAAACATGCATTTGAAAGACTGAGACTGTACCTTCACAATAAAAATAAAACAAGAAGTGTCAAAGTGAAATGTCAGGTATATCAACTGTCAAACTTAGTACTTAAGGAAATTGGACATTTCGTACTTAATAACCTAACTTTTTTTTTCTATACTCATACCCTCAACCGCATCTTCTCCATGTTGTTTTGAAGCAATTCCTGGACATCTTAAAGATAAATATATTGCCATTAGCATGCCTAAAGCCATTAATAACTCTTTGCTAAGAATTTATTACTTTTGAAAAGTGAGATACAGAAAGAAAAATTTAAATATCTACCTTTATTTAAAAATGGAAACATTTAAAGATAGGTTCCTGCCCTGAGAAATTGGGGTGCATTTATATAAAAACATGAGTCAGTGCGTGTGTGTTTTGTTTTGTTTTTTGTTTTTTTTTTAAAGAATTGTTCTCCTTTTTAGAGATTTTAGATCCTATGCCTTCCTCCCCTTCCCCAGGAAAAAAATCAACAAAATTTTGAGGATGTGGACACTGGGTTGTTTTCACTTGGTTCATTTACATGAAAATAGAGATCTTTGGAACATGGGCTGAGGTTGGAAGATTTTTGCTGCTTCTAAGTTGAATTCATTTTATTACTGCTTTAAGGAAATTATTTTTATCATTTTCATTGCAGTTCAATTGCTTTAAAAATTAAATTCTTAAATTTTACTTTCTATACATGATTCCTGATTTACATTATGGATTCTATTGGATATTCTCAGGTCCATGGTTTGTTTTCTGAAAACACTACAATTTTTTTCCATATTATGTAGAGTTATTTTCTCATCAGCACTAAAATGCTTGTAACACCAAAGCCAACAACTATTTATGGTAAATCTGCAGTTTAATTTTAGTTCTATGACTGATCTATATAGGCTACTCTGCTTTTTTTGAGCCTCAGTTCACATATGAAATGGGGACATTATAGTATCTGTTCTTTGATCACTTACCGTTATCCAAAAGATAAAACGAATAGGTTAAGGAAATTCATATGGATTTATTTTGGTGGGCATGTTGCTGTTGGGGCAGGTTAACAATGCTTTGTGGCTTTATGCTCTGTGTGTCTATAGAGCAAAGAGAAATGGTAAAACCGATGAAAACTGTTAAGTGCCTATTACGTACTATTTATTTATTTATTTATTGATTGATTGATTGATTGAGACAGAGTCTCGCTGTGTTGCCCAGGCTGGAGTGAGTGCCGTGGCGTCAACCTAGCTCACAGCAACCTCAGACTCCTCGGCTTAAGCGATCCTACTGCCTCAGCCTCCCAAGTAGCTGGGACTACAGGCATGCGCCACTATGCCTGGCTAATTTTTTCTATATAGATTTTTAGTTGGCCATATAATTTCTTTCTATTTTTAGTAGAGATGGGGTTTCGCTCTTGCTCAGGCTGGTCTCGAACACCTGACCTTGAGCAATCCACCCGCCTCGGCCTCCCAGAGTGCTAGGATTACAGGTGTGAGCCACCGCGCCTGGCCTTACAATTTATTTTGACAAGCCATTTACATAAATTCCCATTTAATCCCTATGACAGTGTTGCTATGTTGTTATTCTCATTCCTAACCAAAGCTTGGAAACGTGAAGTTATTTGCAGAAAGTATATATTGTTATTCTCACGTCATATGTGAGGAAACTAAGGCTTGGAAAATACTAGTAATTTTCAGAAAGTCTTACAACTAGTTAGTGCAGCTTTAAATGGAAAGTTTATGCTTCTTTCTCCTGTGGGCAGTTGTATACCAGGGAGAGAATGCACAGATGTTTTTACTTTTTTGTTTTTGTTTTTTTTAAAGCACTGAAATGTTAGAGGTTACTTTGGTTAGCTAATTAGAATATAGTTCTAATGTAGTAACATTTGTGGGTTTGCTCAGTAATTTATTTAGGCTTTACAAAAGAGTAAATAATCTTGTTATCTGTTATCTGCATGGGTGAATTGGGTTTATACGATACACATCCCAGAAACACATAGTAAAAGCTGTGTATCGAGGTTGTATTTTCAGAATTTGAGTCATTCAGGTACAAATGTCATCAATTTTGCTATATATACCTACTATCTTTACTATTATTCACTCAACAGTTTTTTAAATTGTCAATTTGCCCCCTGAATTCATTTTGGAAAGACACTGGAATATTACAGTAGGTGGGAAACTAATGTCACTTTCCATGAATGCAAAATAACTCTTTAAACAACTATTAGTATAAAAACTTTTGGGCCAGGTGTGGTAGCTCACACAGGTAATCCTAGTACTCTGAGAGGCTAAGGCAGGAGGATTGCTTGAGACTAGAAGTTCGAGACCAGCCCAAGCAAGAAACAGACTCCTGTCTTTACAAAAAAATAGAAAAATTAGCTAGGTGTGGTGGCTTGCACCTGTAGTCCCAGCTACTCAGGAAGCTGAGGCAGGAGGATCCCTTGAGTCCAGGAGTTTGAGGTTGCAGTGAGCTGTGATGAGGCCACTGCACTCCAGCTTTGGTGACAGAAAAAGCAAGACTCTGTCTCAAAAAGAAACAAAAAACCCAAAAATCTTTTGGTCAGTGTAGTACCTGAAACTATTCCTTAGCCACTGATAGTTTGCATTTTACTCATTTAAAAACTGAAATTTGGAAGATTTAACACTTACAGCTTTATCTTTTTCCAAGATAAAACAAACTGATAGAAAAATAAAGATTGAGCGAAGAAAGGTGCTGGCATTCATACTAAGCCAGAGCAAGAGCAGGACTAGGGCCAGAGCCGAGACCATTTGTGACCAGTCCAAAAAGTGACATGAACCATGACTCATACCAATTTGTATATACCTTTTTTAGCTACAGTAATTGTTTATACTGTTGAGTAGACTTTTCCCATTTATTTGCCTTTTGTAAAGAACTTTATTGTGAAATAAAACAAAGTGCATTAAACATAAATGTATTGCTTAAATAATTATTATAAAGTAAACACTGAAATTGTATCTGGATCAAGATCAGAACATTGACAACACCGTGGAAACACCCCCCACTGTGTGCTTCTTTGCATTACAATCGCTCTCTTTCCGCTAAAGGAACCATTATCCTGACTTTCTTGGTTTTAAAAAATATTTCTACCTCCTAAGTCTGTATCCCTAAATGTTGTGGTTTGGCTTTGTCTGTTTTTGAGCTTTATGTAGATGAAATCACACTATTTTTTGTGTTTTGTTTCCCTGGCTCAGTATTGTTTGTGAGATTCATCAATGTTGTGTGGACCTATACTTCATTTTTTATTAAATTGTGTGGTTATGCCACATTTATCCATTCTATTCTTGATGGGCATTAGATTATTTTCAGTTTGGGCCATTACAAATAATACTGGTAAAAGCACTCTTAACGCATTTTTAATGCACATATACAGCCTGGATATATATTTAGGAGTGAAATCTCCTGGTCCTAAGATGTATTGTTAGTAATATAAGGCCAAGTTGTTTTCCAAAGTGGTTTTACCAAACTTTTCTTCCACCAGCAGTATATGAGAGTTCTGTTTCTTTCATATTCTCCTCAGCACTTATTATTGTCAATCTTTTAAAATTGTAGCCATTTTTGATGGTTTTAATTTGCATTTTTCCTGGCCACTAATGAGGTTGAGCACCTTAGCCTTGGCCATTTTGATATCCTGTTCTGTAAAGTCATTCTTCTTTCATATATGGTGCCTTTTAAAATGGTATCATTTGGTACAGAAAAGTTCTTTACATGGTTACGTGTATAAGGTTTTTCCTTTATGCCTAGTGTTTTTTGTGTTCTGTTTTAAAAAAGCTTTTCTTGTTTGGAGGTCATGAAGTTATCCTCTGTATCACCTAGAACAACAGTCCCCAACCTTTTTGGCACCAAGGACTCGTTTCATGGAAGACAGTTTTTCCACGGGGTCGAGGATGGGTGGGGGGCTTGGGGAGAGGGAAGGTGGGGAGGTGGAGTTTAGGCCGTGATATGAGTGATGAGGAGCAGCTGTAAATATAGATGAAGAGATGAAGCTTCCCTAGCTTGCTCTTGCTCTCCGCTGTGTGGTCTGGTTCCTAAGTTTCATAGAAGACGTGGAAGACAATTTTTCAGAGGGAGGGGGGAGAGGAGGTAGAGCTCTATGGCCTAGTTCCTAACAGGCCACCAATGGTATGGGTCTATGGTCCATAGCCTGGGGGTTGGGAACTGCAGCTTTACAGCTTTCTGGTTAGAAGTCTTGCATATCTTTTGTTAAATTTATTCTTAGATACTTGATTTATTTTTATGCAGTTGTAAGTACTATCTTCAATGTTTTCCTTTTTTAAGTGTGCTTTCAGAAATTGTGATGCTTTAATCAGGAGTTGTATAAGAAAATTTTTTGTGGAAAAATTACATTCTAGCTTTAAGTCACATTGTCCAAAGCGTCTCCAATATTTAAAAAGCCAGCGAGTCCATCATGCTACACAAATTGATTGCTTTTGATGATGTCATTTCCCTTTTTGTTTTCAAAGAAGACTGGATAAAATGGTTATTGTATATTGAAATAAAAACATAATAACATGACCGGTTCACTTACTTCAGTTTGAGTACATTGTATTTTTTAGTATTTGGTGTTAATTTACATTTACGGTTTTAATTTTCATGAAAATAATTGCTTAGATAAAATGGTTTATTTAATATTTTTGAGGTTTAGATTTTTCTTCTTGGCAAACGTTACTTTGCATTAAGTAGTTTCTTTTGATCCATGATTAGAATGCGGGCAGTTGAGGGGGAAAGGGGGAGTGGTAATGACCTGAGTCAACATTAAAGTGAAAGACTGTATGGACCTTGCAACTTTATTGCAATGGATGTGAAGTATAAAGACTTGAAATCCTGGTACTGCAGAAAGGAAGCAAAATACAGTGTAGGCTTAATTCTGCATAGTGGTGTGTGTGAGAGAGACAGAAAAATGCTTATTTCTGAATTCTAGTACTAGAGCCCTGGAATTAGCACATTGTAATAAGAGTAAGGGGAGAAACAATTCAGAGAATAAAGGGAAAATGAAATAGCCTGGAGAAGGGAATGATAAAATGATATTTTAACAGCTTAGCTGCTGGAAAACCATTATAAATTCAGACTGTAATACTATATAAAAATTGATATTCAGAATAAGCATTTTTATATAAACTTAACACTGGAATTGTGTTTGGGTGAACTTTTCTGTGTCTTAAAAAACAGAATATCCAGAAAGAAAGGAAAAAGAACAAAATCTTAGCATAGTTCCGGGGCTATATATAGGCTAAGAATATGTATTGGTTTATGAACAAATTCTGTAATACTTCTCTGGAGTTCCCAAACCTTTCTTTGATTAGGGAAAAATTCATTTTAACTCACAGAAATAACTACAGTTCATCTATGTAAATGATACTGTAATCTCACTTCCCTATATTGTAAATTTGCTTCCATTAGGGTTAGTTATAAAGTAGGTAGAGTAAATATACACATGCTTAAAATAATTGTCAGAATTTACTACACTTCTCAAAGCTTCCTTGACTGGTAACTACAAATTACTTTTTAAGAGGATGGGAGGGGTGAACTAGGCACCTAACAATAGTGTAAATACCAATATAGTAAAAAGCAAAACTGTTTATTTCATATTAGTGTTTGGTAGTTAATATTGATTTCTCAGCATTGGCCTTTACTTTTTTTTCAAATTGAGGTGAAATTCAGATAACTTATATGTAACCATTTTTAAGTGTACAGTTTTGTACACTTTTAGGCAGTTGTGTTATTGTGCAACCACCTTCTCTCTCTAGTTTCTGAATGTTTTCAGTTGATATCAGAAGAACATCCTATATCCATTAGTAATCACTTCCTATTTGCCATGACACCTCCCTCCCCACCTGTCTCCTGGCAATCACTGATCTGCTTTTCTGTCTCTGTGGATTTGCTTGTTCTTCATGTTTCTTGTAAATAAAGTCATTTAATATGTATTGGGCTTCTTTCACTTAGCATGATGTTTTTGAGGTTCATCCAAGCTGTAGCATGTGTCATTCCTTTTGACGGCCAAATAATATTCCATTGTGTATACCACATTGTTTCATTGTACCTTATGGCTATTGTACCTTATGGCTACCTTAAATGCTGCTGTTAACATTTGTGTACAAATTCCTTTATGGACATATGTTTTCATTTCTCTTGAGTATATACTTAGGAGTGGAATTTTTTTTTTTAACGTTTTGAAGAACTGCCAAACTGTTCTGAATACCAGCTGTCACCAGTTTACATTTCCACCAGCAACGTATGAGAATTCCTATTGTTACACATCCTTGCCAACACTTGTTATTTTCCATTCATTTTGTTTTATAGCTATCTGCTATGGTTTGGATATGGTTTGCTTGTACCCCCCAAAACTCATATTGAAATTTGATCCCCAAATTTGGGGATGGAAGGTAAGTAGGAGGTGTTTGGGTTGTGGGGATGGATCTTTCATGAGTGGCTGGGTGCTGTTCCCACAATAGTGAGTGTATTCTTGCTCTTTGAAGACTGAATTAGTTCTTAAGGGAATGGATAGTTCCTCTGAAGTAGGTTTTTGGAAAGCCACAATGCTGCTTAGGTTTTCCCCTCTTCACATGTGTCCGCTTCCCCATTGACCTTCTCTGTCATGTTGTGATACAGCACAAAAGTCCTCTCCACAAGAGAGGGCCATGCCCTTGAACTTCTCAGCCTGTAGAACTATGAGCTAAATAAACCTCTTTTCTTTATAAATTAACCCAGTCCGGTATTCTAAGCAGCACAAAATGGACGAATACACCATCCTAAATGGGTATGAAGTAGTAGCTCATTGTTGTTTTGACTTGTACTCCCTTAATGACCACTGAAGTTGAATATTCTTTCATGTGCTTGTTTGTCTTTTGTATATCTTCTTTGGAAAAATGTCTTTTGAAGTCCACTGCCCATTTTTTAATTATTTGTCTTTTTGTTGTTTCGTTATAAGTTCTTTATCTATTTTGGATACTGCACTCTTGTCCAGCCAGATACATGATTTGCAAATATTTTCTCCCATTCTGTGAGTTGTCTTTTTTTTTGTTTTTTGAGACAGAGTCTCGCTTTGTTGCCCGGGCTAGAGTGAGTGCCGTGGCGTCAGCCTAGCTCACAGCAACCTCAAACTCCTGGGCTTCAGCGATCCTACTGCCTCAGCCTCCTGGGTAGCTAGGACTACAGGCATGTGCCACCATGCCTGGCTAATTTTTGCTATATATATTTAATATATATATATATATATATATTGCTATATATATATAGTTGGCCAGATAATTTCTTTCTATTTTTTTAGTAGAGACAGAGTCTTGCTCTTGCTCAGGCTGGTCTCGAACTCCTGACCTCGAGCGATCCACCCGCCTTGGCCTCCCAGAGTGCTAGGATTACAGGCGTGAGCCACCGGGCTGGCCTGTGAATTGTCTTTTAACTGTCTTGATAGTGTCCTTTGAAGCACAAAGCTTTTAAGTTTGATGAGGTTGTTTATTTAATTTTTCTTTAGGTGTGTTTTGAGTGTCATATCTAAGAAACCATTGCCAAATCCAAGGTCATAGGTTATCCCTATGTTTTCTTCTAAGTTTTATCATTTTAGCACTTATATTTAGGTTTTTGATCCCATTTTGAGTTTATTATTTATTTTTGAGGCAGTCTCACTGTTTTGTCTGTGCTAGAGTGCAGTGGCATCATCATGGCTCACTGCAACCTCAAACTTTTGGGCTCGAGTGATCTTGCTGCCTCAGCCTCCTGAGTAGCTGGGCCTAAAGGTGCACACCACCACACCTGACTAATTATTTCTTATTTTTTGGTAGAGATGGAGTCTCACTATGTGTTGCTCAGGCTGATCTCGAACTCCTGGCGTTAAGCAATCCTCTCGCCTCAGCCTCCCAAAATACTAGGATTACAGGTGTGAGCCACTGGGCCTGGCCAAGTTAATTTTTAATATGGTATGAGGTAGGTGTCCAACATCATTCTTTTGTGTGTGAATATCAAGTTATTCCAACACCATTTGTTGAAGAGACTGTTCCTCCCCCCATTAGTTTATTTGTACCCTTGTAAAAATACCAGTTTACTGTAGATGTATGAATTTATTTCTGGAATCTCAGTTCTGTTTCATTGCTCTATATTTCTGTCACTGTCCTGACTATTTTAGCTTTGTAGTATGTTTGAAATTGGAAAATTTGAGTCCTCCAATTTTGTTTTGGGTGTTTTTTTTTTTTTTTTTCACGTCAGACGGCTAATGAGCCGACGTCGTAATAAGATTTGAGGGAGGCATGCGTGTGAAAACCCAATCATCATACTTATGAACTACAAAAGGATTGGTTTTGGTTTTTCAATATTGTTTTAACTATTTGGGACCCCTTGCAGTTCCATATAAGTTTGAGAATTGGCTTTTCCATTTTTGCAAAAGAGGCTATTGAAATTTTGATAGAGATTGTATTGAATATGTAGGTTGCTTTGAAGAGTATTACCATTTAAGCAATATTAAATGATCTTTTAATCTGTGACTCTGGAATGTCTTTTGATTTAATTAGGTCTTAATTTCTTTTAGCAGTGTTTTGTAGTTTTCAGGTTATAAATCTTTAACTTTCTTGGTTAAGTTTATTTTTAGGTGTTTTAATTTTTGGATCGTAATGTAAATGGAATTATTTACTTAATTTCCTTTTTGGATTCATCATTATGTATAGAAACACAACTGATTTTTGAATTTTGATCTTGTACCCTGCCACTTTGCTCAATTTATTTATTAGCTTAGTGGGTTGTGTGTGTGTGTGTGTGTGTGTGTGTATTCTTTGGGATATCCTTTATATAGGAACATGTCACATGCAACTAAAGATAGTTACATGTCTTCCTTTCTCATATGGATGCGTTTTATTTCTTTTCTTACCTGGCTAGAACTTCCAGTATTATGTTGAACAGCAATATTGAAAGTGGGCATCCTAGTCTTTTTCCTGATCTTAGAGGGAAAGCTTTTAGTCATTCACCATTGAGCGTGATGTTAACTGTGGGCATTTTCATAAATGCCTTTTATCATGTTAAGGAAAATCCCTTCTATTCCCTTATAGTCCTAGTTTTCTGAATGGCTACTTTTGCTTGTTTGTCTTTTTCAGCATGAAAGGGTGTTGAACTTTGTCAAATGCTTTATTTGTGTGTATGTCTATTGAGACGATCATGTGGTATTTTTCCTTTGTTCTGTTAATGTGACGTATTACACTGGTTGATATTCTTATGGTGAACCACCCTTGCATTCTGGAATAAATCCCACTGGTCATGTGTATAATCTTTTAAATATGCTATTATATTTGGTTTGCTAATATTTTATGGGGGTTTTAAGTTCTATATTCATAAGGGATATTGGTCTGTAGTTTTCTTGAGGTTTTTTTGTCTGGCTTTGGTATCACTGTAATGCTGCTGTCATAGAATGTGTTAGGAAGTATTACTTCTTTTAATTTTTGGAAGAACTTGAACAGGATTAGTGTTAATTCCTTTTCAAATGTTTGGTAGAATTTACCAGTGAAGCTAACTGGTTATGGACTTTTCTTTGTTGGGAGGTTTTTGATTACCAATTCATTTTCTTATTATAGGTCTATTGAGATTTTTCTTGCTGAATTAGTTTTGGTAATTTCTGTGTTTCTGGGAATTTTTCCTTTTCATTTAGATATAATTTATGTATATCTGTTCATAGTATTCTCTTATAATCCTTTCCTTTTCTGTAAGATTGGTAGTGGTGTCCCCATTTTCATTTCTGATTTTAGTTATTTGCAGCTTTTTTTTTTAGCTAAAACTTTGCTAATTTTGTTGATCTCTTAAAGAATCACATTTTGGTTTTGTTGATTCTGTTGTTTTTCTATTCTATTTTGTTTATCTCTGCTCTAGTCTTTATTATTTACTTTTTTCTGCTTGCTTTGGGTTTAGTTTGCATTTCTTTTTATGATATCTTAAAGTGTAAAGTTAGGTTTTTGATTTGAGATCTTCTTTTGTAATGTAGGTGTTTACAGCTATAAATTTACCTCAGACAGCTGCTTTTGCTGCATCCCATAGATTTGGAATGTTGTGTTTTCATTTTCATTAGTCTCAAATTGTTTTCTAGTTGGCTTTATGATTTATTCTTTGACTCATTGCTTAAGGGTGGGTTATATTGTGAATTTTGCAGTTTTCCTTTAGTTATTGACTTTTAGTTTCATTTCATTGTGGTCAGAGAAAATATCTTGTAGATTCCAGTTTGTTTAGATTTATTAAGAGTTGTTTTGTTGCTTAACATATGGTCTGTCTTGGAGAATGTCCCACATGTACTTGAGAAGAATGCATGTTCTGTTGCTGTTGGGTGGAGTGTTCTAGATATGTCTGTTACATCTAGTTGTTTTGTTTTTTTAAAGACAGGGTCTCTCTGTTGCCCAGGCTGGAGTATGGTGGGATGATCATAGCTCACTGCAGCCTTGAACTCCTGGGTTCAAGCAATCCTCCTGCCTTAGCCTCCCTAGTAGCTGGGACTACAGGCGCGGGTATGCCACCACACATGGCTAATTTTTTTCTTTTCTTTTCTTTTTTTTTTTAAGAGATGAGGTCACACTGTATTGCCGAGACTGGTCTTGACCTCCTGGCCTCAAGCACTCCTTCTGCCACAGCCTCCAAAGTAGCTGGGGTTATAGGCACCAGCAGTCATGCCTGGGCCTTCTACTTGGTTTATAGTGTTGTTCAGGTTCTCTATCTTCTTACTGATATTCTGTCTAGATGTTCTAGCCATTATTGGAAGTGGGGTTTTGAAGCCTCCAAATGTTACTATTTGTTTTTTCTTTCTCAAATGTTACTGTTGAACTTTCTTTTCTCCTTTCAGTTCTCTCAGTGTTTGCACATACATTTTTAAGCTTTATTTTTCTGTGTGTAATTACTTATAGTAGTTCCATCTTCTTGATGAACTAATCCTGTTATTCAATATACACTGTTCTTCTTTGTCTTTTGTAACAATTTTTGACTTAAAATCTGTTTTGTGTACTGTTAATTTTGCTATCCTAGCTTTCTTTTGGATACTATTTGTATATATCTTTTTCCATCCTTTTATTTTCAAACTGTTTGAGTCTATAGTGAATCTCTTGTAAGCAACATACAGTTGGATTTTAAAAGAAAAGTCAATTATGCCAGTCTCAGCCTTGTAATTACTGAGTTTTTAAAGTAGTTTTCATTTAAAGTGATTACTGATAATGAGGAACTCTTGCTACTTTGTGTGTGGTCATTTTAAGTCTCTGTTCTGCTATCTTTGTGGTCAGCCAGTGACTTGTCAGGTTCTTTGGTGTCTGGGTCTAATAAAGAAAAAGAGAAAAAGTGTTGTGTCTTAAATTTCTTTGGTAGATGCTGCCTCGGAAGCCACTGTAGTCCAATCGGGTTGAAACAGTGGTCACTCTGTGCAGGTCCCTCAGTAATCCATCAAGCAGATCAAAACATACAAGCCTTAATTTTTCACAAGGTCCTCATTGCTCACCTGGACATCAGCAAGCTATACCAGGAAGGTGGGCTGCTGTCCCCATGAGTGCCTGACTGCTAGCTGGTGGATAGTAGCTGCTACACAAAATGGTGAAATTCACCAAAGTTAACCAGTGTCTTTCTTCATCCAGCCCACTCATGAACACTGCAGGTTTGACTAGACTCTAGAGTTTTGGAATAGTTGATTCTAATAGTTCTTGCCAGGTTTATAATTGTTTCAGTGGAAGGACTTTTTCTTGGACCTTTTTACTCAGCCATCTTCTATGATGTCACCTTAGCCTTTATTTTGATACATTGACATTTTATCAAAAAAGTTTCCTAGCCTAAAATCTGGATGAACTTGGATAAATGTGAATTTTAAGTTCAATTATAAGTGAATAATAACTGAATTTATGTTATATTTGTGGATTTAATTTAGTGATTTAAATTAATTTAATATCGATCAATATTTATTAGAAATAATTTTACAAGTAGTGAATTTTACTTCAAAAAATAAATATTAAAAAAACTAATTTTAAGTTTGACTCAGTAGTCAAAATCTAATTTAACTTGTACAGTGAAACTGGGGGGGCAAAGAAATAGCTCTTCATAACTTTATGATGTTAATTAACAGATTTGAAGTTTCAGTGACTATAAAGGGATTTGTAAAATGATTCTCTCAAATGATAGCTACCTTTTACTGAGTGATTGCGGTATTGCAAGAACACTGAAAGATTCATTAGATGATCTATTTTAATCCTCAGAGCATTCCTATAAGATAAGAATTATCTTTATCTTTTCAGTTGAGAAAACTGATACTCAGAGAGATTAAGTATATTTATATCTAGGGGGCATACCAGCTGTTAAGTGGCAGAGGTGGAAAGCAAGTTCAGGTCTTTCTGGCTCTTTTTATTTCACTGAGCTGCTTTTGATTATAGGGTACAGTGACTTCTGGGACTTATCTGAAAAGGTAGGGTAAGTACTGCTTACTCTGTAGAGTCTATTTTCCTATGATGAGATATTGAGTACTGATGTTTGCCATTGACATAGAGGTTCATACACACACACACACACACACACACACACACACACTCACACATTTGAGGATAGAATGGTGGTGTATCAGTTAAAGGTTAGATTTTAACCAAGAAGCAAAAAAATCAAGTATAAAAATCTGTTTTTACAAAAAGAGACTATTTTAATGTTTTTCCAGATAAATTGGATATTTAAAAAATAAAGGCAATATTTAAAGTTTTCTGAGGATACACTAACTCAAGCTTGGGATTTTTATTAATATGTCTACTTAAAATGTTTGAGATAGTACATATATGTCCTTTTAAGTTGTTTTTGAGAGACCATGTATTAATTTCTGCTAGTAATTCCATTATAAATGAACAGGATCATTGGTTCCTATATTCTATAGCTAGAAGGAAGGGACTTTTGAAATAATTTAATCCTATAGGCTCATTTAACAGGTG
The DNA here is from genome assembly GCF_020740605.2 of Lemur catta. Classification (NCBI taxonomy): domain Eukaryota; kingdom Metazoa; phylum Chordata; class Mammalia; order Primates; family Lemuridae; genus Lemur; species Lemur catta. The sequence continues at coordinate 169,401,148 of NC_059128.1, read as the reverse complement.
AGAAAACTGAGTGAGTTTGAAAGGTTAAATGCTTCTTGTTATTCACCAGACTGAGATTAGAAACCCAGTTTAGTGAACTTTTTTCTTCAAGTCTACCTTAGTGCTTTATTGCTCAAGATTAGGAATGGAAGATAGCATGAGCATCCAGAAATAATTTTTTTTAAATACCAGTTCTAGGCAAAGCTTTCTAGACAGAGAAGAAGAAATAATTTGGAAGGTGTACCAAAATCAGGAGCTAGAAGGACTATCACATTACAGTCATGTAGAAGAACATAGCATAGCAGAGCAAGGAATAAATAAACTGTTTCTCTACAACAGTAGGGCAATTTTGAATATTCTAAGATTAATTTACAGGCAAGAGGAAGTAAGGGAGGGTTGTAACATGGCATAGCATTTTGAAAGTGGTCATATGTAGACATGATATGGCTGCTTGGGAGGGTCATTTTTATTTCTTAGCATTCATCAAACCTGCCTGCTATGTTTTTTTTTTTTTGAGACAGAGTCTTATTCTGTTGCCTGGGCTAGAGTGCCATGGCGTCAGCTTAGCTCACAGCAACCTGACTCCCTAGGCTCAAGTGATCCTCCTGCCTCAGCCTCCCAAGTAGCTGGGACAACAGGCATGCACCACCCTACCCGGCTAATTTTTTCTATTTTTAGTTGTCTGACTAATTTCTTTCTATTTTTAGTAGAGACAGGGTCTCATACTTGCTGAGGCTTGTCTCCAACTCCTGACCTCAAGCAATCCTCCTGCCTCAGCCTCCCAGAGTGCTGGGATTACAGGTGTGAGCCACCATGCCCAGCCAGCCTGCTTGGTATTAACTTCTTACTGGTTCCTCTGAAAATATGTTTTTTGTTTTAGAGAAACCTAGGATGTAGAAGTGGTCATTTTGTATATTTTAATTCAGTGGTTGTCAGCCTAGTGATTGGTATTGTATTGCATCAGTATCATCTAGGAAGGTTTTTCAGAAAGCATATGTCCATTTATGTCTTCCCCTGGTAAACCAGAATGTGTATATGTAGCATTGGAGTAGAGAGGAAGGTACTAACTATATTTTGGAAAAAACTGCCCAGGTGATTCTTTTTGTGTTAGCTCTCTGTCCACTCCTCTAAAAAGGGATTAAAAAAAGAAAAAAAATCAAACTAAAATCCTCTGTCAAAGACAGGAAGGTAGTTTGGCAAGAGTTTGGTAATCAAGAGAGCTTTGAAATAAGGATGAACTTTAAAATAAGTTTACTTAAAACTGAAACTAAGTTGATGCTTTGGGTAGGAGATATGACAGAATGATGTGTCTCAGAGGAGAACTTGTCCAGTTATCTTTAGGAAAAAATGAAAGGGGTGAATCATATAGGTAGACAGAACTGAAAATTGGGTCGTGAAATACAAGTGCTAATAGAATGAGAAATGGGCTTTTTATTTTAAATTTTTATAAATAAAAAAATCAGTTCAGCAAATATATGGATGTTTGTCATGTGACAGGCTCTAGTCTAGATATATAGTGAGCTAAGTAGGCAAAGGTGTCTGTACTACTGGGAGTTTACATTTCAGTTTGGAGAGGAGAGCACAGTATAAATAATAGTTATGTGTAATTAAGTAAATTAAATGATAGGTGATAAGTACTCTTGTAAAAGAAAAAGTAGAGCAAGGTATGGAGATTGAGAGTGCTGAGAGGCAGAACGTTACAATTTTAAATAAAATAGTGCCATGTTCTGAGTGTTTGTGTCCTTCCAAAATTCACGTGTTGAAATCCTAATCCCCAAGGTGATGGTATTAAGAGATAGGGCCTTTGGGCAGTGATGATTAGATCATGAGAGCAGAGCCCTCATCAATGGGATTAGTTCCCTGGTAAAAGAGGCCTGAGGCCTTTTACAGCTCATGCTTGTAATCCCATCACTTTGGGAGACTGAGGCAGGAAGATAGCTTGAAGCCAGGTGTTCAAGACCAGCCTGGGTAACATAGTAAGACCTCATCTCTACAAAAAATAAAAAAATTAGCCAGATGCCATGGTATGCACTTGTAGTCTGAGCTATTTGGGAGACTGAGATAGGAGGGTTGCTTGAGCCCAGGAGGCTACCGTGAACTGTGATTGTGCCACTGCACTTGAGCCTAGGCGACAAAAAAAAAAAAAAAAAAAGAATTAACCATTCGGTGTAACAGTGGAGGGAGTTAATGATGATCTTGACTAGTTGTTTTGATGGCATGGTGAGGAAAAAGCTTTTTAGGAGTGGGTTTAAAATAGAATGATGAGTGATATCTCAAAGATCAAGTATAGATGACACTTCTCTTAAGACATTTTGCTGTAAACAGGAACAAGGAAATAGTGTGGTATCTAGAGTAGAAAATGGGCTCAAGAAAACGTTTTTTAAAAGAAATTGAAAATATGTTTCTATGCTGATGTGAATGATCCAGTAGAGAAGAAAAAATTCATGTAGGAAAAGATGGAAGAATATAGAAGCAACATTTTGGACAAGGTAACTGGAGGAGAAGCAAAGTATGTGGGTATAGATGCTGGTAGGTGGGTGAATGTGGGGTTTTTAGTTTGTGGGATGTTTTCTGTTGTCTGAATGGAGTGGGAAGCTGAGTGGAGGTGGAAGAATATTTGTTGGAGGATTAAAAAGATTAAATGAGGGTGAAATGGTTGTTAGGACAGTGGGAAAGTAAATCCTCATTATTTAATCTTTTTTGGAGATATATAAAATAGAATGTGAGAATTCCCCTCCACTTTATTATTTCCCTTCTTTCCTAAGGGTAACCATTGTTAATGGTTTTCTCAGTATTCTTCTATATCCCTTTTCCTAGCTACTTTAAAAATATACACATACATATGATTGAAAAGGAAATGTTATTGGGCTTTGTAGTGGGTTGAATAGTGGCCCTCAAAATATATGTCCAAGTCCTAACTGTTGGAACCTGTGAATGTGACATTTAAACAGAGTCTTTGCAGACTTAATTATGTCAGTATGAGATCATCTGGGATTAGAGTGACCCTTAAATCCAGTGACAAGTTTCCTTAGAAGAAGAGAGACGATGTAGAGAAGCAAGCCATTTGAAGCACTGGATACAGGGAGAAGACAATGTGAAGATGAAAGCAGAGATTGCACTTATGCAGGTCACAAGTCAAGGAGCACTTGGTGCCACTAGATGCTGAAAGACAGAAGGAAGGATTGTTCTCTTAGAGTTTTTGGAGGGAGTAGGGCTCTGCTGAAACCTTGATTTTTGGACTTCTGGCCTCCAGAACTCTGAGAGAATAAATTTCTATTGCATGCATTGGTAGTAATTTGTTACGGCAGCCCAAGAAAACTAATAAAAGGCCCAAACTATACATATTCTAACTTTTTAACTTTTATTGTAAGCATCTTGTTACTGTGTATGAGTAGACTTTGTTCTTTTATAACAACTGCATAGTATAGTATTTCCATAGGATGGATCTACTATGCACAAGAGATCCATATGTGGTATAGTATGGACATTTAGCTTATTTCTAATTTCTGATTTTTCAGAAGACATTTTTAGATCTTTGTTGTTCAAGTGTATTTCTGTATGTTAGATTCTTAGGTGGAGTATTGTTGATAGATTTTGCCTTAGTTGCCTTCCTAAAAGACTATTTTAATTTATACCTCCACCTTCAGGTTGAGTGTTGCCAACACTGAATATTATGAATCTTTAGTTTCTTTTATCTGATGGGTGAGAAATAGTATACTACTATTTTGTTTTGCTTTTCTCTAATTGCTAGTGGAATTAAATATTTTGTCATACTTGACCATTTATAATTTCCTAAAAATGAAACTCTTTTAAAAAAGAAAATAGCAAAGTTTAATAAACCTAGTAAGTGCATTTTTAGTAAACAAATGTACAATTTGAGTTTTAGTTGCGGTTGACAGTTATCTTTTGTTAGTTTAATCAAATTTAAGAATAAACCTACCAAACATAAAATGTAAAAAAAAGATAAAGGCTTTGCTATCTTTGAAGACAAAGGTCAAAGCTTGTGAATGTAGTTTGACTTGTTGAACTTAAAATACAGGTAGTCTTGCATATTAGGAAATTGCTTAACTTGCAGAAAACTGGTACTTTATGATCATTAGAAAACCAATTTTGTCATAAACTGCGACTCTTACCACATAAATCTTGAGTTCCAGATATAACTTCTCAAACTGCTTTTCTTTGCCTAGATTTCTGATTTGTTTTTTTGTTTTGTTTTTTTTTTTTGAGACAGAGTCTCACTCTGTTGCCTGGCTAGAGTGAGTGCCGTGGCGTCAGCTTAGCTCACAGCAACCTCAAACTCCTGGGCTTAAGCGATCCTACTGCCTCAGCCTCCCGAGTAGCTGGGACTACAGGCATGCGCCACCATGCCCAACTAATTTTTTCTATATATATTTTTAGTTGTCCAGATAATTTCTTTCTATTTTTAGTAGAGACGGGGTTTCGCTCAGGCTGGTCTCGAACTCCTGACCTTGAGCGATCCACCGCCTCGGCCTCCCAGAGTGCTAGGATTACAGGCGTGAGCCACCGCGCCTGGCCTGATTTGTTTTTTCATATTCCAGACTCAACTTGTGCATGTGTATGTGTGTGTGCATGTTTAGATTTAATGCCTGAAAGATAACCTTTTATCTTTTACTCCCAACTTTGGAAAATTGCCCTTTGTATTTTCTCCAGAAAAATTATGGCTGGCTTTTTATGAAGGTAGAGATGTAAATCATGATTTGGACCTTTTGTAATAAAAATTCTGATCTTGTGAAAAATCAGAGAAAGCATCATGATGATCTTAATTATTGAAGTTAGATATATTCAGTGCATCTTAGATTGTTTCAAATGAAGATTAATCAAAGAAGACTTATTTTGCTCCTTTAATTATACATAGATTCAACAGAAAGTATAGTTAGTGAATTGAATTGCCATTTGATTCCCACTCTGAAATTATGTAATGAATTACTTAATCAAGACACTTATATATGAACTACCCCTTCTAACACTGAAGATTTGATTCATCCTTTAAATAAGTCTCCTACTGTGATGATAGACTAATGTCTGCTGATTTTCATAGGTCTGTGAAAGATGGCCCAGATTCAGTGTGCTCTTTGAAGTTATTCTTCTAATATATTGATTTAATTTAGAGTACTCTCTAAGTTTTGTGAATTTTGTTCAAATCTTGAAAAATTTTTATATCTTTATTTCTCTTTTTCTCATGTCTGCCCAGAGGAGATAGGGTACAAAATGACAAATTGTTATAAAGTTAAGACAGGCAAATAGCAGTTTGGAAATGCTGCATCATAGGCAAGTCAACAGCATTTAGCAATGAACGTGAACAAATGAGTTAGCCTTTGAAATTCTTGTTTTCAAGAATGTGAAACATAGTTATGAAGGACACTGAAAAACGTTGAAGAAAGTGAAGAGCATCAAGCCAATATAGTCAAGCGATGATGAGCAAATAGAGTTGACTGATTCTTCAGATAGGAATAATATTTGATTGTGGTTAAACAATCACAAGGAATCCTTAAGTATTTGAATAAAGCAGTGATCTCAGCGAAGGCATTTTCTCCTTATAAAATTAGGCTAGTGAAACATTAGAGGAAGACATTCTTAATAGGAGCAAAAGATGGTTCAATCTCTCCAGTACGACAACTGGTTAGCAAATCGAAAGGCTGTGAAAACTATAAGCACACCAGTACACAAATGTCAAAGTATTTTCCAAACAGGGTAGCTCAGATCTGTTCAGATGTTTAATGTGAACAAAATAGGAAACAATTTCTTGATTCTTCATTATAAAGCAGGCATGTTGAATTGTTAGATATAAAGCTCAGCAATAAAGATTTTTGCCTAAGAATCTCCATGGGAACAGCATCTCTGACAGCATTTGTTATTCTCAAATGATCCTGCACAACAGATTTTTGGAAAGAGGAACCCCAATTTTACAGGTGACTGTACACAGTGCTTGATTTCCTATGCTTTTATATAGGTTAAAATAATAGGAAAATAAGAAGGTGTGTTTTCTTTCTTTTTTTTTTTTACAAGCTTATTTACCAATTTATGATATGAAATAGGATTTTGTCTTTACTAATAAAATTCCTATCTTTTCTTTGCTCTGAATTGTAATTGTGTTTTTATATATTCCCAAATAAAATGTTTTGCTTAGAGATTCATCTCTATACTTTATTTGGTTTTGATATACCTGGTGTCACAAGTGGAATCCAAGGTGAGCTCACCTGTAGAGATTTGATGGCCCTAGGGACTACCTCCTCCTTGAACCCCCCTCTTCTGTGTGTTGCCTTTTTTTTGCCTGGTGAGTCTCTCTCTAAGATTGAACTCCCATTTCTTGTGGTCTGAATTCTCCAGTTTTACCTGGGATTCGATTTCTGAGGGGTTTTTCCCCTCTTGTTTGTGTGAGGGGGTTTCCCTCTCCTCTTTATGAGAGACCTTTTGCGTCCTGTCAAAGAAGGGTTTGATGTCCTTTCTGGTGAGTATGTACTCTTTGCTCACTAGGTTTTTATTTTGGTTTCTGTGTATTCATCATTAAAGCAAGGCACCTAGATAAATTTATTTACAAAATGGGCTCTCAAAGTTCAATGGCATACCAAGGTAAGCCCCCATTGGGGATTCCAGCTGGGATATTTTTAAGTATTATGGTCCATCATCACATGGACCAGTTTTACTAAAGATAACTTAGGATTATAATGGCCTTCCTATGGTTCTTTTGACCTTCCTAAACTTGTTTTTTCTCAGAAACAATTAGAAGGCCACAGCCACAAAATGAAATAAAACAATCTAAATGGGACATATACCTTAATTTGTGTCTGAGGCATCTAAATGCATTCAAGAATCAAAATTCGCCTTGCTCGAAAATATTGTCTCTAAGTTACCTGACACAAAAAATAAAAGGAGATAAAGGCCTTAAAAGCTCGATCTTTTTGTTTCTCAGGCACCAGTTACTGTTTCTTTTCTCTACTTTCCAAACTTCCCCCTTTTTGTGGTTATTTTTTTTTTTTTTACTTTCAGAAACTTTCTTTTTGTGATAATTCTTCCCCTCTTATTCCTCCTCCTCCTGCTTTCCAACTTCAGCCTATAAAAACTTGTCCCTTTAAGGTTAGGCCCTCTAATGATACTTGGCTATAGCCAAGGAATTTTGTAAGGTTACTGAGGTCGCTTATTGTTCTGATGATGAATTTTACATTACATTTCAAGCTTACCAGCCTGGCTTCTTTGATCTTTACCAACTTGTCCACATGCATTTGGGAGAAGGCCAGGCCCAACACTGAATGGCAAAAGCTTATTGGACCCAGCCCCAACAGGATTTAGGGAAACTTGTCCCCTCTTCCCCAGAATCTTCCCTACAATATGGGAATAGTCTATACGACTACTAAAAAAATCTTACATAAGGCCCCCCCTTGAAGCATTTCCTAAACCCATAGATTGGAATAAAATTCAACCTTATAGCCGGGCGTGGTGGCTCGCGCCTGTAATCCTAACACTCTGGGAGGCTGAGGCTGGCGGATTGTTTGAGCTCAGGAGTTCAAGACCAGCCTGAGCAAGAGCAAGACCCCGTCTCTACTAAACATAGAAAAAAAATTATACGGACAGCTAAAAACATATATATATATATAGAAAAAATTAGCCGGGCATGGTGGTACATGCCTGTAGTCCCAGCTACTCGGGAGGCTGAGGCAGGAGGATTGCTCGAGCTCAGGAGTTTGAGGTTCCTGTGAGCTAGGCTGACAACACAGCACTCTATCCCGGGCAACAGAGTGAGACTCTGTCTCAAAAAAAAAAAAAATTCAACCTTGTACCCAGAAGCCAAATGAACCAATGCATAACCATTATACCAGAGTCCAGATTGTATTCAGAGAAAACACTGGCCTTCCCATGGATCTTGACTTTACTATAGTCGCCCTTAAGTCTGTTAATGGTCTCTTTCAAGAACTTTCTGAGTTAAAAGTGCTTGCCTGGAGTGGTAGACTATACCAACCCCTGGCCTTGTTAATTTCATAAATCAGTTGGCTCACACCCTACAAAAAAAAAAAAACAACCAATAAAAAGAAGGCTACTAATAAACCTCCAATTATGACAGATAAATGCTCCCAGAGAAAACATTTGAGTTTCACAATTCTAATCGACAAAAGCTACCTCCTGATGTCTGTCTTTATTGTAAACAGTCTGGCCGCTGAAAGAAGAACTATTATAAACTTTAGCCATCTGAACAGTCTTCTTCACTTCTCCTTCCTAATGAAGGGGCTCCGAGAACATCTAGGGGCTTTTTCCAGTCTTTTCTCTTAATCACTTTAGGGAAACCATTCTTCAAATTAGCAATGAAATCCTGACTATTCATTGTCAATCATGACTACCCTGTTGGTGCTCAACCCCACCAATCTCAACCAGCTCTGCCTTGGAATAATAAAAAGATTCCAATGGTAGGAGTTTGTAATAAACCATTGACAGATTTTCTGTCCTGGCTCATTATTTTTCACCTTGGGCATTTACAGGATACCCATTGCTTCTTACTGGTAAAATCTGCTTCAGCTCATTTATTGGGACAAGTCTTTTTTTTTCTATTTCTTTTCTTTTTTTTTCCCCTCCCTCCTTCAGGACAAGTCTTTTTTTTTAAAAAAAAAAAATACCATGGTGACATCTCTTTCTCCTAGAAGGGAGAAATAATTTTGTCTTTTTAAACCCTGGGTAGCAGTGCTCTATTCCTGGAGGTACTGCAATACCAGGTGGGATGTGTGGAGTGGATGGAGCAAGCTCCTGTTTCATTTCCCTACTGTAAGAATCCATTTACTATATTGTCCTTGAATAGAGGACATGTCAGATATTAAACTGATAAGAACAGATACTACGTATGATCTTAGTAAAAAGGCTGAGAAGTGATAATTTTAGAGTTTGATAAACCCCATGGTCCACTGGATTCTACCAGTGATGTCCTGCTCATTTTTTATGCTGTCTTACACACTAGAGACATCTCTGCTGGTTCTCAAATGCCCTATTGAAACAGATATCTGTCTCTTTATGGGCCACATCATCAATAAACATTGGTAGAATCCACCCACAATCAAAATCCAAATTGATCCAACCAAGTGCTTGCCTAATATTAAATAATATCCCTTGAGCCAGTCTGCCTTACAAGACGTTAGACCGATTGTTTAAGAATACACAACTCCAGGCTTAATAATTTCTTATACTCCAGCCCCTGGAATTCTCCCATTCTCCCAATAAAGAAACCCAGTGATTGAAGATAAACATTTGTTCAGGATCTCTGTGCTGTAAATAATATTGTTATTAATACATCCTCTCATCCTATATTCTCAAATCCACATACCTTGATGACTGGCATATCAACTGATAGTAAATTTTTCACTGTAAATGACCTCTGTAGTGCCTTCAATATCCTTGTTGGTCATGCCAATCAGTATCTAATCGCCTGCACCTGGGAAGGACAACCGTATCCTTGGACTGTATGCCTCAGGGTTATACTGAAAGTCCTTTCCATTTCTCTCAAATTCTGAAGACTAACTTAGAAGATGTAAGCTTTCCCAAAGGCACGTCCTTAAAACAGTATGTAGATGACTGACTTCTCTGTCTCTCTCACTGCAGCTTGGGAGGAAGACAGGGTTGATTTATTGAAACTTCCAGCCACAAAAGGTCATAAGATTTCTAAAGAAAAGTTGCTAACACTTATGACCCAAGTTAAATATTTGGGTCATTTGATTTTTGAAACAGGACTACACTTGGACCCTGAATGGATCCAGGGTATCTTGCAGTTCCTTAAACCCAAAACTAAATAGCAACTTTGAGGGTTTGTTAGACTTGGATACTGCTATAACTGGATACCAAACTTTTCTTTGGTTGACCAACCCCCTGCACACCCTACTTAATATTAAAGAAGAATCTAAAGATAATGGGCCAGGCATGGTAGCTCACACCTGTAATCCTAGCACTCTGGGAGGCCAAGACGGGAGATCGCTTGAGGTCAGGAACTTGAGACCAGCCTGAGCAGGAGTAAGACCTCGTCTCTACCAAAAATAGAAAAAAATTAGTGGAGTGTGGTGGTGTGTGCCTGTAGTCCCAGCTACTCAGGAGGCTGAAGCAGAAGGATGATTCAGCCCAGGAGTTGGAGGTTGCAGTGAGCTATGACACCACTGCATTCTACCTGGGGAAACAGAGCGAGACTCTGTCTCAAAAAAATAAAAAAAAAATAAAAAACCTAAATAAATAAAAATAAAGTAAGTAAATAAAAATAAAGATAATACATTTAATAAATTTTGAAAAGGACTTTAAAATTCCCCTGCCTTGAGATACCCTAGCTATCAACTCCCTTTCTTTCTGTTTATGAAAAGAAAGGAAATGCCTTGGGTGTCCCAACTCAAAACCATGAAGGTCAGCATTGTCCCATCAGATATTAGAGCCAACAAATGGACCCAGTAGCTCAAAGATTACCTCCCTGGTTGAGAACTATCCCAGTTACTGCCCTACTAGCTAGATCCACTAAAGAAATTGTTGTGGGATCTCCTTTAACCACTTTTGGTTCACACTATCAGAGCTCTTCTAAATTCACAACACTTACTATACCTCAGGTTCACTTATACCTCTCTGTCAGTAGTCTTACCTTTTATGAACTTCTTCTGTTAACTCTTCTTCAACATAGCTCTTTCTTGGTGTAACAGTCTTAATCCTGCTACTCTTACCCTTCCTTCAACATGAGCCCCCCACCCACTACAATGACTGTTTGACTGTTTTGACTTCATTAGATGATGCTAAATTATAATGGTTTACAGATGGATCATATTTAAAGGATGACACTAGTAAATAGTATGCAGAATATGCAGTTACTACTTCTTTGGGGGTTATTGAAGCAACCTTACCTGAGCTTCGTACTTATGCCTAACATGCTGAACATTGCACCCTTACACAGGCTTGCCTCCTCACTAAAGGAAAATCAGCTAATACATATACAGGCAATAGGTATGCCTTTGGGGTTACTCATGATTTTGAACTGTTATAGAAGCAAAGGGTTTTCCTCACTTCCACTGGAGGAGTGGATCCTCTGTATGAGACTTACCGGATGTCATCCATTTACCAGCTATTTTGGCTAATATCAGAATTTCTGGACATTCGAGGTTAAATTCTATGGAGTCTAGGGGAAATCACCTTGCTGATAATTCTTTAAGAAATGCTGCTATTAAAGCTTCAATCAATCAAATCTCTGTCATGGTCCCACCAAAAGAGCCTTCAAAAGGTGATTTAAGAACAATTACCAAAGATGTACAAAATTAGGATCCAGAAGCTGAAAAATAAAATTGGAAAAATTATGGCTGCTGGTTTGATGATAAAACTATGATTTGGACCTGATAACAAACCAGTTCTTCCAAATTCAATAAAATATCTGCTGCTAACTATAGTACATAATTTGACTCCTTGGAGAACTGCCAAATTAATTTCCTTTATAAAACTATTGGTAGGGCAACATAACAAAATAAAACCTGCCAAAATTGCTTATTTGGCTTGTGCCACCTGTCTTAAATTTAATCCAGTAAAAGCTGTACACACTGTGTCTGGACATTTTAATTTATCAAATAGGCCATTCAGGTTTGATAAATGAATTTTGTCTAACTACCTCCTTCCCATGGGTATACATATGTATTGGTTATGATCTGTATATTTTCCCATTGCATGGGAGTTTTTCCTTATAGACAAGCCACAGCTTCTGCTGTGTCCAAAATTCTTCTAGAGAAAATTATTCCCATTTGAGGAACTCCCTTTGAATTTCGTAGTGACCAGGGAATCCACTTTACTGGCCATGTATTAGGTCATTAAATACGAAATGTCCGAATTTCAGTCAAAAGTGTAGATTATTATATCTCAAACAAGAAGCAGTACAATTAATCAAAGTATACTCCTAAACTGTCCACACAGTTTTGCTGTCTTAACAGTAGCTTATTTATGCCAGCAACAAAGAAGCCTGCAGAGCCAGTAGAGATGAAAGTGCAAAAGGCATTTTCCATGGCCTGTTGAGAATTGACTGTTTTTCCTTGCAAGGAGTGGTCCAAAGCGTGGAAGAAATGGTAGTCAGTTGGTCCAAGGTCTGGTGAATATGGTGGATGACAGAGAGTTTCCAAGTCCAGCCTCTGTAGTTTGAGCAGAATTGTTTGTGCTACATGTGGTCAAGCATTGTCTTGCAAGAGGATTGGCCTGTCTCTGTTGACCAATCTTGGCTGCCTAATCTCAGGCATCCTCATCATTTTATCTAGTTGGTTGCAGTAGACATCTGCCGTAACCGATTGACCAGATTTCATGAAGCTGTAACAGATAATACCAGCACTGCACCACCAAACAGACAGCATTAGCTTTTTTTTTGATGAATATTCAGTTTTGGACTATGTTTCGACACTTCATCTTTATCTAACCATTGTGCTGAACCCTTGGGATTATCTAAAAGAATCAATTTTTCATCACATGTAACAATACAGTGTAGAAATTGTTCACCTTTATTTCACGACAGCAAAGAAAGGCGAGCTTCTGATGCTTACTTCATGTTTGATGTTTATTTCATGTGGTACCCATCTATCCAGCTTCCTTACCTTGCTGACTTGTTTCCAGTGGTCCAATATTGTTAGAATAGTAACATCAAACCTTGCTGCTAATTCACATGTAGGTTAAGATGGATTTGCTGCCACTACAGCTCTCAGCTCATCGTTATCCACCTTGGTCTCAGGTCGCCCACGTGGTTCATTTTCAAAATTAAAATCATCAGAATGGAACTTCTCAAACCATCAACATACTGTGCATTCATTAGCCACAACCTTCCCAAAAACTTCTTTGATTTTTTGAGCCATTAGCGCTTCATTGTTTCCACGTCGGAACTCATATTTAAAAAACAACAGTTTTTTTACTTATCCATGGTTTCACAAAAATTTGTCTTAAAAAAAATGTGGAAAATAATCACAAGCCAAAACATGTGTTTGAATGAATGAGGATGTACCTTCACAACAACAACAAAAACAACCCAAGAAGTGTCAAAGTGCAATGTCAGAGGTATCAAGTGTCAGTACTTAAGGAAATCGGACATTCCATACTTAATAACCTGATAGTTCTGCCTTTTATATTTAGATCTTTGTGTTGAGTAAGTTTTGTGAAAAGTGTAATGTCTTTGTCTAGATTCATTTTTTTTGTTGCCTGTGAATGTCCAGTCATTCCAGCATTATTACTTGAAAAAACTGTGTTTTTTCCATCGTATTGCCTTTGCTCCTTTGCCAAAGATCAGTTGAATATATTTTTGTGTGTGTGTTTCTGGACTCTGTGTTCTGTTCCATTGATCTGTTTGTTCTTTTGCCAATCCCACATGGTGTTGATTCCTGTAGATTTGTAAGTCTTGAAGTTGGTAGTGTTAGTTTTCTGACTTTGTTTTACTCCTTCAGTGTTGTGTTGGCTTTTGTCATTGGTCTGTCTGTATAAACCAGGATCTGTTTGTTAATATTTACAAAATAATGTACTGGAATTTTAATTGGGATTGTGTGGAATCTATAGATGAAATTGGGAAGAACATCTTGATAATGTTGAGTCTTCCTATCCACAGACACACAGTGTGAGTCTATTTACTTAGTTCTTTGATTTATTTAATCAGAGTTTTGTACTTTTTCTCATACAGACAGATCTTGTATATGTTTTGTTAGATTTGTACTTAAGCGTTTCATATTTTACACTGCTAATGTAAATGGTATTGAGTTTTTAATTTCAAATTCCACTTGTTCATTGCTGGAATATTAGGAAAGCAATTGACTTTTGTAATTAACTTTGCTATAATGACTTTTTAGTTCAAGGAGTTTTTTTTGGTCCATTATTTCAGATTTTCTGCTTGACAGTCATGTCATCTGGGAACAGAGGCAGTTTGATTTCTTCCTTCCCACTCTGTATACCCTTTATTAAAATTTTTTTTTTTGGTCTTACTTAATTAGCTAGGACTATTGTTGAAAAGGAGTGTTGAGAAGTAACATCCTTGCTTTGTTCCTGATCTTGGTGGAAAAGGTTCCAGTTTCTCACCATTAAGTATGATATACAATGTTAGCTGTAGGTTTTTTTAAAAAAATAGGAGTAAAATTTTCCATCTTAATCTTTTTTAAATGTACAGTTTAGTAGTATTTAAGTATAATACATTCACATTGTTGTGTGACCAATCTCTAGAACTCTTTATTTTGCAAAAGTGAAACTCTGTACCTGTAAAACATTAACTCCCTCTCCCTGCAGCCCCTGGCAGTGACCATTCTATTTTCTGTCTCTGAATTTTACTGCTCTACTCTAGGTACCTCATTTAAATGGAACCATACTATTTATACATTTGTGTCTGGCTTGTTTCACTTAACATAATGTCTTCAAGGTTCATCCATATTGTAGGATGTGTTAGAATTTCCTTCCTTTTTAAGGCTGAATAATATTCCATTTTATGTGTATATATGTATTCCATTTTATGTATATATACCACATTCTTACCCAACAAAGTGGTGAACACGTGGGTTGCTTCCACCTTTTGGCTATTGTGAATAATGCTGCTGTGAATATGGGTGTACAAATATCTCTTCGAGACCCTGTTTTCAAGTCTTTTGGGTATATACTGAGAGGTGGAGTTGTTGGATCATTGGTGTCATCTTTAAATTCTTTTGGCAACATTTGCAGTTTTCAGTTTACACGTCTTTTGCCTCCTTGGTTGAGTTTATTCCTAACTATTTTATTGTTTTTTATGATATCGTAAATGAAATTTTTTCCTAATTTCATTTTCTAATTGTTCATATTTAGTGTATGGAAACACAGCTATTGATTGGTGATTTTGTGTCCTACAACTTTGCTGGATTTGTTTATTAGTTCTGCAATTTTTCTTGTGTGAAATTTTTTCTACATATAAGATCATGTTATCTGCAAATAGAGATAGTTTTATTTTTTCCTTTCCAATTTGGATGCCTTTTATTTTATTTTCCTGCTTAATTGTTTTTGGCTAGGACTTCCAATACTATGTCGAATAGAAATGGTGAATTTTGGGCATCCTTGCCCTATTCCAGATCTTAGCAGACCTTTCAGTCTTTCCCCATTGAGTATAATGTTAGCTGTGGGTTTTTCATTTATCACTTTTTTTTATGTTGAGGAAATTCCCTTCTGTTTGTAGTTTGTTGAGTGTTTTTATCATAGAAGGATGTTGGATTTTGTCAGATGCTTTTTGTGCGTTGAGATGATCATGTGATTTTTTTTCTCCCTTTTTTGTTAATCTGGTATTAATTTTTGTATTTTGGATCATCTTTGCATTTGAGGAATGAATCTCACTTGGTTATGGTGTATGATCTTTTTAACATGCTCTTGAGTTCACTTTGCTAGTGTTCAGTCTTGAAACATTTTAAAGAATAGTTATATTTTTTATATAATGCCAATTTTAATAAATGGTAGGGGCTATATTCATTTTATAGATAGTTTGTATAGCCTGGTATTTCACTTTTTTTTTTATAACCTTATGCTTCTGTACTACTTTGTTTGGATTATGCCTGAGTTAAGGGAGTGTATTGTTCTGTAAGGCTACAGGCAGATCTATAATATAATTTGTGGGTTTAATTTCACATATTAAAGCTGCTCATTTAAGTCATACCATTAAATATTGACAGTTGTTTGATACCATTTTCAATTCTAGTATAAAATACATATTCTGCAACTAGGGCACAGGTAAATTGTCATTTGTAGTACTTGTGAACCATAACTCTCAGATTAAAAGTAATTTTAGTCAGAGATAATACCATAACAACTTCAAATGATTATATTTTCCTCAGTGAAATTCAGTTGATGTTTCATATATATACATATGTATATATATGTAGTCAGCTCTTCATATCTGTGGTTTCTGTGTCAGTGGATTCAACCAACCGTGGATTGAAAATATTTGGGGAAAAAATGGACAGTTGTGTCTTTATTGAACATGTACAGACTTTATTTCACTTAACATTATTTCCTAAACAGTACAACTATTTATATAGCATTTATATTGTATTCAGTATCATAAGGAATCTAAAAATGATTTAAAGTGTACAGAAGAATGTGCATAGGTTATTTTCAAACACTACACCATTTTATATAAGGGACTTCAGCATCTGTGGATTTTGATATTGTGGAAGTGGGGAGGTTTTGGAATCAATCCCCCATGGATATTGAGGAATGACTGCATATATATATATGTGTGTGTGTGTGTATATATATATACACACACACAGACACACACTTTTATACATATACATATATAATACATACATACATAATACATACATAAATTATAAATATTTCCTTTATATGTATTTATTTACCACTAGTTAAAATTTTTTGGTATTATAACATTCAACAATTGGTTTTCTTCTCTCGTTATATATAAATGTAAGTCTTTTATCCTTATCTTGGACAAACTTTATATGTTGATGTGTCTGCTTAAAATTTAAAAGTATTTTGTTTATAATTTTACATGAAAACATAAATGAGGATTTATCACTTTAGTGCCATCTTTTTGGCTTGGCTCTCACCTTTCCTTCCCACTGCATCAGAACTACCTCCTTTCCCCTCCCCAAATTCATGTAAATAGATAGTATTACATACTACTCTGTATTTTTCTCTCTGCTCATATAATCTTTCAGTTATTTATATTCCTACTTGGATATATAGGCTTTTTGTGATGATTTAAAAAAGGGGATTGCTATACATACTTCTTTGCAACTTTTAAACTAATTACGTCTTGGAGGGAATTTCCCCATCTAAGGTGTAGTCTAATTTATTCTTTTCATGACTCCATAATGAATACTTCATGTTGTGTTGTATAAAATTTATTTAGCCATTCCAACATTTATAGAAATATACTCCATTTCCAGTTCTTTGTTATTTTAAACAATGTTGCATCTTTTAATATAAGTCCTTACTTTGGGATGCTTTCTTTTCCCATGGGATAGATTTCCAGGAGTAAAATTGCTGGGTTAAAGGGTTTTTATATTTTTTATTTCAGTAGATGTGCCAAATTGCTTTTCCACCAGCAATGTGTGAGAATTCTTTCTTTTACATTCTTTTACATCCCTGCCAGCAATAGTTATTGCTTTTTAAAAGTTTGCCAGCCAAATAGGTATAACATTATGTCTCATCTTTGCTTTTAATTTCCTTGGCAGTTGTGAATTTGAACATTTTTTCCTTGTATTTGGAGACTTTTGGTTCTACTCTTTTTTGAACTAGTTTTTGCTCTCCCTTGTTCAAATACAGTTTGTCCAAATTTTATTTGAGTTTTTTGTCTTTCTCATATTACAAAAGCTCATTGTGTGTTAAAAACATTACCTGTGTTGCAAATGTTTTTTTTTATTTTTCCCCAGGTACAAAAACTTAGTTTTTAAATATGAATTTCTGTATAGTTTCTGGTTTTGAGTAGTGAAGACATTATCCAGACTCTTTTCCTATAAGGTTTTTATTTTTTACAATTCACATTCACGTTCATCTTCAGTTTCTTTTTGTATGTTGGATACCATTACGGTATCTACTTTTTCTTCTAGAAGATTACCAGCACTTAAAAAAAAGTAACAGCCATCTATTTCCCACTGACTTGAGTGATTGTCTGATTTTATTTAAAAATTTCATATTTGTGGAGATTTTTTTCTAAGTTGGGTACTATTTTGTGTATATATTCATCTGTTCCTATATTAATACTATATTGACTTATTTTCTGTGACATTCTAATATGTTTTGTTGTTTGAAGCAGTTTCCAACTTACTCTTTTTCACTGTTGGCTGTTCTGCAGCATTTGTTCTTATATAAAAGCTTGATCATTTTTTCCTTAAATGTAACAAAATAAAAATCCTTTGGATTCTAATTTGAATTACATGAAATTAATGAATTAATGTAGGGGACAGTTGACACTTCTATGATAGTGCTTTACAAATAATATGAAAATGTTTATGCCTTTTTATAAGAATGTATAGTTTTTTATATTAGTGCCAACTTACTAAACTTATTCAAAAGTCTTATATAGGCACTGTTACTGTTGAGAATTATTTTAATCTCACTTCCATTTCTAAGATTATTGTCTCAGTTCATGCAGGCTTCTATAACAAAATACCTTAGACTATGTAATTTATAAGCAACAGAAATTTATTTATGTTCTGGATGCTGGGAAGTCCAAGATCAAGGTGCCAGCATATTTGGTGTCTGGTGAGGGCTTGCTCTCTGTTTCAAAGATGATACTGCCTTGCTGTGTCCTCACATGGCGGATGGGGCAAGGCAGCTCTCTTCGACATTTTTTATAAGACCATAATTCCATTCATGAGGGTGGAGCCCACATGCCTAAATTACTTCTCAAAAGGCTCTACCTTTTAAGTACTTTTACATAGGGTATTTAGGTTCCAACTAATAAAATTTGGATGTTACCAATATTTAGACCATAGCAATTACTGTTTCTCCAGTAGAAAAAGCTATTGATTTTTGTATGTAGTCATGTGCCATATAATAACGTTTTGGTCACTGATGGACCACAATCAGTGGTCCCATAAATGATGGTGGTCCCATCAGATTATAATGGAGCTGAAAAATTCCTGTGGCCTAGTGATGTAGCTGTCATGATGTCACAGTGCAATGTATTGCTCACATGTTTGTGGTGATGCTGGTGTAAAGAAACCTACTGCGCTATCAGTCCTATAAAAGTATAGCACATACAATTATGTATGGTGTATAATACTTGATAATGACAATAAATGACTATGTTATTGGTTTATGTATTTATTATACTATACCTTTTATCATAATTTCAGAGTGTATTTCTTTTACCTATTAAGAAAAATGTTAACTGTAGAACAAGCCTAGGCAGGTCCTTCAGGAGGTATTCCAGAAGAAGGCATTGTTATCATAGGAGATGATAGCTCCATGGATGTAATTGCCCCTGAAGAACTTGCAGTGGGATAGGATGTGGAAGTGGACGACAGTGATATTAATGATCCTGCCCCTGTGTAGGTCCAGGCTAATGTGTGTGTTTGTGTTTTACTTTTTAAAAAAAGTTTAAAAAATAAAAACAAACAAATAAATTTAAAATAGATAAAAATGTACAGAATAAGGATATAAAGAAAAAATATTTTTCTACAGCTATACAGTGTGTTTGTGTTTTAAGGTAAGTATTACTACCAAAGAGTCAAAAAGTTAAAGTAAAAAGTTTATAAAGTAAAAAAGTTACAGTAAGCTAAGGTTAATTTATCAAAGAAAAAAAATTTTATTTTTAAAGTAGTGTAGCCTAAGTGTACAGTCTTTATAAAGTGTTACAGGAGTGTACAGTAATGTCCTAGGCCTTCACATTGACTCACCACTCACTCACTGACTTAATCAGAATAATTTCCAGTCCTGTAAGCTCCATTAATGTTAGGTGCCGTATACAAGTGTACCATTTTTTAATCTTTCATACTGTACTTTTAGTGTACCTTTTCTATGTTTAGATATATTTAGATTCACAAATGCTTACCATTGTGTTGCAGCTGTGTACAGTATTCATTATAGTAATATGTTGTACAGGTTTGTAGCCTAGGAGCAATAGGCTATACCATCTAGGTTTGTGTAAGTATACTCTGTGGTGTTTGCACAAAGGGGAAATCACCTAATAACACATTTCTAAGAACATAACTCATCATTAAGTGATACATGACCATATTTCTCTTTTCTCCAACCATCAACTAATGAATGGGTAAACAAAATGTGGTATATTTAGACAATGGAATATTACTTAGCTGTAAAAAGGAATGAAGTACTGATTCATGGTACAACATGGATGAATGTTGAAAATATTTTGCTAAGTGAAAGAAGCCAAGCACAAAAGTTCATATAGGATATGATTCCATTTATATGAAATGTTCAGAATAAGCAAATCCAGAGAGACAGAAAGTAGATTAGTGATTGTCAGGGACTAGGGGTGGGGAGGATAAGGAGTGACTGCTTGGGTATGGGATCTCTCTGTGGTATAGTGAAAATATTCTAGAATTAGATAGTGGTAATGGTTACACAACTTTGTGAATATACTAAAAAGTACTAGATTGTATGGTTGAAAAGGGTGAATTTTATGGTATGTGCATTATATGTCAATTAAAAAAATAGTGACGGTAGTTCCTTCAGTTAGGGTTGAATTTGGCATTAGGTAACAGAAAACCAGACTGCACTGGCTTTATAAAACAGAGCTTTATTTCTCCTACATGATAAACAGAGTATTGCTAGTATTGATTTACTGGCACAGTGATATCAGAGCAGATGTCTCCATGATTAATTCTTGGCCTCTCCCTCATGTTTGCATGTGGCTGTCATGGCTCCAAGGATTGGAAGAAATAGGACAGGGAAGCTACATTGACTGGACCAGAAACTCCAAAGCAGTCTTCACATCTCAATGGCTGGACCATACCATACAGTCACTCTTGTCTGGATGTTGATTTGGGACTTGATGACAGTGGGGAATGAGATTTGGTTCAGAAAGTTTCTGCCACAGTCACCTTTCCTATTTAGATCCTTCTTCTTTTTTTTCTTAAATTAATTAATTTATTTTTTGAGATAGGATCTCACGCTGTTGCCCAGGTAAGTGCAGTATAGTGTCATCATCATAGCTCACTGCAATCTCAAACTCCCATGCTCAAGCAATCTTCCCACCTCAGCCTCCCTGAGTGCCAGGATTATAGCCTGAGCCACCGCACTCAGCCAGTATCGGTTTGTTAATCTCAACTATGTTTAAGTAATTTTCATAGTTGACTCGTTTTTTTTTTCTCTTAAAGTTCTCTATGTTTTCAGAGATTGTCTGTAGCATTTTGTTTTTAATGAAACAGGAAGAGGGAACCAATTATGCAAGGTTCCATTTAGTTTTTTAAAAAAATACCTATATTACACCTGCACTCGAATGTTTATCACAGCACAATTCACAGTTGCCTCAACCTAAGTGCCCATCGGTTCATAAGTAGATAAAGAAAATGTATATATATATACCATGGAGTACTACTTAGCCGTAGAAAGGAATGAAATAATGTCTTTCCCAGCAACTTGAATGGAGCTAGAGACCATTATCCTAAGTGAAGTATCTTGCGAATGGAAAAGCAAACACTACATATTCTCACTAATAAGTGGGAGCTAAACTCTGGTACACATGAGCACAAAGAAATGCAGAGGACATTTGAAGCTAAGAAGCCGGGAGAGTGAGAGGGGAATGAGGGATAAAAACTTACCTATCCAGTACAATGAACACTGTCCTGGTGATGGGCAAACTGAAAGCCCTTCACACTTCAGCATTGTACAAAACAATGGTATCCATTGGTATCGATGTAACACAAGCATTTGTACCCTCTTAATATTTTGAAATAAAAAAGAATAGCTTTATTGAGTTAGAATTGACATACAATAAGCTGTACATATTTAAAGTGTATAATTTGTTAAGTTTTGACCTAAGTGTACATGGTTATATACATGATTATGATTATGGAAAACATCAATCACCACAATCAAAATACTTATTTAAAAAATCAACTTTATTTAGGAATAGTATACTCACAGTGCATTCATTTTAAGTGTACGTTTTTAGTTTTGATAAAATGTATAGAATTTTGTAACCACCACCATCATAGTCAAGATGAAAACATTTCTTAGCACCCCAGAAAGTTCCCTTGTGTCACTTCCCAGTCAGTCACCCTCCACAACTCTAATCTCAGGCAACCACAGTTCTGCTTTCTGTCATTATAGGTGACAGAATTTTTTCTATAGAATTTTATATAGATGGAATGTACTATTTTTTTTTCTGGCTTTTTGTAGTGAGCCACATATCTTTTAAGAGTCATGTGTATTTTAGCGTGTATTAATAGTTCATTCTTTTTTCATTGGTTAGTAGCATTCATTGTATGGATATATTCCAGTCTGTTTATTCATTTGTTTTTTATTAATTTAGAGATATTTTGAATAAATCTCTTTTTGAACATTTGTGAATAAGTCTTTGTATGGATATGTTTTCATTCCATACCTGCTTCAGTCTATGTTGCTTAAAAGTGTCATTTCCCTATATGACTACATTACTATTTTTTTTTTTTTTTTTTTTTGTGACAGAGTCTCACTTTGTTGCCCGGGCTAGAGTGAGTGCTGTGGCATCAGCCTAGCTCACAGCAAACTAAACTCCCGGGCTCAAGTGATCCTCCTGCCTCAACCTCCCGAGTAGCTGGGACTACAGGTGCACGCCTGGCTATACATTACTATTATTATGCCTAAGAAAAATAACAATAATTTCTTACTATAGTATAATATCTAGCTTGTATTCAAATTTACCCAATTGATTTCAAGTCTTTTATGGACATTTCCCCCCCTCCCTTGTGTGTGTGTTTGTTGGGGGTCAGGGGTGGACGAAGTCAAGGCCTATGGTTGTTATGTTTCTGATCTCTTTTTATCTAAACTAACTTCTTTTTTTCTTTTCCCTCTAAGACGTTGACTTTTTTAATAGACAAGGCTGCTAATTTTGTAAATGTCCCAACTTCTGTTTTTTCCTAATCATTTCATGGATGTTTTTGAACTTGTTCATATATCTTCTATACTTCCAGTGAACTGAAAATTAAGTTTAAGTGCTCGATTAATTTCTAGTTGAACATTTTTTGTAAGGATATTTTATAGGTGATATTGCATACTTTTTATTGTGTCACTTCGGAAGGAACATAGTCAGTTTTTTCCACCATTAGTGATGGTAAATTTTATCATTTATTTAGTTAAAGATGGTAAGATTTGACAGAGCTCTTATTTAAAAGATATATCTTTCTGTCTGAAATTTGCAAATAATCTGTGTAGTAAAACTGTTAAATAAAATATTTCATATAGTGGTATTAGAATCCATTGATGATCCTTGCCTGTGGCAAGGATGGTAATTTTCTCATTCTGTTATGTCTTCCTCTGTTAAAAAGAACGTTTACTGTGTAACCAGAGTTGAACTATAGGTCTGCCTAAAAATGCAGGGAAAATGCTTGATTCTTTACCTTTACTTAATGGCTTTTTTAAGAATAAGAAGTTAGTGTTATGTACACTCTAATGGGACCAAACCAGTTTCTCTCTCTCTTTTTTTTAAGGTACCCTTATGGATTTATGGATTATTGTGTTTTCTCTAATCAATCACAGTTACCATTTGTGATGTTCAAATTATTCCACATTTAGCTAGATAGGTTATAACCATATTTTTCATGCATAGAGACAGCAAAGTTGGAGATCAAGAAGCTTTGCCATCTAACGGGCAGGCTTTGAAATAAAAAATGTTCCCTTGTTTCCTTTTAGATAGATAGTGCCTATGATAACAGATTACAATAATTGATAGAGTGGGATTGTGGCACATACATATAACATTTAATAGAACATTTGGGCCTAGTTTATTACAGTTTTATTGTACACCAGTCATTTCTGATGACTGAATTCATCTTTTTAAACTTTCAACTTCTTTTGGATTTTACCACTCATGTTTTCTAATGGTGTTATAATTAGTATCCTTTTTTCTTCCCAAAATAAGAAATGAAATGTCTATTCTGGGCTCAGTACATAACTCAACTTTATCACAAGGTGAAGAGATTTTAAATTACAAACCAAGTATAACTAAGAATTGTCAGCAAACTCAGTCATTCAATATATTTTAAAGCTAATATTAGCTGTCTCTTTATTGTATAACCCTTTGCTACTTTACTAACTCTTGATGTTCCCCCCCTTCATTTCTGAAAACCCAGTTATGCAGGTTTAAATGGCCTAAATTCAGCATTGCTATTTTTAGAAATTTAAAAGTAAACAAGTTTATCCCATGTCTTTAAGGTAACTATCTTGTTTTGGTATTAAAACAAGTTATCTTCATATTCCTCTTTCCAATCTAGTGGAAAATAATGATCTCTTCATTGAGATGTATCATCTAATATTAGGATAATGTTCAGAGTATAATGACATTGGGAAAGCCACTTTCACTATAAGAGTAAGTAATATCTAGTCTTGATTTTGGGAGTCATCTGTTCTTCTTTCTTCTTTGTTAGTGAGTTTGAATATTCCATGTTAGTATATTCTGCATGAGTCTATTAATTTTTCATCTATCTGAATTACTTGTTTAGGTAAGCCTTTTCACTGTGGCCTTTGTCTAATAATGTCGCCACATTTCAAAATAGGACCATTACCCACTATACTAATTCTCTCTGTACCTTTTTTTGACTAGCACATACTGCTTTTCTGTGTGTGTGTGTGTGTGTGCTGGGGTTGGGGTGGAGTGGTTAAAACATTTGCTAAATGCTTACCTTATTCAAAGTACTTGAGTTGTTGATTTTTACATCTTGATGACACGCTTTGTTAATTTCTGTGTTTTGTGTTAACCTTTTTACAACCTTTGTTGTAAAGTTTTAAAGAAAATGTGTGGATGTTAAAAATAGAAAATAGCAAAGTTTTGTGATAGTCTTTTTCTTTTCTCTAAATTACATAAGTATACCTATATGCTTGTTTAGACATAAAATATGCCTGGAAATAGACAAAATTGTTCTCAGTGGGTTCAGTTGCCACTGGGGTCAGAGGTTGTGGAAGTTTTACTTTTCACTATATATCCTTATTTATTTTTTATCTTCTAAACTCTCCCAATTTAAGCTCTTACGTTGTGTCAAAACATACACCTGTATGCACACACGCATCTATTGAAAATAGGGTTTCCATCTTACAGGTTTCGTTTTTGTGGGCTAGTCTGAATTCTCATGACATTTCTATTATTGTAGACAGATGCATGAGTATTGGCTGGACTGCCAGCTACAGGTTAAGGTAATCCTTGCTTTGGTTAACAGTAACAAAAAATGAATAGAAAAGTGTTTCTTGATATTTGAGTGAAACTCCAGAAATACGCTTTATTGTTGGATGGGTGATGTGAGTCAGCTCATGCTTCAGCAGCTAAACTTTCTACCACCTTCTAAGTCACTGACAATGAGAATATTAATTTATTACTTTATCTTTTTGGTTCTACACTTGTATCAGTGAATGATGGTCTGTTCATCATTATACCACATTGCTTTCTCATTAAACTTCTTCAAGAGCCTTTGTGTTTTTAGAGCCTTTCCTTCCCAGTTTAATTTTACATTTTTATTAATACTAACAAGAGTTATCTAGAGATATGTTAGATCCAGACAGTAGCTTTTTTAGCTTTTTCTTCCTTTTCCTCTGCATTTGTGAAGATAGTAGGCTATATTGAGAACCAACCAGAGTATGAGATAGTGCCTGTCACAGGTATACAGATCATCTAGAAGAGAATAAATATGAGCTGTATGGTATATACAGCTTTTTTTGTTATTTAAGTTAGGATCTTGCTCTGTTGTCTGGGCTAGGGATAGAGTGGTGTAGTCATAGCTCACTGTAACCTCAAACTCCTAGGCTCAAGCGATCCTCCTGCCTCAGCCTCTCCTGTGCTGGGACTACAGGAATGCAGTAACATGCCTGTCTCATTTTTTCTATTTTTATTTTTTTAAGAGTTGGGGTCTCGCTGTATTGCCCAGGCTGGTCTTGAACTCCTGGCCTTAAGCAATCCTCCTGCCTTGGCCTCCCAAAGTGCTGGGATTACATGTGTGAGCCACTGGCCTGTAATTTATTTTTAAAGATAAAAAACAACTCATTAAAAAATTAAGAGCCTGTTTATTTTTGAGTTGTTTATGGCATAGCCTTTATAGATGCAAAACAAAAGCAAACAAAATTCCACCAAGACCTGGAAAATCCAGCCATTATTGAAATCCCTGGTGGTGTCAATTAACATTTATTCAAACATATATTGGTACACATGATTGTACTTGAAAGTACAAATTGATTAAAAAGAAATGATACAAAAAGAAAACTATGAGTTTTTAGTTCTTTTTCTTTAAAGTAACTATACTTTTATTCTGATAAATTAGAGTCCTGTTGGAAATGTGTGAGTTCTACAGGAGTCTTACCAGTGTTGTTTAAAAATCACTTAATTATGAATCAGTATTTTCCTATGGCATTGTCACTGATTCACTTGGTGACCTTGGCCTCATGCATAAGATTCTGCATTTATTAAATGAGAATACTAGAAGCTTTCTTGGCTATAGGGTTGGGGAAACCAAAAGAGTTACATACACTTATGTACTTGTTACCTCAGACGTTGCTGCTAATATTGGATGATTCTATAAAATCGAATTACTGAATAATTTGACTAGAAATTGCTGGCATTTATATATTGAAGTCATTGAAATTTTCCTGAAAAGTCTGTGATATATTTTAGTTATTCATGTGCTACTAAGTGCCATGATTTGATTAACTGAACATTCTTTTAAGTATTAAAGATGTTATATGTAATAGTTAAATGCATATATTGGATGGTTACTTGTTACAGTGAATATTATAATTTGCAAATATGGTTTTTCCTACTAGTTAATAAGAGGCAGATTATTTTCTGTGGTAATATATAGCTCAGAAGTTGTGAGAAGTCAGTTCGTCATATTAGGGCTTTCTTTTTTTTTTTTTAAACGTAAAATTTTAAGATCGTTTCCTTTTTTTTTTTATTACCAAAGTCTTGTAATGTCACTTGTAAAAGGTATAGAAAATACAGGTAAACAACAACAAAAAATAAGCCTCACCACTCCAATAGGTTACCACTGTTAAGATTTTCATGCATATCTTTCACAGTGTTTTTTGTGTGTTACAGGTTCAGGCTTACACAAAAGCAATCAAGTTGATTCTAAACACATTTTGTTACCTTTTACAATTAAAAGTTTCTTTTTGTGACAGAGATGATATTCCAACTCTTTTAGCATTGCAACACTTTGTTCAAACAGATCTCATGGAGAAATGAAGTAAGTAAAACTGGAGCTTTTCTGGTTGAAGATGGGGTGGAAATACAAAGCCTCAGTGTTTGGCTTGCTTCACTAGCTTGAACAGTCTGCCTTAGAGGTACCGATGAAGAACTCCAGGGTTTCATATAGCAAGCATAGTTGGCAAATCACTGCTTACTAACATTTTTAATGGCTGCAGAGTGTTCCATTTGGTGACATCTGTGTTAGTCTTGGAAGTGTTCTACTTATATCTCCCTGGAAAGAGATCTGCCTTGAGGAATGTTGTTAGTTGACAGCCTCCAGCTACAGAGCCTTTGGGATTTGCTGCATGATTGAACCACATTCTCCCTGGGCAGCTCCCTCCCAGTAACTGAGTACAGCAGGGTACTAGGTGCTTGCCATTTCTGCACAACATGGCCTTCTTAGAGCTGTCTATGTTCTGGAGCTCCCTGCTGAGTTGGCACATCAGAACTGATCTGAGACTGTTCCTGCCTGATCCACCTTCCTTCCACATTTGGCAGGTCTGCATTGCAGGCTGAAGGCCTTCTTCGCTTATTCCTGGTCCTTACATCCTTCACAGGCATTTCTCAGGATAAGTCTGTTATACTTTTAATGCCATCTTGGGTCTGCTTCCTAGAGAACCTGAACTGACACACATCCAGGTGATTTTTAAAAAAATAAATATTTTAAAAAGTTATAATACATTCTCATGATTTTGAAAAGCATAAAAATGCATTTTAAAATGAAAAGTAGACTGTTTACCCTCTCCAGTCTCTTAAGAAAACCATCTTGATATGTTCATCTTTATACCTATGTTGTATTCTCACTTACATCTTTTCTTTTTTCTTTTCCCCTCCCTCCTCCCCGCTCCTCCCTCCCTCCCTCCCTTCCTTTCTCCTTTCCTTCCTTCCTCCCTCCATTTGTTGCTCAGGTTGAAGTCAAACTCCCAGGCTCAAGCAATCCTTCCACCTTAGCCTCCCAAGTATCTGGGACTATAGGTGTCACTGCCGTACCTGCACCTGGCCTTCCTATCATTATTTCTTGATTTGTCAACTTTAGATGGTATCTATTATCTTAATGTTCTGAAAGATAAGGGAATTAGTATATCTACTATTCCTTTTACCTTTCCTCCTCCATCTTTAAATTTTTGTTCATTACTAATGTTGTTATTTTTACCTTGTCAATGCTTATGTTTATACTTAGTTATATATCTATAATTTAGACTGTGCCTTGACTAAAAATTGATTTTAAAACTTGAAAATCAGTAATGTCATTTGCTATAATTACATGAATATAATTTAGTCCAGAACCAAGTGATTTGGTTGAAACTATGTGAGAGAAATATAATCCTGTGTATCTTAGCTCTGCAAAAGAAAGTATTTCAGGTTTCTTTCCAGATGCTCATCAGTTTCTGGTCCTTGTAGCTCATATTGTTTTCTTCAGTGAAAAAGAGCACAAGCCACACTACTTGGGGTTGGATCAGTTATTGGTCATCTTCAGCAAGTTACTTGGCTTAACATTTATGATATGCAAAATTGGTGTAACAGTTCTTATATTAGTTTTTTATTGCTACTGTAACAAATTACCACCAATTTAGTAGCTTAAAACAATGTCCATTTATAATCTCATAGTTTACGCAGGTCATTAGTGCTGTGGGCTAGGCTGGGTCTCTGTTTAGTCTCACAAGGCTGAAATCAAGGTGTTGGGAGGGTTAGTTCCTTTCAGGAGGCTCTAGGGAGAATCAGTTTCCTTGATTATTCAGATTGTTGTCAGAATTGATTTCTAAGTGTCTATAGGACTAAGGTCCCATTTCCTTGCTGGCTGTTGGCTTGGGGGAGGGTCATGCTCAAATTCTACATGCCACTTTCATTTCTTGCCTTATGGTCCCCTCCACCTCACAACCAGCAGTGGAGGGTAGAGCTCCTCTCAAACTTTAAATCTCTTCTGCTGCTTCTCCTGCATTTCTTTGACTGATTTTTCTGTTTTCCTTTTTCACTTTTAAGGGTGTATGGGATTATATTGGGCCTACCGGGGTAATCTAGGATAATCTTCCTCAAATCCATAACTCTTTGCATGTAATGTGACATAACACAAAAATAACAGTA
Source organism: Lemur catta (assembly GCF_020740605.2). Lineage (NCBI taxonomy): Eukaryota > Metazoa > Chordata > Mammalia > Primates > Lemuridae > Lemur > Lemur catta. Next base: position 169,372,254 of record NC_059128.1, on the reverse strand, counting down.
GGGGGCAAAAATCATAAGGGGTCAAAATCTTGCCGAGCACAGTCCTCCCTTTAGCCTCCATGATCTGTATTCATCTCATATACAAAATACATTCACCCTATCCCGAGGTTCCATCCTTTTAGTTCAAAGTCTCATCTAAATCTCATCAGCTCAGAAGTCTTAAATCACCTAATATGAAATAGGGATGAAGATCTTTATCTGTGTACCTGTGAAACTAAAGAAACAAGTCACCTCCTTCCAAAACACAATGTTGGCATAGTTACAGACATTCTGGATTTAAAAGCGAGAAAGATAGGAAAAAGGACTCACAAGTTCCAAGCAATTTAAAAAACCAGCTGGAGAAACTCCACTGGATTTCAAGGCCTGGAAGTAATCCTTTGTTGTTTGCAGTTTCACCCTCTGGGTTTGCAGCTCTTCCCTCTCTCTGATGACTTTGTTGGTTTATTTATTTTTTCATTTGTTTTTCCTCAGGTGTGATGATTCTTGGTTGTCCATCCATATTTACGAAAGAATGATTAAGTTGATCGGTTTAGATAACTGGATGTGGTTCTCTGCTGTAGGTTTATTTCACCCATAGGTCTTTCCCGTGGCTGTAACATGTGGAAGGCTTCTTTACTCTAATGCATTCTTAGAGGCATGTATTTCTCAAAAAATTGGTTATGTCCTAGCTACTCAGGAGACTGGGAGGCAGGAGGATTGCTTAAGCCCAGGAATTTGAGGTTATAGTGAGCTGTGATCACACCACTGCACTCCAGCCTGGGCAACAGAGTGAGATGCTGTCTCCAAAAACAAAAGATTGATTATGGGGGCAAAAATAATGTTGCTCTTTTTATGTGTAAACCACAGGTATATATGCAATATGTAAAAATATATAGTATATCTGTGGTCCTAAAATTTCATGGATGGGGTGATTAGGAAAAAATATCTTTTAAAAAGCTCCTTTGGTTTCAGTAATGGAAGAAAAGGTTGAGAAACAGTGCTCTAAGGTGCATGATTGACTAGGAAGCAGGCTGCTAGGTACCCACAATTGCCAAAATAATCATGTCTTATCTGAGTAGTGGAACCAGATACTGCTCTCAGTTACTGCTCTGCTTTACTTTTATATCTCAACACTCACCTTAAAAGCTCTCCACAGATGTGCATACTTTATTTCGAGCAGTAGCTTTCTAACTTTTAAAAAACTGTCCTCCATAGTATAAAATATGTTTTATATTGCAACTCAGTACACATGTATATATGGATTGATAAATATATAACTGAAGAAAATTCTGTGAAATAGTACATATCTTCACTTTGTGTTTTCTGTTCGGTGCATCCTAAATTATTAAACATTGCTGGTTGTAACCCACCAAAATTCTTTGAAACCCATAGTTTGAAAAACACTAAAATTTCAGCTCTTTTTCTTCAAGCAGGACGAGGAGGAGAGGCAGAGTTGACTAAGCCATTTGGAATGCAGTGTTTTAATTGCTGATTTACTTGTTTATATCTTTGATGATATCCCATCCCTACCCTCTGCTCTTTGCATTTTAAGCTTGAAGCCTCTCTTTGGCTCGTTTGGGAAGACCTAAAACTACTGTCTTGGCTGTAGTTTGCTTACTTTTTCTTAGTCTGATCTTATTTGTTTTATATTTTTTGGGCATCGCTCAAATTTTCTGATCTGGTGATGGAACCCTTTTCCGCCCATATGTTTATGATTTCATTTATTTTCTGAGTTTGTTTAAAAACAAAACAAAACAACTTTCTGTCATTACCTGAAGATCAGGAGTGGAAGAAAAGATACATTTGTGTGCTCAGTCTGCCATGTTCATTTGGAAGCCTTATCTTTTATTTAATAGTCCTAAACTGGTGTTACATTTTGTTCTCCAATTTTTCTAAGAGCTTATTATTGCTAAATTTGCAGGCAGAGCCATGATTATTTTTAGGAATGAGTAAAACTTGACTACCTGTATGACATTATCTACCTACCTGTAAAATCTTTCATTCTCATCACTAGTGCTAATTGGTGGGTTGCAGTTAAGAGTGAAACTGTCTGGTCAAGCTGTCAGAGGTTTCAGAATCCCAGTTCTGCCACTTATTAGCTGTGTGCCCTTGGGCAAATTACCTCATTTCTCTGTACCTGTTTGCTGCTTCCAAAGTAGGGTTAGTAGTATCTACTTCAAAAGATTATTGTGAGAATTAGATCTTAGGGCATGTAAAGAAAGTTCTTATGACAGTGACAGGCATATATTAAGCATTTAATAGTTGTTATTTGTTAACATCACCATAACCATACTTATCCATATATATATATATATATATATAATCTCCTTTTGCTTAAGAAAAAAAAGAAGTCTCAGATATTTTATCTGTTTATACAGTTTTTATGTAGGCTTCATAGGTGAACCAATTCCTTCTTTGCTTTGTTTTCAACCTATGTGATTTTGATTTTTAAAAAAATCTAATTCTGTTTTACTTTGCTGGAATTATTAAGCTGGGAAATTGGCATAGCTAAGACTAAATTAGCTAAATTAAAGAGTTCTGAGATGAATAGAGAAGCCTCAGTTTGTTACAATGAAGGGTTGTAGATTGCAAACTATTTGTGGATAATAGTTAAGAGTGAGGGATACAGAGTCAGACTCTCTGAGTTATAACATTAGTTTCATGACTTACTGGCTTTGTGACTTTGGGTAAGTTACTCAACTTTTTTGTGCCTCAGTTTCATCATTTGTAAAATGGGGAAAATAATACTTGCCTCATTGGGATGTTGTGAAGATCCCATGAATTAATGCATGTAAATTGCTTAGAAGTGCTTAAGAGATAATAGCTATTAACAGTATTAATATTGTGCTTGGATTTTTAACTCAATGTTCAGTTATGTTTACAGTTTAAGTACAGGTTGAGTATCCCTTATCTCAAATGCTTGGGACCAGAAGTTTTTTAGATTTCAGATTTTGGAATATTTGCATGTACATAATGAGATATCTTGGGGTTGGAACCCAAGTTTAAACACAGAATTTATGTTTCATAAACATCTTTACACATAGGCTGAAGGTAATTTTATTTTTCACTTGAGAATGCTGAAAAACTGTTTTGCTCCTACGGTTTGACTGCACCCCACCACATGAGGTCAGGTATGGAATTTTCCACTTGAGGCATCATGTCAGCACTGAAAAGTTTTGGATTTTGGAACATTTCAGATTTTTGGATTGGGGTGCTCAAGCTGTACAAAGAATACAGGGTTGAAATAAAGGGTGAGATTTTTATATTGAAAGAGGAAGGGTACTGTTTTCCACCATCTAGAGATGGAATAACATTTGGGACATAGGAATTATCTGGGAGGTTAATGAATACTTCATTAATGTAATAATACTTCAAACATTGGGCCTTCTAGGGTTGTTCTAAGAGCAAAGCCGTACATTACCTAGGCATCGCTGTGGTGGTTTATTGCTAGTTTTCTCACTTAACAGCCTTTAAAACAATTTCTCTTTTTCCTACTTATTATACCTTATTTCCTGAATTTCTGCTTTAGTAGTTAACAGTAGTTACCAGTTGTCTTTTTTTTTAATCTTTCTTTTCAAGTTGTAGAAAAATTAAAGTTAGAATGTGTCTGAAACAGAATCTTCTATCACATTAATCTAGAATCTCTTTTTAAAGCATATTACCCAAAATATTTTCCTTTCCAGTGTTTGAGTGTTAGAGTATAATTATTAGTGATTTCAGAATGTTTTATCTAATTATCCTGTTTGCAGCAGTTTTTTTCTGCTGAAAAACATCTTGAGCAGTACTTTTATGTATCCTGTTTATTTACTTGAATTAGTTGATTGAATATAGTTTTAGAAATTGATTTATCAAGACTGCTAATTTTGTTTATTATTTTTTCCTTTTTAATTGTGGCCATTAAATATCAACTTTGAAGTTGTTTTGCCAGAGACAAGTTTTTTTTTTTGAAATTTTCTTATTGTTGAAGAATTGCATACTATTCAGATGACTTTGCTGGTAAACCCTGGCTAGTTATGCATCTCTTAATGAGAAAGAGTCTCAGTGGAAGATACATCTCTCTTTGATGAATTGTCAAAAGGATGATTTTTCTTGAAAACAGTTAGAATGTCTTTTGTGTATACTGTTTGCCTGCAGATTTTCTAATACATCTCTGAAGTGTACACACACACAGACACACCCCATATATATGTTGAAAAACATTTTAGTACACAACATTTAGGCCAGTCTTTTCATTAGTAAGATTGCATCACCATTTGCCAGTATATCACAGCATATGTTCATTCATTACCCTTGATGGTCCATTGCTAAATATATCCCTGATTATTCTTTCCTTTACTGTATCAGTTTTGTGCATTACTAACATGGTATTCAACTATTATGTGTTATTAATTTTAGGATTCATTTAGAAATTTACAAACCATGATAGCATTTTGGATCATGAATATAAAACATTCCTTTTGTTATTAAGTAGTTGCCCTGTTGAGGTACTTGAGTTCTTCATTTCATTTGGATAATGTGCTATGTTGAGCTTTGGTTGTTAATTGATAGATGTGGGATCCTCTGTGAGAGCTTTTAAAATGCATAACACGTATTTCAGAAAGCAGCTGTTGCTATGGCAACTCTCGGGTCACTTGCAGCTCAGCTTACATGATTGGCTGTTAATGGAGTCTAATATGCTTGAGAAGAGAATTGAGCAAATGAAAGAGGGTTTTGAAGGAATCCTCTTAAACCTCTTGAAGTTTAACAGAACAGCACACAAAAATTTAACACTTATATTACTGTTATATAATTTTGCTGGGAGTAGTTTTATGAATAATGAAAGTGAGACGCAGGACAGATATTTGGAAAAAATAATTTTCAGAACCCTCTTAAGAATGTTGCAATCTTGTATTGTCACTTTTCCTTATTTTACTGTTGTTTAAAGAAACACTTGAAACACTTTAACAGCTACCACTTACATTCTGTGCCCTACCCTCTGAAGCACCTACCTCAGAGGAGTTAATTAGATTGAGGCGTGAGATGGCTGTTAATTGTGCAGGATCAGAGAGAGTGGTAAAACCAGGAATAATGTCTAAATTTACTCTGGTTATGTGAATCAGATTAGAGTCTTCTTTCTCCTGGATTTTTAAGGTAGCCCCATGAATACCTGACTCTCTCTTAGGGGTATTTGGATGGTTTGAAAAGGGAAATAATGGTGTATACTTTGGATTTTGAGGCCAGTAAAGTAAGTAAAATCAAGCATAATTAAGAACTGCCATAATAAAAATTAATAGAGCCATGCACAAAGGCATAGTAATACCTGTCTTGTTAGATGACAGTTTCCATCAGTGTCCACTTACTACCTCTTTTGTAAGTATGTTGTTAGATTGAGGCCTATCTTACTATTTTTAGCAGTTAAATAATAGCAAATATAATTATAGAATTTATAATTTAGATGAAATTTATTAAATAAATTAACAACACTTCACAAGCAATTTCACTCTGTAAAAACTTCAGCTGATTAGTTCAGCAAGTGTAGCAAATAAGTACTTAGGCATGTAGCTTATTTTAAGTATCTGCTGCTTCTAGTCTTCGGGTTTTAAAAAGTTATTGATTATAATGGTAGTATTGAAATTGATAAACTAAGTTACAGCTATGCTGTTTTATTTGATTTTTCTCGTTTTGCTAGCAAAAATAGCTAGTGATAAAAAATTAGTACCTACCAACATCCTAAATTACCTTTGGTTTATTATTTTCTATTAAAGGAACACAGAAATATTAAAGGAAAACTTTTCATAGTAGACCTGCATAAAAATGTGGGATGCCCTCATTACTCTTTTGACAAAACTAAACACTAAAATTGAATGTTTAAATATCTTCTAAACACTACAGTCTGTAAGTTTATAATCAGTATTACCTTTTTGAAATACTTTTTAAATCATTTTGTTTTTAAATGATAGTGTTCAAGTGACCTGGTGACCATATGTCTTGGTCTGCCTGTGGCAGTTCTGGTAGTACTGGATTATGCTGTTATCTAATATTATTATTAATAGTGCTCTCTTTTTATAGTTAATACCAGGAGATATAAAGAAAAGTACAGGAAGTCAATATATAAATCCACAGCTCATAGATAGCTACTATTAACATTTTATTGCATTTCCTTTTCAGTCTTTTTCTGTGCATATGAATATATATAAAACATGTATAGGAGAGGTCATCCTTTATATTTAAGTCTATATGTTGGCCACTTCTATAGTATATCATAAGTATTTCATGCTTAATTCTTCTCAAACATTGTTTTTAATGGTATATAAAAATATTTCACAAGTAATTGCTCTCTATTTATAGGACATTAAGTTCTTTTCTTTTTTGCTATTATAAATAGTTCAGGATGGATGAACCCTTTAAATATAAATATCTTCATTTCTATATTTATTTTTGCTTTAGGGTAGATTTTTAGAAGAGGAATTACTAAGTCAAAGATTACTGATATTTTAAAGGTCTTGATATATATTAGTTGCTTTCTAGAAGAACTTTTCATTTTTTTGATTTGTAAATTACTTTAAAGTTACTTGTGGGACCTCAAATGCAGAGGGTTAAATTAATCCTGACCTCAGTTCATGGCATATAATAATTATTAACTCATTCAAGGTCTTGTTTTCATTTTATTTGTTTATTTCCTTTTATCTGTATTATCCATCCTTCCTCCTCTCCTCCCATAGATGTACATTGTGATGTGCTTGATATAAATACACATTTATTTGTATGTGTTCTTGTAAAACATTATTGTTATCTTGGGTGGATAGACTTCCAGTAAAACATAATGAGGATTGGCATCACTTTATTTACTTCCCCTTCCCACTCACTACTGCCTCACCTCATTTAAAAAAATTATGGTAAAATATACACATAACTCAAAATTTACTGTCTTAACCATTTTTAAGTGTATAGTTGAGTGGCTTTAAATATATCCATAGTGTTGTACAACCATCACCACTGTGCATCTCCAGAACTCTTTATCTTACAAAATTGAAGCTCTATACCCATTAAATAATAACTTACCAATACCCCCATTTTCAACCCCTGCAACCATCATTGTACTTTCTGTCTCTATGAATTCGACTATTCTAAGTACCTCATATAAGTGGAATTGTATTTTGGCTTTTTGTGTGTGTGCGTGTGTGTGTGACTGGCTTATTTCACTTGCATAATGAAAGTAAGCTTCATCCATGTGTAGCATATGTCAGAATTTCTTTCCTTTTTAATCCTGAATAATATTACATTGTTTATAAATACCATGTTGTGCTTATCCATTCATCTGTTAGTGGACACTTGAGTTACTTCCTTCTTTGAGCTATTATGAGTAATGTTACTATGAACATGGATGTTTAAATGTCTTTTCAAGACATTGCTTTCAGTTCTTTTGAAGTGAAATTGCTGGATCATATGGTAATTGCATTTTTAATTTTCCGAGGAACCACCATACTGTATTCCACTGTGGCTGTATCATTTTACATTTCCATCAACAGTGTTCCAATTTCTCTACATCCTTGCCAACACTTTTTGTTTTTTGCTTTTTTGATAGCAGCCATCCTAATGTATATTCACTGCTATCTCATGGTTTTGATTTATACTTCCCTAATGACTAATGATATTGAGCATCTTTTCATGTGCTTATTGACCATTTTTGTATTTTCTGTGGAGAATGTCTATTCAAGCTCTTTGCTCATTTGTGAATCAGGTTGTTTGTTTTTGTTGTTGTTGAGTTTTAGTAGTTCTTTATTCTGGATATTAATGCCTTATCATATTTACGCTTTGCAAATATTTTCTCCTGTTTTGCGGGTTGCCTTTTTACTCTGTTGATATTATCTCTTGATCGACAAAATTTAAAAAGTTTCATGGTCTAATTTGTCTATTTGTACTTTTGCTGCCTGTACCTTTGTTGTCCTACCCAAGAAATTATTGCCAAATCCAGTGCCATGAGATTTTTGCCCTGTGTTTTTTTCCCAAGAGTTTTATAGTTTTAGGTCATACGTTTAGTTCTTTGATCCATTTGAGTTAATTTTTGTATATGATGTTTGGTAAGGGTCCAACTTCCTGCTTTTGCATGTGGATATCCAGTTTTCCCATTACTGTGTGTTGAAAAGACTGTCCATTCCCTATTAATGGTGTTGGCAAGCTTATTGTAGATAATTTGACTGTACATATGAGGGCTTATTTGTGGGTTCTCTATTCTGTTCCATTGGCCTATATGTGTGTATGACAGTACCTACATTATTTTGATTTCCATAGCTTTGTGGTAAGTTTTGACATGAGGAAGTGTGTCCTTAAGCTTTGTTCTTCTGGGTTCAATATCTTGGTCTTGAAATTCAAGATTGTTTGGGTTATTCAGGATCCCTGAAGATTACATGTGAATTTTAGAGTGGGTTTTTCTATTTCTGCAAAAAATGTCATTGGGATTTTGATAGGGATTTCATTGACTCTGTAGATCACTTTGTGTAGTGTTAATATCTTAGCAATATTAAGTCTCTCAATCCATGAACATGATACACGTTTCCATTTATTTATGTCTTCTTTATTTTCTTTCATCATTGTTTTGTAGTTTTCAGTGTACAAGTCTTTCACCTTCTTGGTTAAGTTATGTGTAAGTATTTTATTATTTTTAATGTTGTAAATGGAATCGTTTTTGTAATTTTCTTTTCAGATTGTTCATTGTTAGTGAGTTGAACCACAACTGATTTTTTTTATGTATTGACTTTGTATCCTGTTACTTTGCTTCTGTTTATTGTAAAAGTTTTTTTTTTGTGTGGAATCTTTAGATCCTTATACATAAAAGATCATGGCATCTGTGAAGAGAGATCATTTTATTTCTTCTCTTTTAATTTGGATTCTTTTTATTTGTTTTTCTTGCCTAATTACTTGGATTCCAAGAATGAATCCCACCTGGACATAGTGTATAATCCTTTTAATATGCTGCTAGATTTGGTTAGAACACTTTCTAGGGTTGTATCTCTTGCAGTGTTTTGCCGGGCAGGATAGTGACATGATCCAGTCAACCTGGGAGTTGAATCTTGGCTCTGTCATTTAGTGACTGTGGTACCCTGGGCTTAACCACTTGATGCTTCAATTTTGTAATTTGTAAAATGAGATTAAGAGTAGTTCCTGTCTTTATTGTGAGGATTAAATTAGTGAATATATGTGTAGAACAATAGCTGGCACACAATGAGTGCTGCTATATATATGGATTATTATTACCAAATTTAAAAAATGTGGCTGGAATTTTGAACAGAATTGCATTTCATTGATACATTTCTGGGCAAATCACATATTAAGTTGCCCCATCCAAGAGCATGGAATGACTCTCCGTTGATCAAACTTTTTACATATTTTAATAGAATTAGATTTTCTTTTTTTCTCTGTAGTACTCAAAGTATTCAATCACTAGTTCTTAACCAGGGGCAGTATTGTACCCCTTTCCCCCATGGGGCATTTGACAACATCTGGAGACATTTTGGGTTGTCACAACTCTGGGCATGCTATAGCATCTAGTGGATAGAGGCCAGGGATGCTATTAAACATCGACAGGGTAGACCCCACAACAAAGAATTATCTGGCTTAAAATATCAGTAATGCTGAAGCTGAGAAACCCTGTTCTAGATATGTAGTGGGTTTTTTTTGATTTATTTTTGTTTTGCCTTTGTGAATGTTCTATATTTTAATTTCTGATTGGTTATTGCTATTAAATACTGTGTATCTGGCAATTTTGCTTAACTCTAGTTCTAATAATCTGTTGATTCTGATGATTTATTTTTCTAGATGACCTGGTCTCTTCCCTTCTAATTTTTATATGTCTGCCTGTTTCTGGAGCTCTTTTCTTATAGCATTGGCTAGCAACTTTACTATTTTGTTAAATAGTAGCAGTGATAATGGGCATCTTTGTAGTATTCTTAACTTTATGGAAGGAGTTTATAGTTTCTTAACATCAAGTAACACCAAAACAGTGTAGGAAGATGCTAGTCTTGAGAGCTTGTTTGGAGGTTGTAGCAGGGGAGCGCAGCTACTCATATACCCTTGACCGAAGAATGGTCCTCCTCTATTGGGCAAAGTCGTCCTCTTTGACTGAGTGCACAGCTTCGGAAGAGACACACATGGAGTGGTGAGGGGAGGAAGGGGACACCCGCCTAGCCAGTCAGATCAACCACATCAACCCTGGTGATCAATGGGGTGACAGATGTTGCAGCCAGATCGCCCTCACCTCCGAGGATGCTAGTCTTATTTCATCCTGCCATCGAGTGTTATCACTTAAAATGTGTTCTTGAGGCAAAAATGCTTAACTTCACTGATAAAGGAGATGCAATTTAAAGCAATAATAAAATAATGTTTTTTATTTCACTAATAATCAGAATTTTTCTACAAGTGCGGTATCCGTTTTTTCTCTGTATCTTTGTCTTTTACCAGTTTTTCCTCCCCTCGGTATAAGTTATGACCTATGGCTGTTAAATTTGTGGTATTTTTTTAGCTTGTTTGTGTCAATGTGCAGAATTTTAAGTTTTATGAAGACACATCTACCTATTTTTTTGTTGTAAGATCTTTTATTGCTTTTATGCACAAGAAGTCCCTAAATTCTGAAATGTTGTTTTGAGACTTTCCTGTGATCTTTCAACTTCTATCTGAGATATTTTCCTGGTTAGATAAGGGTATGCTTATCAGTCCTTTTCCCTTTGTTCCAGATCAGTCACCTGACTTAAGTTGTTGCTTCATCCCTTGACATGCTAAAATTGTAGGCGATTTACAAATATTATTCACTGTGTCCCTCCTCCCCACCCCCAATAGTTTTCACAGAGCTTAGGATAATTATTGAGGTATCTCAGGGGCCACTGGAGATGCAGTACTGAGGTGTGGACTTGATAATTGGGCAGGACTCCAGGTTTCCTACCCTTCTTAGGTTCAACTCTTTCCCGTTGGTGGTCTGCATATGATTTGTCTAAATAGTTGGTGTGCATAAGACTGTTGTTTATAAAAAGTTTCTTCTGTGGAAAGAGAGAAAGTAAAGTTTGAAAAATATACTGATCTAGCATGAGAACTGAGAATATAATTGACAGGTCATAAGTTAGTAAATATCAAAGCCAAGATTAGAGTCCATTTTTTCTGAATCCAGTCACTTTTCTAGATGTTACATAAAATTTTCTTATGTGTTAGACATTTCTTTACAGTATGATCCACTGTCATTTATTTTTTCTAAAACTGAGTCCATTTTATTTACCTTTTTTCCCTGTGGGGAATCCTTCCCTCCCCACCTCTTCGTCTTTACTTCCTTAATTTTTTTTATATTCTACCACCATTCTCTCATGTGCAGAATTGGAAACAGATCACTTATAGTGGCTGTCTTTTTAGTCCACTTTATCCAGTTCAACTGCTAAGAACTACCAGTATATTTTTTGTTTAACTTGTTTCTTTTATTTTGTACTTGCTGTGCTAGCATCATGGTTGAATCCCTTAATATCTTCTGACAGTACTATCATAATAGCTGTATAATTGTTTGACTTATAACTAGGGTGTAATCTCTCTGGTCTTTCCTTTACCTTATCTCAAATTAGTATTTATAAAGTATATCTTGATTGGACAAAATGAAGTCTTAAGTTCCCTGGACTAACATTGAAGGCCTTTTACAATTTGGGTACACCTTGGGAGGTACATATATATAGGTATATGTATTAATAACTTTTTAGTAATGTGTTACTAACAAGTCATATTCAGATCTGTACAGATTAAAAAAAAACTTATAGTACTTTCTTGTTGCATGTATAGTACTTGTCTATTGTGGTAAGTACAGAGATGTAAAAGTGGGGAATAAAAATTGCCCATAATTTCACTGCTCAGAGATAATCATTAGCCAAGTTTTTTAAAATGAGTTTTCTTCATATTTATTTTGCTTATGTTTTGGTAAGCTTATACATTTTTAGTTTAGTGGTGTTATTATGAACAGAATCTTTTTTTTTTCTTTTCTTTCTTTCTTTTTTTTTCTTTAGAGACAGGGTCTGACTATATTGTCCAGGCTGCTCTTGAACTCTGAGCTCCAGCGATCCTCCTGCCTCAGCCTCCTTAGTAGCTGGGACTACAGGTCTGAGTCACTGTGCCCAGCTGTTTTCTAATATTTTTAATCAGTTTTCTAATATATAATATCAAAAAAGCTTTCATTTTTATATGTTTATTTTAGTGGCTGCCTTATTGAAGTCTTTATTAACTTCAACTGTACCCTTTCAATTTAACAAACAAAATGGTGACTAGAATGAATAGAGAAGAAATAGTATGAGCAAAGGCAATGCAGAGTGTGAACCATAAAGGTGTTTGGGGTGAACTGCAAGCATGTAATTTGGTATTACATAGACATACATTACAATGGCAGGAAGAGATTGGAGGTGAGAGTACAGGGAAGCCAGATCCTTAAAATTTTTGCTTGCTGTGCTTAAGAATTTGAATTTTATCCTAGAAACGATAGCTATTTGAAAGATTTCAAGCAGGGATCTCATATGATTAAATTAATATTTTAAATAAATCGATCTGGCTGTAGGGTGGAGCATTGAATTGAAGCAAACAAGGAGACTATTGAAATATTTAAGGGGACAGCAAGGGCCTTTAATTAGGGCAGTGTAAGTAAAATGAGAGAGGAAGGGGTGGATTTAATGTACATTTTACTAGTAAAACTGGCAGGATATGATGAGGTAGAAGGGGAAATCAAAGCTGATCTCAGGAGTTCTGATTTTCCAATTTGGGGGACTACATGATTCCATTAGATGAAATGAGTAATTTGGATGAAAAACATAATCACAAAATTTAATCAAATCAATTTCTTTTTCTGAAGGACAAGAAAGTGGGGCACTATTGAGAAAAGAATCTCAGTTTCTGGAATGTCACAACCAGAGTCACAATGTTGTGTCTTAAAATGTGTACAGGAAGCGGTAGTAAAACCAAAATCTAAAATAAAGATTTTGGAGTGTTCAGGTGCTTTAAAAATTAGTGTTAACAACCTTTTTACTGCCTAACATTCCTAAAGGATGCATCACTTCTGATCAGTAAAAGCAGTTTACTGTTGCTTGAGGGGCACGGATTGGGGAGTGTTTGGGGAGCTGGAGGAGAACAGTATTCCTTAAATCCAGGTCACTCAGTGATTTTTGTTCTGGTTAAAAACTATGGTCTAGTTGAAAGGAATACTATAATGTGGAGATCTGTGGTTTTACTATTACTATTAACTTTTTATTAAGGAAGATTTTGAGCATATACAAAAGTAGATGGAATTGTATGGTGTACCCCTTATGTACTTACTACCCAGCTTCAGCAGTTATCAGCTCTTGCCTAATACTGTTTCATCTGTACACCTCTCATCTGATATTCATTTGAAGCAAATCCCTGATATCTTATCATCATCTAAATATTTTAGTATATATCTATGAAAGATAATGGCTTTAAGAAACACTCATTAGCATCAACAGTAATTTGAATATCATAAAATATTTTCTAGTGATTTTTTTTTTTCAGAGTAGTTTCAGTGGAGAATTGGGGCTAAAATAAGATTTTTTTAAACTAGAGGAGGGCATGAAAAATAAGGAGGTGGAAACAGTGAATATAGGCTACCTTTCTACAAAGGAAAATGTGCAGTATGGTGCCTGTCAAGGAGAGGGAGTTACAGTTTTTTATGTTTTAAGTGATTGGGGATTCTTGAGTGGTTTGCAGGCTTAGGGAAAGAGCTAGTAGAGAATGAAATACTGACATGAGGGCATGGAGCAAGAACAAGAATACCTTGTTTTCTTTTTTTTTTAAGGAAAAAATATTTTTATTTTATTTTGAAATAAGCACAATTATTTATTATGGGATTTATGTTGGGCACTGCACTACTTCTCAAAATTTGGAACTGTATTGGGCACCACCACCTCATTTCCTGTACTACAATGATTTACGCATGGTATTTGCTTTTTAAAAATTTAATCATATTGCTTTTTAAAATTGACACATAATTGTACATATTTATGGGATACATAGTGATGTAATACATAGAATGTATAGTGATTAGACCAGGGTAATTAGCATATTCATCATTCAAAACATTTATCATTTCTTTGTGTTGGGAACATTGAATATCCTCCTATTTGAAACTTTATAATATATCATTGTTAACTATAGTCATCCTACAGTGGTACTGGGAAGGGACAGGTAGACAGTGACGGAAGTAAGCAGTAGACTGTGTATATGAAACTGAGGAGCAGATGTATCGATAGCATGAGAGAGCTGTGAATATTTCTGGGGTGGGCGGCAGGGATAAAGAAAAAAATAAAAAGAAGAGAGAGCTGTGAATATTGGAAGATTAGTTCAGATTCGTTAAGGTGTTTGGCTATCTTAGAATTGGTAGATCAAGTGCACAGGCCATGTGAGTAGGTCTTTCAGATTGAGAAGGTCCAGGAATCTTGAGACTTGGGTTTTAGATGGACATTGCCCATCGTGGTAGGATATAAGGTAGGACAGAAATCTGACCAATATGCAAATACCTTCAGTGAATGTGAGGAGCAGTTGTAGGTGGTCAGGAAATGAATAGATGACACTGACAAGAAAGATTAGAGGGTGGTGTTCATGTGGAATAGGGGAGAGATAATGGTTTGGGAGATACTGTGGGTAACTAAGAAAATTCAGAGTTTAGGAGAATGTAGCTCCTAGTTTTCAGGTGTGTTCCAGTTAGCTGAGATGTTTCTATACAAAGATGTTCAAGACCATGGCCTTATCCATAAAGCTCAAAATACTCATGTATAAATATAAAACAAGGCAGTTTTGTAAATAGGTGCTATGAACAGCAAAGACAATAAAATACTCATAGGATACTTTTGAAGAAAAGATTTATCACTTCAATAACATTTGAAATGTTAGGAGATAAAGAAATATGGGAGAAGAGAGAAGGTGGTGTGGTGTAGTTGAAATGGAGATGAGGAGTGGTATGAGCAGAGGCAGTTGGAGATGAAGACAATGAAACTTACCATTTTACTTAGAATAGAGCATGGAGGAAGGAGTAGTAGGAGAAGAAAGGTAGTAAGTTTAGTACCAAAAATCCTCTCGCATATTCAGCCTTTCACCAAACTCTTCCAATTGAAACCTACTTCTCCCATTAGGATACCTTCTTACAGCTATTTTGGAGATAGGGAGATAGAAGATGTAGCTCTTAGCAGTAAAGTCAAAGGAGAATTTAGTATAATTTAGGTTTGCCATCAGTCTGCTTAAGTGTTTTGGGACTTAAAAAGCAAAACCCCAGATACCTACCTACAGAATCACTCATAGACTGTAGATTCTAGTTAGTAGAGGTTTTTCTATATCTGTAGAGTACCTAATGTTTAATAAGAGCACACAACAGAAATACTGTATGTTTGTAAGAATTGAGACATGAGAAACAAGTCTAGTAAACTGGTAATTAAATATAATAGCCTGCATTAAACCTGAGCATTGTGTTATGCTGTGCTAAGCTATATCAATGATCATATCCTAGAATTTTGTACTTAATACATGAGTTTTTGCACCCTCAGTAATTTCCTATATTTTTACATCTTGTTGAGGGTAGTCAGCTT
Source organism: Lemur catta (assembly GCF_020740605.2). Lineage (NCBI taxonomy): Eukaryota > Metazoa > Chordata > Mammalia > Primates > Lemuridae > Lemur > Lemur catta. The sequence goes on along the minus strand of NC_059128.1, from coordinate 169,356,694 downwards.
GACAGTGGGAAACGCTATAGAAATAAAGAGGAGAAACCTGATTAGAGGCATCCCTGGAGTATATTTAATCAAGATGATTGCCTTGGGCAGCTGGCAGGCATGGTGCTTCAGTGAGCTGTGGTGAAAGTGTATGGTTATGATTGTTCTGAGACTTTTATACATATCTTCACCTAACTTTCTGGTCTGCCCCCAATTTCACAGTCTACAGGATTCTGAAAAACTTGCTATTGGGGAATACTGTAGTCTGTTTTTTAACCTCCTTTAAAGTTTTTTTTCCCCCCAAATTAATTTTCTCCTAATGGTGGAGCATAGTATTTAATAGTAAATATACAATGGATAATCACCACACTTTCATATTATAATATAACGGTACATTATCTTGACTTAGTTAATGTTGTGTTTTACTGTGTCCTTCAGAACTCAAGGTTTGTGATCAAAAAATGCTCACAATGTGATTGTGAGCTGCACAAATTTAAATTATCCAAAATTGACATGGTATAATATAAAAAAAAGAAACATCGAACTTTGTGTGTAAAATTGCTATGACTCAAAATAAAAAGAATAAGAATTACATAATTTCAAAGTTGGTAGGCCTAATAAATTGTAAACTGTCTGCACCTTTGCCACATGATGATATTACTTAAGTAAACAAATATCTTTCCTCCATTTGTCAATAGTCATTCGGCTCCAGCCTCCTACCTTGGCCATTACACTTGCACGTTCCTCATGTCTTAACTCAAATGTTGCTTCCTTAGAAAGACTGAGACAATCTATCATCTCATAGCACTTCTTACAATCTAAAATTGTTATGTTTATCTCTTTGTTTTCTGATTTTATGAACTATAAATAACAGCTTCTAAAAGACTGGAATTGCACCTAATTTATTTACTCTATTTTTAGCACTATTAAAATGGGACCTAGCAGACAAGAGTTGCTCAATAAACATTTCTTCAAAATGATGTTGAATAAATAACTTATAAACAATGCTTTTATGGAGTAGAGGGGTGTTGTAGGCTGATTTGTGTTCCCCCAAAAGGTATGTTGAAATCTTAACCTCTATGAGTGTGACCTTATTTGGAAGTAGGATCTTTGCAGATATAATCAAGTTAGCATGAGGTCATACTCAATTAGTATGGGTCCTAATCTAATATGATTGGTGTCCTTGTAAGAAGAGAAAACAGAGACATAGGGAAGAGAATACCATGTGAAGACAAAAGCACACAGACACAGGAAAGATGGAAGCAGAGACTGGAGTTACACTGAAACGGGCCAAGGAACACTTGGGATTTCTAGAAGCTGGGAGAGTCCAGGGAGAATCCTCCCCTAGAGGTTTCAGAGATTGCATGGCCCTGCCAACACCTTGGTTTTGGACTTCTTGCCTCCAGAACTGTGTGAGAATTAATTTTTCTTCTTTAAAGCCATCCAATTTGCCATACTTTGTTACTGCAGACCTAGGAAAGAGCCTTGGAAATGCAGAGTATAAGCACAAAAGATAAAAGAAGAACTTATTCCCATTTTTGCAGCCTCTGGCATTTAACATTCTTTGGTTAGTAATTTTCTTAATGGGATTGAACATTTATGGGTGTTTCCAGGCATATAAAAATATCACTGGTTTTATCAGATGGTTTCTTTTTTTCCTAGCAAGATTTGTTGAAATTCTGTTTGTTGTGCAGTGCATGTCTCATAGTCTCATGGAACTCTGTGGGATATGCAAATAGTTTTGTTTAAGTATAATTTAATTATAATGAGTAGTTATCATAATTTTGATCTTCAAGAGCTAGAGACCATATTGGGGAGGGGTGGAGAGGGGGATCCCACATAGCACTAATGGCCAGCTTTTGTAAGTGAATTACTAAGAGTAAAGAAATGTTTTTAACCCCAGGGAGAAAGTGGGAAGGTAATTTGATAAAATAACTAACCTATTTTTTTCTTGTCCTTAGATCGTTTATTGAGGTTTTTGTTTTTGTTTTTTTTTTTCAAGTGTATAATTTGAAAGTTAGTTTTGGTTCTCTTCTGTCTTGAAATAATGTCAGTCTTAATTAAAGTTGCGAAAATAGCACAGGGGTTTACTCTGTTACCCCCCACCTAACTTCCCCAAATGCCAGTATCTTATATAATCACAGTACCATATCAAGACCTGAAAATTAACTGATAAGATACTATTAACTAACATACAGACCATATTCAAATTTCATCAACTGTCCTGCTAATGAATGTCCTTTCTCTAGTCCAGAATCCAGTGTAGCATCACACATTACATTTAGTTGTCATATCTGGTCTCTAATCTGGGATAGTTCATCAGCCTTTCTAAGTGTTCCATGACCTTGACACTTTTGAAGAATACTGGCCAGTTTGTAATATGTCCCCAAGTTTGGGTTTTTCTGATTATACTTGCGATTAAATTCAGGGTATGCATTTTTGGGAAGAATACCACAGAAGTGAAGTTGTGCCCTTCTTTGTTAATCATGTTAGTGGAAGGCCCCTGTTGATGTGTCTCATTGTTAGTGCTGTTAACTGTTTAACTGTGGTGTTAACTGTTAACTATATCCTTCCTCACTTGGTTGAGGAGGGATCTACTGATTTTCTCCACTGTAACATCACTATTTTCTCCTTTGTGATTAGTTAATATCTTGTGGGGAGATACGTTGATACTGTGCATAAGTTTCGTACTATACTTTTGCCCACCAGTTTTAGTATTCATTAATGATTCTCGCCTGAATAAAATATTGTGTTTATCAAATGGCAATTTTCCTATTTCTGTCATTTCTTCTATATTTATTTATTCTATTGTAAGGAAGAGTTTTCCATTCTCCCCCATTTATGTTTTTCATTCAGTTATTTATGTTTCTAGGGACTCTTAGACATGTCTCCTATTCTGTTGGTTAGAATCTATTACAACTCAGGTTTTCCTAATTACAGCTGTTTTCAAAATATGAAAGATTTTTCAGATTTAAAGGTAAATTGTTATTTAATGATGGAACAGCAGTTTTAAGAACTCACACATAGCGCTCTCTGGATTTAAAGTAACCATATACAATTAAGTACTTTAATTATTGTTCAGTAAATAATATTTGTTTAGACTTTTCAGTTTTAAAAGACCTTTTCCTAAATGAAACCACAAAATAATGAGCCACTGCAGTTTTACATCTTTTGTCTAGTTTGGACCCCATTTTTTAAAGTTCATTTAATCTTAGGATTTATTAAGAACCCATTTCTTCCAGAGCATCATGGTCCTACAGAATTTTTTTTTTGTTTACTGCTTTGTCAAACTTAATAGGTACATATTCTTCTCTCTGAAACTTACAGGTTTTTGCAAGAGATTTTTGTAGTAATTATGTGGAAAGGGAGTTGATTAGATGAAACCTTTAAGCTTGCGCTATTAATTATGGGATAAATTTTAGTGTTTAATTTTTATGAAAAGTTTTATTTAATGGGTCAATATGTACATATATACACATTCACACACATACATATTTTAAAGGAAAATCAAAAGATAGGTCTTTAGTGATGTTTTCTTTACCAGATTTAAAAAATTTCTCGCCATATGTGTTTTTATTAAATTTGGCAATTTTTTCTTAGGACTGGGGTGAGGTGGCAATGATTGTTTATGTGTACCTTTGGAATAATTTCTATGTGAAAATCCTGGGGCTACAGAGACTTAATTATTTTGGTAAGTTTTTTTTTTTTTGGTAAAAGAAGATATTTTCTGATAAGTAGTATTTTTTTCCCCCAAATCCATCTTTAACTGTAGATGTTTGCTTTAGCCAAAGGACATTTTTGGAATGTTTTTATTGTTGCCCATGTATACTGAACTGGTGATATGCTTTTCTTAATATGCAGTTCTTATGAGTACATAGATCCATTGGTTAAATATTTAAAAAGCATGTAATTTTTAGCTAGGTGGAGGTTGAATGATGCTAGTATTTGGGTTTTGGAAAAACTGCAAATTTTAAAAATCATAATGCAGTTTTCTTATAAAATCCACAGAACCATAAATTCTTGTAATCTTGACAGACATGTCTGTCAGCTTTTTATTTGCAAGCATTCTCTTAATGTATTTAGTGCAGGGTGATTTGGGATAAGGCAAGTTAATTTTCTTGGGGTTCATTTTTACTTGTTAACTATTTTGAAGGCTGATGACATTTTTAGTGCTCTTTGTATTTAGAGCAATCCAATTGAATAATGTGAGTTAAAGAGCACAACTCTTGGTATAAGATAATTTGGAGGGCTTTATATTTAAATACATTTATTTAAAATTAAGCTTACATTTTTCACTTAAGATAATGAATACCTTGCTGTAATGCTTTCTTAAATTTTGATTGTTGGATTAATAAGAGGTTTGAATGAATGTCTTGACTCTGCTACAAATCTGCAAATTCCTGTAGTCCTTGAACTTTCATTGTTTCCAATCTGCTTTGATCTTAATCTTGTAGTTCTTGTCAGATTCTTTTCTCTTGGCTTCACTTCTCATTTATGATTTTCTTCCTGTTTGTTAGATTTATTATTTTGCATCTGACTTTTCATTCCAATCTCTAATCAAGGCTCTAGTTTGGATTTATGCAATTGATGGTTTTAGATTTTTCTACCTTTTTCAGATAGTGTACCTGTCTTGGTTGGACTCCTGAAACCCAACTCATTGTCTTGGCCAAGAGGTTGTTCCTCTGCAGAGGAACCAGGTCTAGAGCTTGCCGTAAATCTGGCTTCCTTTTGTAATTACAATATTTTGTACCTTTCCAGAGAAGAGAAATTTTAGTTAATTAAAGAGTAAATTATGGGCAGGCATGGTGGCTCATGCCTGTAACCCCAGCGCTTTGAGAGGCTGAAGGAGGAGAATCACTTGAGGCCAGGAGTTTGAGACCAGCTGGCGCAATGTAGTGAGACCTTGTCTCTACAAAAAAATAAATTAGCTGGGAATGGTGGCATGTGCTTGTAGTCCTACCTACTTGGGAGGCTGAGGCAGGAGAATCACTTGAGCCCAGGTGTTTGCGGATGCAGTGAGTTATAGTTACACCACTGTATTCTAGCCAGGGCGACAGTGAGAAGCTGTCTCAAAAAAAAAATTATATTATGCAATGAGTATGTAACTAATTAGAGATCACAATGATACAATGATTAAAAGAACCCATTCATAATGGCATTAAAGGAGGTATGGCTCAGGGGCAGAGCATTTGACTGCATAATGGCATTAAAAACAAACTTATTAATTAGCCTTTTTATTAATGTTATTAGTGGCATAGTATATCTTTATTTTTACATTTGCTAATTATTAATCCCCCTTTTGAGTGCTAGGTACTAGATAATTCTTTGGGAATAGAACGATAAGACTGTTCTCCCTAAAGGATCATACAGTCTCCTGAAGAGCAAGAAATGTGAATAAATCACTAAAAATATGTGGCAAATTGCTGTGAATCTAAAACTACTCAAAAAATAAAGTTTGTTATTTTAAAAAAGTGGAATGATAAATGTAAGGACTGAATGAAATTTGTAACACTACTATTAAGTATTTACAAGGTAAAAATACATGCATACATGCACAAAAAATATGTGGCAAAAATTACCATAACAGTGATATGTATAAAGTGATATGAAGGGTTGTAAGCATGAGACCTAACCCTGCCTAAATTTCAAGAAAGTTAGAGCTTTCCAGTTTACTTCAGGTAGAATGGGATGTGGGGATAAAGCAGTATGTATACATAACACAGAAGCAGGAGAGAGCTGATTTTGTTAGAGAAATGATAAGCACTTCGGAATTATGAAGAGCAGATTAATGGCAGAGGAGTAATAAGAGTTGAAATTGTAGGAGAGCATTAAGGTTCTTGGTGCCATTTTTTCAGTGATGGAGTATAAGAAGTTAAAGTAATGAGAGTACTGAATGTAAAGAAAATATGCTGCTATAGTATTTATAAGTGTGTGTAGGTAAGATGCTTTGTAGGCATGTTTTGGGAAAGAGGTTGAATATGGCTATCACGGAATTGAATTTTCAGAGATGAATGTGTAAAGCTTTGGGAAAGACTCATCATAAAAAAAAAAAGCTCTCTGGACATGTCTTGTTTTGACCTTCATTTTTCTTTAGTCCAGGGACATTCACCTGTGTTGTATGTGTGTGTAAGGTTATTTGTGGGGGATTTTCCAAACTTTTACTCTCCTCTTTTTTGACAGACCTACTTCTTGTCTCACTTCCTAACCCCTGTGCAAACTCCTGCCCCAGCTTTGAGTCATGGCTTTAATGAATCACAGTTACTGGGAATGCATCCCTTAACTGTTTCTGTTTTTTTGTTTTTGTTATTTAAAAAGCTGCTAACTTTTGGCTAGTTTGCTAACTCTGGTTCTCCTCATGTTTAATTTTGTGTATTCTCCTTAAAGAATATATATATATATACACACACACACATATATATATGCGCACACACACAAATATGTACATACATACTTGTATTTTTATTTTTTATTTATTTTTTATTTTTATTTTTTATTTTTTTTCATACTTGTATTTTTAGTTCAGCAAATGTTTACTAGGTTTCCCGCATTAAGAATGTAGAAGTGAACAAAAAGAACAAAAATACTTGTCCATGTGGAGCCTACATTCCTTTGTCCTTTTATCAGCCTCCTCCTAGAGCTGTTCATTAATATTCATTAAGGAATTTCAGACATTCTTCCAGTCATTTCCCACAACAACTGTATGAGGTATGGCTTTTAAAAAGTATTCCTGTTTGACAGAAGAGAATAACTGAGGCATAGTCGGTTTACAGAGCTTAGAAAGTAGTATACCTGATATAAAAGCATAGACAATCTAGCTCCACAACCCAAACTCTTAAATCACTCTGCTGTATTTCCTTTTGATTTTAAGGTATATGTTACCAAGAGATTTTAAGAAGAATAGCCTTTTACAACATATTTTAAAAAGAGATGGAGCAGAATAGCGATTCAACCTCCTGTGACCAGTGAACTTTGTTGTTGTCCTATTGAGCACCTAATTCAGTTTTGGCTTAAAATATCCTTCTGTCTGCTTAATATTTGAGAGTTTCTAGTTTAATGTTTCAAAAGATTTACAGCTCCCTCCTTGTTTTAATGTTGCCTACTTATTTAGCCATCTTTTAGTGTGAATTGCTATATAATTTGGAAGATCTAATTTCTTTTGGCATTCTTTTTATTCACTAAAAGAGCTACGAAATCTGTCTCATTTATAGGCTAAATTTTACTGGGAAGAGAAATTGGAAGTTTGTTTTCTTGATTGAATGCTATTATACCTTTATATTACAGAAAATTTAAGTATACAGCAGGCCTTTCATTATAACATTGATGAGGGGAAAAAAAAATCTATTCCTGACCAGGGCCACCATCTGTGTGGAGTTTGCGGGTTCTCCCGTGTCTGCGTGAGTTTTCTCTGGGTACTCTGGATTTCTCCCTTGTACCAAAGATGTGCACTTTAGCTTAACTGTCTACATGGTCCTAGTATGAATGAGTGTGGGGGGGGTGTGTGAGTGTGTCTCCTGTCTAGTACAGGAGAGGAGTGCATAGTGTGGATCCCAAGACTGGCAAGGAGATTCTATACAACCTGGAGTCGCTCATCAACTCTGCCGTGTTCCCAGGCCTGCAGGGAGGGCCCCACAACCACGCCATTGCTGGTGTTGCTGTGGCCTTGAAGCAAACCATGACTCCAGAATTTAAAGTCTATCAGCACCAGGTGGTGGCCAACTGCAGGGCTCTGTCTGAGGCCCTGAAGGAGCTGGGCTACAAAATTGTCACAGGTGGTTCTGACAACCATTTGATCCTCGTGGATCTCCGTTCCAAAGGTACAGATGGCGGAAGGGCTGGGAAGGTGCTAGAAGCCTGTTCTATTGCCTGCAACAAGAACACCTGCCCAGGTGACAGAAGTGCCCTGCGGCCCAGCGGACTGAGAGTGGGGACCCCAGCACTGACATCCCGAGGACTTTAGAAAAAGACTTTCAAAAAGTAGCCCACTTTATTCACAGAGGGATAGAGCTGACCCTGCATATCCAGGATGACATCGGTGCGAGGGCCAGCCTGAAGGAGTTTAAGGAGAAACTGGCAGTGGATAAGTACCTGAGCGCTGTGCGGGCTCTCCGGGAGGAGGTCGAGAGCTTTGCTTCTGCCTTCCCTCTGCCTGGCCTGCCCGACATTTAACAGAGCCACCCGCTCCGCACCTGCCTGGCACTGTTGAGGAGGACCCAGATTCCTGAGAGACAGAAGAGCTGCCTCATAGGGGACCTGTGTAGTTTCTTTGTGTGCCCTTTGAGGGAGTTTATTTTGGACTTTTTTCATGTTTCTTCACAAATCTAAATTTAAATTCCATTGTTAGTAATTCTGGTATAGGTTATTAAAAAATTCAAATTTTTGCCTCAAAAAAAAAAATAAAATAAAATAAAAATAAAAATAAAACAAAAACAAAAACAAAAACAAAAAACCCCAACCCTGAGCTGCTGGGATAGGTTCTGACCACCTGTGACCCTGAACTGTAATAATTGGGTAAATAATTATTTGTTATTATTATTCTTTCTTAAATGTATGAGTGTGCACATTTATTTCAGTGTTTAATATTAGAAGTGTTTTGGTCTTTATCTACAAGTTTACTGATATTTTTGTGACCAGAAATATATGCTAAACTTGGTTTTGTAATACGTTATTTTACTTAAAGTCTCAGTTTTCCAAGAACCTGTGGATGACATTGAGGACTTACTATATATTAATGTACGTTATATTAGACAAAAATTTTGCCATTAATATCCTTAATTTGATATCATAAACATAGGTAACAGAATTATAATTCCAGTAACAATAGTAAATGAGTCTATTGCTTCTGTGTAGATACAGAGTACCACTTATAGAAATGGTTGAAAAGCAGTTTCATAAATAGTATCATTGTCATTGGTAATTGTTGATTTGCTTAAAAAATCATGATATTCCACCACCATCACCTACATGTGTCTGTCTGTCTGTGCATATACTGCTAAGAGATTAAGACAGCTCAGGTAAAATTTGGGAAGAATAAAGAAGACTAGAATTAATGATACATTGTATTATATTAGTATTTACCTCTATAATGAATTCTTGTGCTTAGAGAATATATAAGACCTTGTACTTTACAAATAAAACAGCATTTAATTGGAAATAATCTGTGCTTCAGATACTGCCCTTTAAACCCTTTTTCTTAATTCAGGTAAGCATTTATGAAACAGTATTAAGCTATGAAATAATCATGCTAGCAGTTGTATTCGCATCATTTTTCTCTCTCTTTTATTTGTGGCACAGTGCATGGCAAACAGATGAAAGTATTTCATGGTTTAGTACATGAGGCATTGTGCCTCTGTGTGTATGCACATGAACTCTCACACATGTATAAATCTGTCCAATATTATAAAATTGTCCAGGGAACAACAAATGTTAAGATACTAAGACATAAATTAGTTAGCGTCTGTTAGATACTTTGATCTGCTGATACGAATAAGACTTTATTTTTTGAGCAGTTTTAGGTTCACATCAAAAATGAGCAGAAGGTACAGAAGATTTCCCTGATCCCCATTCCTCACTGTCAACATCCCCCACTAAAGTGGTACCTTTGTTTATAATCGAACTTATATTGACATGTCATTACCATCCCAGAGTCCATAGTTTACATTAGGGTTCTCTCTTGGTGTTGTACATTCTCTGGGTTTTGACAAATGTGTAATGATATGTACCCACCATTGTAATATCATTAAGAAGAGTTTCACTGCCCTTAAAATCCTTTGTACTGTGCCTATTCATCCTTCCTGCTCCCCTAACCTCTGAATAAAGCTGCTGTAAACATGTTTGTGTAGGTTTTAGTGTGGACATAAATTTTTAAATCATTTGAGTAAGTTCCAAGGAATGCAATTGCTGGATGGTAGGGTGAGAGTATGTTTATTTTGTAAGAATACAAAAAAGTGGCTTCCAAAGTGTTTATGCCATTTTACATTCCTGCCAGTAATGACTGCTGTTCCTCATTCCTGTTGCTCCACATCCTTACCAGCATTTGGTGAAGTTAGTATTTTGGATTTTGGTCATTTTAATAGGTTTGTAGTGGTATCTTGTTTTAATTTGTATTTCCTTGATGACATGTGATATGAACATCTTTTCATATGCTTATTTGCCACCTGTGTATCTTTTTGCTGATGTATCTGTTAAGGAAATTCTTTTGCCCGTTTAAAAATTGAGTTTCTTACCATTGAGTTTTAAGAGAACTTTTTATATTTTATATAAAAGTCCTATTAGGTATGTTGTTTGTGAATATTTTCTCCTAGTCTTTTTGTTCTTTTAACAGTATCTTTTCACAGAGCAGAAGTTTTTAATTTTAATGAAGCCCAGTTTATCAATTTTTGTGGCTTGTGCCTTTGTTGTTTTATCTAAAAAGTCATGACCATATCCAAACTTATCTAAATGTTTATATTTTTGCATTTTACATTTAGGACTTTGATCAATTTTGAGTTAATTTTCAGGAAAAGTGTAAGATTTGTGTATAGATTATCTTTCTCTCTCTTTTTTTTTTGTTTTGCATGTAGATGTCCAGTTGTTCCAGCATCATTTGTTGAAGACTTTTTCTCCGCTGTATTGCCTTTGCTCCTTTGTCAAAGATCAGTTGATTATTAAAAGAAAACTGTTTCTCAGAACGCTTCTAATACCAAATGTGTGGGTTTTTCATGCCAAGCAATTCTTCAGTTCTTTGCAGACACCAGGTGGATGTCCTACAATTTAATTCAATTGTGGCAGTAACTACTTGGAGTTAGTACAGAACTCACAGGTTAAGGCTTAGTCCCAAAAGACTGCCTTCCTCTCACACTTTAGATGCCAATCACAAGTAGTATGTTTTCAGGTTACCCACACTTCTGTCTGACTTGGCTACAGATTTGGAGAACGCACAACCTGCTCCTTAGTTTTGATAATTTGCTATAGTGACTCACACACCTCGGGGAAACATTGTACTTATGATTACTGGTTTATTATAAAGGATATTGTAAAGAATATAATGAACAGTGAGATGAAGAGGCACATGGAGTGAGGTGTATAAGGCTCCTGAGCCTAGGAGCTTCTGACTCCATGAAGTTGGGGGTGTGCTGCCCTCCTGGCACCTGGATGCAGCTACCACCCCAGAAGCTCTCTGAAGCTCATGGTTTATGGTTTTCATGGAGGTCCCATTCACAGGCATGGTTGATTTAATCATTGGCTGTTGGTAATTGAGCTCAAACTTCAGCCCCTCTCATCTCCCTGGAGGGTAGGGGTAGGGGTGAAGGTTCTAATCTCTAATCACATGATTAGTTCCCCCACATCCTGAAGCTATGCAGGGGCTTTCCATCACCAATCATCTCATTAACAACAAAAAGACACTCAAATCTTGCCAGAGATTCCAAGAGTCTTAGAGGCTTTTGTGTCAGGAATCAGAGATTAAGGCCAAATATATATATTTTTATTATATCACATTGTTATGACTTTATTTGTTTGGGTCTGTTTCTGGGCTCTCTACGCTGTTCTGTTTATTTTTGTTTTCTTTTGCCAGTAACCATACTGTCTTGATTACTGTAGCTTTATATGAAGTCTCGAAGTCAGGTAGTGCTAGTCTTCTGACTTTGTTATTCTACTTCAATATTGTGTTGCCAGTTCTTCTATTTTTTCCCCTCTCCATATAAACTTTTGAATCATTTTTTGATATCTACAAAATAATTTGCTGGGATTTTGATTGAGATTGTGTTGAATGTATAAGGCAAATTGGGAGGAACTGACATCTTGATACTATTATTTTTAGACACAGGGTCTCGCTCTGTCACCCTGGCTGTTGTGCAGTGGTGTGATCATAGCTCATTGTAACCTCTAACTGCTGGGCTCAAGTGATCCTCCTGCCTCAGCCTCCTTAGTAGCTAGAACTACAGGCGTGTACCACCACACCTGGCTAATTTTTTTTTTTTTTTTAGACAGAGTCTCACTTTGTTTCCCGGGTTAGAGTGAGTGCCGTGGCGTCAGCCTAGCTCACAGCAACCTCAAACTCCTGGGCTTACGCGATCCTACTGCCTCAGCCTCCCGAGTAGCTGGGGCTACAGGCATGCACCACCATGCCTGGCTAATTTTTTCTATATATATTTTTAGTTGTCCAGATAATTTTTATTTCTATTTTTAGTAGAGACAGGGTCTCACTCAGGCTGGTCTCGAACTCCTGACCTCCAGCGATCCACCCGCCTCGGCCTCCCAGAGGGCTAGGATTACAGGCGTGAGCCACTGCGCCCGGCCACACCTGCCTAATTTTTAAAAAATTTACTATACAGTTGGGGTCTTTCTGTGTTACCCAGGCAGGTCTCAAACTCCTAGTCTCAAGCAGTCCTCCTGTTTCAGCCTCCCAAAGTGCTGGGATTACAATTATGAGCCACTTTTCCTGGACGTCTTCATAATATTACCTTTCTATCCATGAAAGTGGAATATGTCCTTTTTGTTGCTGTTGTTCTTTCTGGATTTCTTTCATCAGTTTTATTTTCCTTATATAGATTTTTAAAACATATTTTGTTAGATTTATACCTAAGTGTTTAATTTTTTGGATGCAAATATAATTGGGTATTGTGCTTTTAATTTCAAATTCCATTTATTCATTGCTAGTCTATAGGAAAGTGATTGAATTTTATATATTAATCTTGTATCTTGTAACCTTGCTATAATTGCTTATTACTTCCAGGAGTTATTTTTTGTTTTTTTACTCAATTCTTAAGAATTTTCTACATAGATAATGATGTCATTTGGGAGTAGAGACAGTTTTATTTCTTCTTTCCCTGGCTGTGTCTTTTTCTTGTCTTATTGCCCAGACTTTCAGTACAATGTTGAAAAAGAGTGATGAGAATTGCGTCCTAGCTTTTTTCCTAGTCTTAGCAGGAAAGCTTTTGAGTTTCTTACCGTTAAGTGTGATGTTAACTGTAGTGTTTTGGAGATGTTCTTTATCAAGCTGAGGATGTTCCCCTCTATTCCTAGTTTATGGGTAGTTTTTATTATGAATGAGTGTTGGATTTTGTCACGTGCTTTTCCTATGTGCTTTGATGTGATCATGTAGTTTTCCTTCTTTAGGTACTGATGTACCAGCCTTACATGCCTGGGATAAATCCCACTTACGTGGTCCTGGTGTGTAATTCTTTTTATACATTGTGTTTTGATTTGCTAATGCTTTGTTGCAGATTCTTGCATATATGTTCATCAGATATTGGTGTTTAGTTTTCTTGTAATATCTTTGTACAGATTTAGTATGATGGAAATACTGACCTCAGAATAAGTTAGGAAGTAGCTTCTCCTTGTCTATATTTTGGAAGAGTTTGAGAAGATTGGTGTTAACTCTTTTTTAAATGTGTTTGATACGATTCACCATTGAAGCTGTCTGGTCCTGGGCTTCTCTTTGTGGGGAGAGTTTTGATAACTGATCCAGTGTCTTTACTTGTAGAACTGTTCAAACTTTATTTGTTCTTGAGCCAATTTTGATGATTTGTGCATTTCTAGGCATTTATCCATTTAATATAAGTGTATAATTTGTTGGCATACATTATTTACCATATTCTCTTACAATCTTATTTTTGTAAGGTCTATAATATCCCCATTTTCATTTCTGATTTTATGTATTTGCCCTTTCTTTTTTTCACAGTCACTTTGTCTAAAGATTTGTCAATTTTCTTAACCCTTTTGAATAATCAACTTTTGGTTTTATTGATTATATTGTATTTCTAGTCTTTGTTTCATTTATCTGTGCTCTGATTTTGGTTTTTCCTTCTGTTTGCTGCCTTTGGGTTTAGTTTATTCTCCTTTCTTTTTGTTTTCTTAAGGTCTAGAGTTAGGTCAGTGATTTGAGATTCCTTTTTTTTGATGTAGACATTTACAGCCTTATTTCTCTCTGAGCCCTGCTTTTTCTGCATCCCATAAATTTTGATACGTTGTGTTTTTATTTCATTCATCTCAAAGTATTCTTTCTGATTACCCTCATTATTAATATTTCTTCTTTGACTCATTGATTATTTAAGATACTGTTGTTTTATTTCACATATTTCCAGTTTTCCTCCTGTTACTGATTTCTGTCTTCATTCCATCATGGTCAGAGAAGACACCATGATTTCAGTCTTTTAAAATTTATTGATGCTTCTTTTATGGCCTACCATATCATCTATCCTGGAGAATGTTCTGTGTGCACTTGAGAAGAATGTGTATTATCTTGTTGGAAGGCATGTTCTGTATATGTGTGTTAGGTTTTGTTGGTTTATATGTCGTTATTCACATCCTCTGTTTTCCTTTTGGTCTTGTGTGTAGATGTTCTATGTTTTGTTGAACGGGTGTAGCACAGTCTCTCTTTAATTCTGCCATTGTTTCTTATATTTTGTGATTCTGCTGTTTAGTGTATATATCTTTATCTTTTTTTTTTTTTTTTTTGAGACAGAGTCTCGCTCTGTTGCCCGGGTTGGAGTGAGTGCCGTGGCGTCAGCCTAGCTCACAGCAACCTCAAACTCCTGGGCTTAAGTGATCCTACTGCCTCAGCCTCCCAAGTAGCTGGGACTACAGGCATGCACCACCATGCGTGGCTAATTTTTTTCTATATATATTTTTAGTTGTCCAGATCATTTCTTTCTATGTTTAGTAGAGATGGGGTCTCACTCTTACTCAGGCTGGTCTCAAACTCCTGACCTCAAGCGATCCACCCGCCTTGGCCTCCCAGAGGGCTAGGATTACAGGCGTGAGCCACCGTGTCCGGCCTCTTTATAATTCTTATTTTTCCAGTGAATTGGCCTCCTGTCCCTCCATATATAATGTCCCTCTGTATATCTTTTTTTTGTTTGTTTTTTGAGACAGAGTCTCGCTCTGTTGCCCAGCTAGAGTGAGTGCCGTGGCGTCAGCCTAGCTCACAGCAACCTCAAATTCCTGGGCTTAAGCAATCCTACTGCCTCAGCCTCCCGAGTAGCTGGGACTACAGGCATGCGCCACCATGCCCGGCTAATTTTTTCTATATATATATTTTTTTAAGTTGGCCATATAATTTCTTTCTATTTTTAGTAGAGATGGGGTCTCGCTGTTGCTCAGGCTGGTCTCGATCTCCTGACCTCGAGCGATCCACCCGCCTCGGCCTCCCAGAGTGCTAGGATTACAGGTGTGAGCCACTGCGCCTGGCCTCTCTATATATCTTGTAAAACATTTTGACTTAAAATCTCTTTTGTCTGACATTAGTCCATTCGTTCCACAGTATCCACAGGGGATTGATTTCAGAACCCCCTGAAGATATCAAAATCTGCCAATGTTTAACTCACAGGATTCAGAACCCAGTGAATATGGAGGACCTATTGTATAGCCACTCCATTTCTCTTTTTTTCACCATTTGTATGGAATATGTTTTTGCATCTTCTTACCGTCAACCTATTTGAATCTAAAATGTGTTTCTTGTAGACAGCATGTAGTTGGATCATTAAAAAAATCCATTCTTCTAATTTCTCTATCTGTCTTAATGGACAAATTTGTTTACAATGAAAGAGATTGCTAATAAGGAAGAACTTTTGCCATTTCATTGTTTTCTGTATGCCTTATATCTTCTTTGTTCCTCAAAATACAGTCTTTTGTTTTCTGTTTATTTTTTAGTTATTTTCTTAGTACTTATACTGGTGATCACAATTACTGTCCATCCTAAATTTTTACCAATCTTGTTTGAATTGATAACAATTTAGCTTTGTCCTTTAACACAGATATACAATTATTATTTCATATAGTTGTCTTCTAAGTCATATAGGAAACAAAATTAAGAGTTATGAACCAAAAATACAATAATACTGGCCATAATGTTTACCTGCATAGTTAACCATTACCAGTGTTCTTTATTCTTTTAATGCTTTCAGTTACTGTCTATTGTGTTTCCATTTCTGCCTTAAGGATTCCCTGTAGCATTTCTTGTAGGGCAGGTATAGTGACAGACTCCTTCAGCTCTTGATTTTCTAAGAATATCTTAATTTCACTGTTGAGGCATAGTTTTACTTAATATAGAATTCTTGGTTGACAGTTTTTCTTTTCTGCACTTTAGCTGTCATCTTACTGCCTTCTTCTATGATTTTTGATGAGAAATGGGTTTTTAATCATATTGAGGATTCCTTGTATATGAAAAGTCATTTCTTTTTTGCTTCTTTCAGGATTCTCTCTTGGTCTTTGACTTGTTAGTTTGATGATAGTGTTTCTGGTTGTGTCTCTTTCAGTTTATTCTACTTGGAGATCATTGACTTTAGTGGGTTATAGATTCCTGTCTTTTATGAAAATTTGGAAGTTTTACACCATTATGTCTTCAAATATTCTTTTAGCTTCTTTCTCTCTATCCTCTTCTGGAAGTCCTTGTCTTGTAATTACCATTTCTGGGCTTCCTCAGGGATAGTTTCTTTCTTTTTTCCCTGTGAATAGTCCATGCTTTCTTGTTTCTTTTTGTCTTGTGGTTCTTGTTGCTGAAAACTGAGCGTTTTGAGTATTGGAAGGTTTTAACTCCAAAAATCATTCCTTACCCCCAACCCCCAAGTTTAATGTTGTTGCCTGTTGAGAGCCGCAGGCTCTCAGCTGTTTATGTGGTGATTTTTTTCCCCCAAAACTATTTTTGCAAAGACTGTATTTGTTGTTATGTGTGGTCACTGAAATTTTTTATATTTGTAGTCAAACCAGTAACCTGATAGATTTACTTAAAGAAATAGAGCTAAAAGGACAAAAAACCTCAGTTGGTGTTTGCAGATTGGCTCTTCACTGAGCTATTCCTTCAGTAACCAGGCCACTTGCAGCTCTGCCTTAGTCTTCATCATCTGCTCACAGAGAGCTCAGAGATCAGCTAGAGGTACAAAGCCTATGCTTTTCTCAGGCCTTCTCTGTTGCCTCCCCTGGCACCAACAGGCTGCACCAAGTATTTGGTCTCCATTGACACTGTTGAGCTGGGGGGTTGGGGATGTAGGCATGTAAGCAAAAACGCTGTAGTGCCTTCTCACCAAATTTAGCAGCTACTTTCTTAACCACTCCTGTCTTTGCTACACATTTTTATTTAGATTCAAGCTTTCTGTAAAAGCTGAATTTTGTCAGTTCTTGTCATCCTAAGGGTTGCTTCACTGGAGAGGCTTGTTTTTGCTGCTTCCTACTCTGCCCTTTTCTATAATGTTACTCCTTTCTTTCATTTTTTAAACATTTTTATTACTTGGTATATAATTCAGGGTTGACTTTTGTCCTCTCAGCACTTTAAAGACGTTACTCCATTGTCTTCCAGCTTACATAGTTTCCAACAAGAAGTCTGATATGGTTCTTAGCTTTGTTTTTTCTGTATGTGATGTGTCCCATTTCTTTACCTTCCTTTTGAATTTTCCCTTTAACTTCGGTTTTTTAGCAATCTCTGTATTTTGGTGTATTTATTCTGCTTAGGAATTCTCTGATCTTACATCTGTTTTAATATCTTACATTATTTTTTTGAACATTCTCCTCCATTATCTCTCCAAATATTTGTACTGCCTTGTACTTTATCTCTCTGAAATTCCAGAATTATACCTGTTATTCTGTTTGATATTGTATCATGGCCCATCTTAGACTGTTTTATCTTACTTTTCCTGCTATATTTTTTAAAACTTAGACTTTATATTTTAGAGCAGTTTTAACTTCACAGCAAATTTGAGGGGAAAGTACAGAGAGTTCCCTTATATTCCCTGTCCCTAACATGCCTAGCCTCCCTTACTATCAACATCCCACACCAGAACGCTACATTTGTTACAACTGATGAACCTACAGTGAGATGTCATTATCACCCACAGTTCCTGCTTTACATTAGGTTTCACCCTTGGTGTTGGTGTCTGTGTGTTTTGACAAATGTATAATGATATGTGTTCCTAGTTATACATGTATATCATTCAGAATAGTCTCATTACCCTAAAATCTTCTGTGATCTGCCTGTTCATCCCTCTCACCCTACAACCCCTTGCAGCCACTGATCCTTTTACTGTCTTCATAGTTTTACCTTTTCCAAAATGTTGTATATAGTTGGAATCATGTAGTATGTATCCTTTTCATATTGACTTTTTCACTTAGTATTATAATATCCATAATATGCATTTGAACTTCCTCTACATCTTCTGGCTTGATAGCTCTTTTTTATTAATGCCAAATAATATTCTACTGTCAGGATGGACATATTTTATTTCTCTATCTTAGTGAGGACATCTGAGTTGTTTCCACCTTTTGCCTATTATGAATAAAGTTGCTATAAACACCTATTTGCACATTTTTTGTGGACATAGATTTTCAGCCTATTTGGATAAATACCAAGTAGTATAATCACTGGTAGTGTAGATTGATTGCCGATTATGTATTCTCACATCTTCATTTTATTTTAACATGAAGATTTTACTTATTATTTAAAATAATTTTCTCTTTTTTTAATCGACAGGATTGCCTTTGAGGTTGTTTTAAAAGTTTTGAGTTGTACAGCACTTGATTCTTTTTGCTGCATTGTGGAAGGACCTCTTCAGCAATGATTACTTCAGAGTTACCAGTGTTACAGTAAGTATTATAATTTTCTTATTTAATTGTTAAGGAAAAATTTGTACAACATATTTCTTTATCAAAATGCTTTCTTTGATGAGACATATCAAATATGTTCTCTGATATTTCGACAATATATTTGCAATCCAATTATTAGAGTGTATAATTACCATATCCATCCATGGCTTTTGTTATTGAAATGTCAGTATGTTCTCTGACAGTCAACAAAAAAGATGTGATGTTAATGTCCTATATTAAGGGCCAGCAAACTAAAGCCTATGGACCAAATCTGATATGCTGCCTATTTTTGCAAATAAAATATTATTGGATCAGAGCCACACTCATTCCTTTACATAGTGGTTATAACTGCTTTGTATTGCAAGTTGTGATAGCAACTATATTGCCTGGAAAACCTAAAACAGTTAGTGTAGCCATTTACAAAAACAACTTTGCTGACCTCCATCCTATATCATATTCTTTCTCTAGCCTCTCTCTGCTCACTCCTTCATTAGGTTCTTTATATTCCCTGAGATTGAGATTGTTGAGCCATTGTGGCTATCATAAGTAATCTAAGAGATATACCAGTTGGCATTTTTGATGGCATCTCATTAGATTTCTTGGAGTTATAGGAAAGATTTAGAATTGGGGCTTATTTTGGATCCTCTGGGATATGTGGTCCCAGTAATGGCAGATGCTATTCCTTTCATAGTTTTAAGTCTAGATGTGAATCAGGAATCTGCATATTTTGATTTTTTTTGATAACCATGGTTGAGATATATCAAAGTAATCAGCAGTTTAATAAGCAGTTATTTATATACTATTACTGCCCAGCTCATTTATATACTACTTTTCCAAGAGATAACCTCTAATTGGTCCCTGGTTTTCTTTTTTCCCTCCGGAGTTCTAAGACACAAAACTGTCCAGATTCCTTTACCTGCTTGATAAAATTTAAGTCTTTTCTACCTACTTACCTCATTCCCTTTTACTCCCTGGCTTGAACACAATATCAAATTTGGAGGTCCCATATTTTCTTTCTTTTCTTTGTTCTTAAGCACTCCTGCCCTTACCTGGCCAACTCGCAATGTATCTATCTATGTGTTAGCTCAGGTCTCATGCCTCCAGCAAAGCTCTTCTGGTCCCTCAAAGTTGGGGTAGGTGTTCTTCTGTGCTATTACAATGCCCTGTGCTTTTTTCTAGCACCATACTTAACATGATATTTTATAACCATCTCCTACTGTTTCTGACTCACCTTCTAAACTGTGCACCTTTGTGTGTCACTTTTGTATGGCTGGCTTTCAGCATGCTACTGGGTATGAGGCAGACCTTCCATAAATATCTCTTTGATGAAATATGAAACAGAGGCTGTATTTAAAGAGATTATATTGATGTGATAGTATTTAATATCATTTTGCTTTGTGAGTGAAATTTTTTCAGAAACATGTAAATGTGTATTATGTCTATGGATACTGGATAGTGGTGGCCTCAGAGCTGGCTAAATGAGCTCTAGTTTAGATTTGTCCTTTGAAGATGGTACTCTTGGTCAAGTTGAGCTAGAATAAACCTTTATGAGGGCGTACAATTTTCTGGAAATTTTGTCTGATGTATTTGTGTATATTATCTTGCTTTATCCCTTGTAGCATTGTTCTGTCTTCATTGTAGAGGAAAGGGAACCGGATATCTCTCTTACTATTTGCAAACTTTAGTTTCCATCATCTGTAAAGTGACAGTAATATATTAGAAATTGATCTCTAAGGTTGTCTCAGAAACTAATGTTATGACATAGCTATTTTTAATATTCAGTCCAATTATGATTTTTGAAATGTAGACACAAGAAAGGCCACTCCGGTCATTGACCTCATTATTCCTTGGCTTACTTAGATATAATTGCTGACACATTTGTGCCTTAGTGCTGTTTATTATTAAGCATATTATCAGTTAGCACATATTTATATTCCAGAAAGTATGCTAGGTTCTGAATAGATATAGCATGTAGAACAGACTCAGTTCTTGTTGCCATTAAGCTTATAAAGATAGATATTAGTCAAATATTCACAAATACATAGTTCTGACTGTCACTGGTACTGTGAAGGAAAAGTAGAAGGTATTTTGAGAATTTTAACACATGCCTTTACTTAGTCTGCTTTTCTGAGGAAGGGATAGTTGAGCTGAGGTCTAAAGTGGGGGTATGGGTTTGGGGAAAGAAGAAGGGAGCAAGATATTAGTTCTAGACTGAGGGTATGGCATGTGCAAAGATCCTGGAATAGGAGGAAGTATGGTATGTTTAAGAAAGTGAAATAAAGCCTTTTTTTTTTCATATTTTTTTTCAGAGTTGGGGAATGAAGAGTGACATGAGATAAGGTTGTGAGTAGGGAAGAACAATATCATATTGGTACTTGCTAAGACATGTTAGGAATTATGTTTTTTTCCCCCTAGGAGCAGTGGGAAGCCACTATGGGGTTTTTCACATGGGGGAAATATAATAAGATACATAATTAGAAAATTACTCTGAGTTAGTATAGTATTTAGATTGGGAGAACCAACACTAGAAACCAGGAGACATCTATTAGGAGAACAATGTTACAGTATGTAGGTGGAGGTAATGACAACTTGAATTAAAGTAGTTACAGTGGAGATGAAGAGTGGTAGACCACATTTTTAGAGAGTTTTAGGAGCAAAGTCATTTTTATTATAAGAGTCAATCTTATTTTTCTATGCTCTTAATTTATGTCCAGTAGTCTTATAAATGTGAAAATTAGCCATTCACAGGATATTTGAAGAGTGATTGGTCAGAGTTTGAATTTTCGTAAACTTTTGACACCCAGCATTTTCACTGTGTCTGTCCTGGAGAGAAATTTGTTTGATGTATAATAAGATGTATGTACAAGGACAGTCATTTCGACTCTATTTATAATAGTGTAAAGCTAGAGACAGATAGGTGCTCATTAATAGGAAGTAGTTAAATAAGTTCTATACATATTATGGATTGCCATTCAGAAATCCCATGTATTTGTATGGAAAATTCTCACTTATTTAACATTTGAAAAATGGAAATATAGATATTCACTTATATTTTAGGTCATTAAATATGAAATGTCCAATTTCAAATCAAAGGTGTAGTTTATTATATGTCAAACAAGAAACAATACAATTAATCAAAGTATGCGCCTAAACTATCAACACAGTTTTGTCATCTTAATGGTAGCTTGTTTATGCCAGCAGCAAAGAAGCCTGCAGAGCCAGTGGAGATGAAAGTGCGAAAGGCATTTTCCATGGCCTGTTGAGAGTTGACTGTTTTTCCTTGCAAGAAGTGGTTTGAAGCATGGAAGAAGTGGTAGTCAGTTGGTGCAAGGTCTGGTGAATATGTTGGATGACAGAGAGTTTCCAAGTCCAGTCTCTGTAGTTTGAGCAGTGTTGTTTGTGTGACATGTGGTCGAGTGTTTTCTTACAAGAGGATTGGCCTATCTCTATTGACCAGTCTCGGCTGCTTAATGGCCTCCTCGTTTCATCCAGTTGGTTGCAGTAGACATCTGCTGTAATTGATTGACAGGTTTTATGAAGCTGTAGTGGATAATAACAGTGCTGGACCACCAAATGGACACCATTAGCTTTTTTGGATGAATATTTGGTTTTGGACTGTGTTTTGGCACTTCATCTTTATCCAACCATTGTGCCAAATGCTTGTGATTGTAAAAAAGAATCCATTTTCATCATATATTTAACAGTATGGTGTAGAAATGGTTCACTTCTATGTCATGACAGCAAAGAAAGGCAAGCTTTGAGAAGATTTCTCTTCTGATGCTTGTTTAACTGACATGGAACCCATCTATGTGGCTTCTTTACCTTGCTGATTTGCTTGCAGTGGTCCAATATTGTTGGAATAGTAATGTCGAACCTTGCTGCTACTTCACATGTAGGATTCACTTCCATTACAGCTTTCAGCTCATCATTTTCCACCTTGGTCTTAGATCACCCACATGGCTCATTTTCAAAATTAAAATCACCAGAATGGAACTTCTCAAGTCATTGGCTCATACCATGCATTCATTAGCCACATCCTTCCCAAACACTTTGTTGATATTTTGAGCTGCTTGCGCTGCATTGGTTCCATGACAGAACTCATATTTGGAAAATAACACGAATTTTTGACTTATCCATGGTTTTACAAAAATTGCTCTAAAAAATATGAAAGATAACCACAAGCCAAAATGTGCATTTGAAAGACTGAGGAGGTTGTACCTTCACAAGAAACATAAAACAAGAAGTGTCAAAGTGAAATGTCAGAGGTATCAACTGTCAAACATAGTACTTGAAGAAATTGGACATTTCATACTTAATAACCTAATATTATATATTTATGGAAAAGCCTAGATAGTTATGGCAGGATCCATCTGTTAACAGTGGTATTTTGTAGATTGGGATTCAGAGTTACGGTAGGATGACGTGAAATTTTTTTTTTTTTCCTTGAGACAGTGTCTCACTCTGTTGCCCAGGCTGGAGTACAATGGCATCATCATAGCTCACTGCAGCCAGCCTCAAGCTCCTGGGCTCAAGTGATTGATCCTTCTGCCTCAGCCTCCTGAGTAGTTGGGTCTACAGACATGTGCTACCATGCCCGGCTGATTTTTGTATTTTTTGTAGAGACAGGGTCTCACTCTTGCTCAGGCTGGTCTTGAACTCCTGGCCAACCGATCCTCCCACCTTGGCCTCCCAAAGTGCTAGGATTACAGGTATTAACCACTCTGCCTGGTCTTCCTTGTATTCTTATATCTTTTCTATTGCTTGAAATTAAAAAAAACCAAAATTGATATGTTTTATATTCTAATAAATAAATATACATACATGTACTAATGAGAATGCAGTAGCTGTTTATTGGTAATAGTTCTCACCTTTTAAGCTGGCTGCAGTTGGCAGAACTATTTAATTGTACTTTTCTGGGTGCTTTTGATTGGAGGGGTCAGTAAACTATACTGCTGAAGCATAAATTAGTTTCACTAATGGGTCACTTATATGCTGGAACTGGTCTGCTATTGTAGTTACCTGGGGATTTCTATAAGCTTCAAAAGCACTAGTAAATTTTGTCTGCACAAGATAAATACAAAATATGATATTTGCATTCCAATATCCTTACATGAAAATAGAATTAAAGTTTATCTTGAGATCTAACTGGACTCTGTCTCTTACTAGGTGTGTGACTATGGACAAGTTTATCAGGTTTTCAGATCTTTCTTTTCCTCATGTGTAAGATCTGGACAGTAATATGTTTCTTAACAAGGTTTTTGTGCATATGTATTCTAGATAACATAAATTGACATGCAATATATGCAGAACATGGTCAATTTGGAAATAAGGAGAAAAAATATTATGATTTACTGTTCTTTAGTAGAGACAAATAAGATTCACTAGGTCAGGGATGGACAAACTAAACCACTAGTAGCTCGGATGCCTGTTTTTTAAATAAAATATTATTGGAACATAGCCATGTCCGTTCATTTACATACTGTCTGTAGCTGCATTTATACTATGGCACCAGGGTTGAGTAGTAGCTATAGAGACCTTAACACCTACAAGCCTAAAATGTTCACTGTACGGTCCTTTAAGAAAAAGTTTTCTGACCCCTGGGCATTTTTTTTTTTTCTACAGTATTATTTACAGTTTTAAATACCAGGATTACCTTTGAAGATTTGCAAGCTAGGGAGTGACATGATGTGAGAATGTTACTGGCAATAGTGTAGAGAGCGGCTTGAACAGAGGATTTGGTAGAAACTGGGAGATAAATTGAGAGTATTTCCGGGAGTGTGATCCTGATGGTAATCATGGAAACAATAAGATTATTGTACTGAGAAGGATGACTAAGGAGGACTTGTGTTAATAGGAGGCACAAAAGGAAGATTGTTATGATTCTATGACTTTGAGTAAGAGGATAATGGTGGCAATAATAAATTTGTATAATTTAAAGCATACTCATGTACTAACTTAAAAAATTAATTTAATTAATTAAGGAAATTGGACTTAATTTTAGATGTGGTATATATGGTGAATTTGAGGTGGCATTCAAAGAAGCATGTCATGCATTCAAGTTAAAAATCTTAAGTTAGAGATATGGAATGTGGTCAGGTGTACTGATAGGGTATTGAAGTCATTTGTATAGAAGTTACAGATGAGATTGATGAGATCTCCATGGCAGTGTAGTGTAAAGGGAGAAGAGCAGACACTAAGAGTAGAGCTTTAAGGAATCAACACAAAGAGGGAATGGGCCTAAGAAGGGCATTCAGTGAAGCAGATTGAGAAATAATAGATTGTGAGTTACTTACCATTTTCTCTGTACCCTTCCTACTATTTGCAGATCCTTAATCAAGTCAGTAATGTAGAATTTAGTGAAGAGATTCTTGTTTATACTATCTGTACCTTTTTAGTGCTCCATTGAAGCCAGCCTATGTTGTCCTGTGAGAGCTGAATATTAGATTTTCAGAAATTTTGCAAGCCAGTTAAACACAACATAGCTATTATAAAAAGTTAAATTATATGAGCTTAAAATTAAATAATTCATATTAAAAATAAAATAAACATTCAAAACTCATCACTTCTTATTTTACATATTGCTGTTATCTGTGCACTTGAGGTTGTTATTTACACCTTTTTTATCTGGTCTTGTACACCTTTTGTATCTGTATGATGGGAATTTGTTTTAACAGTGTACTACTGTTTGTCTCTTCCCAACTTGGTTTGGTCGTGTGAAGTTGGCTATGGTAGGAGTATGTACACCATTAAAATTAGCAAATGCTATAAATCAGGGCTTAATTTATTGTTTTGTTGATTGTCTGCAGACTTAAGAAAGTGATAAATTATTAAAAATACAGATTCAACCTAAAGGTATATCATATGATCTGTAGCCATTACATTATGCGTAACTCACAAAATTGAGGAAGTATTCTTCCAGTATTTGATAACCATTACCCAATTCAGCAGAGAAGTTGCTCACACCACTGACTAATGAGTGAAGTTCCAACAAATGTCTTTATTATTTTATTTGCACGCTGTTTGTTAAAGTGAACAAAAATAGGAACCATCTTTCATGTCAAAACTCATATTCACTTATCAGTTGCAACCATAGGTTAGATTTTGATATGAAAGTTTGGCAAAAATTATCAAATCTTTTTTTGAGAATCAATTGGCTATATGGAATTTATGCTAGAGAGTATTGTGTGTTTTATTATTGTTCACAAATTGTGTGCTACATATCCTCCATATCAGTAACATTTATAACTTACGTGTTTATAGTTTTTTGAAGAGCCAGTTGTTAAACATTTATCAGGATACCACTGACTTTCATGATTTTATAAAATGACTAAAACTCAGAAGGCTTTATTTTTTTATACTGAAGAATTAGTTTTTTGCAATTATATTTTGCGTTTATAGTTTGTATAGCAGTTGCCATTTCCACAGTCATTTCCTCTTTATTTGGAGGACTCATTTCACTCCATCTTATCTGATATTAAGCAGGGAGGATAACATTTTTGGTTTATTTAAGAGTTTTTCTGAAAGTCGGGGTATAAACCACTTTTAGTCAGCCATATAACATGAGGTAAGGAAAGTAGTGAACTGCATTGTATTTATTAATTAATTTGCTCACTAAAATAATATAACATTTTCTAGGGATTCAACTAATGAAACCACTGCCCATTCCGATGCTGGCAGCGAACTTGAAGAAACAGAGGTCAAAGGAAAAAGAAAAAGGGGTCGTCCTGGCCGGCCTCCAGTATGTATTATGCTTGTCTTTTTTGTTTCTTTAATGGTGACCATGTAATGGGCTTGATATGAGCTGTTTGTTAATTCTAGTACTTGTACTGTTAATACTTTTTAAAAATTTCACTGACACAATAGAGTTTGGAAACTTTGCTTTGTATAAATTGTCTTGGCAATGATCAGAGAAAGGAAATTATAGTATCTTTTTTTTCTCCATACTTCTACTGCAAATAAATAGTGGCCCATGTGAAGGCGTACAGGAGGTGATTAACAATGAATGAAATGTAGTTAGTAAAGATTTCCTGCTTTTCAGTTGCACTCTGATATCTTATGAGCTCCTAAGTGTGTGTTTTAGTAGTACTAGTTTGGGATTTGGGGTCTGTATCAATATACATTCCCATTGATATATGATTGAGAAGTTTAGAAGAGCTCTAGGTAACACTTCTTTGAGGGATATCTTTATGTCTTCTAAGAACATCAGTCATAATTTAAGTTTGCATAAGCTCTCAAAGATAGTAGTATCTGTGTGTCGAGAGGTTAAGGCTTATAATATTCTGTGCTTATTTTTGTAATGTTTGTTGCTATTAAATTTTTTTTCTATTTTATACAAGTTCTTATGGAAAATCTTATCATCATTTTATAGGAGACACAGTAGTATAATGAACCCCCCATATGCCCATTACCCAGCTTGAGTAGTTATCAAGTCGTGGCCAATCTTGTTTAATCTCTTCACTCCTTCTCCGTTTCTTTCCTTACCAGGTTATTTTAAATGTTATCCTAGATATCATTCTACCTGTAGATATTTCAGTATGTATTGCTAAAAAAAAATAAGGGCTTACTTTGTCTATATCTTTTTTTAATATCACCACAATATCATTATCATACCTTGACATGACAATATTATATTAACATCACCAAATAACCAGTTTTATAGTTTATAATCATGTCATGAATGTTATAATTTTTAAAATGCAGTTTGTTGATTAGAATCATGATGCAAATACAATCCAACCCTTGCAATTGTTTGTTTAACCAGTTATTGTGTATATGTCCTTTGTAGTGAGTTACTCAAGACTATTTTTTGATGTTTTTCAATCATTTTTTCTGTCAGGATTTTTAATTAGTTATATTTCCAGGCCAACCTGGAAAAAAAAGATGAAAGGAACACTTCTTCCATTTTGCTACCCACTTGCTTTTATCCCTCACTTATATTTAAGGGAAAAAATTTATGGGGGAAAAGGTATGCATTATAATCACTTTTTATATTACCTCTTTATTTGTAGAGGTATTGGTGGTACAGTAGTCCTTACAGAAACATTTTGGGAAAAGTGAAAGACTCCTGCACTTCGAAACTGGAGACTATTCTAGTTCCCATTACTACCTGGGTTTTGTTTTTTTTTTTTAGACTATAGATTACATTGCTATACTGGATATCACAGGTTATAGCTGCAGATTTGGAAATAAGACTAAACTTGCTTAAGTAGGAGAATGAACTGCTCACATAATTGCTTGCTTGAATTTGTTCTCCCCTCATTGAAAGTCTTCACTTATAGGATTCAGATTAAGTGCTATCTCCCTAAAGAGACCTTTTATTTTTTTCCCTAAAGAGAATTTATCACCCCTTCAGCAGGCTGTATTATTCCTTAGAACTTACGTAATTTTGATGTGTGTACAGCTGAATCCCTGTTATGGTGTGCTTGTTGAAAATGCTTTGTGTACCCAAATGCTTAGTTCTTTTGTGGTAGGAAATACTATTTAAATTTTAGTGAAATTACTACAACATAATCTAGTAGGTAAATAGTACATGTTCATGCTGTGTTTATAGAATTGGAAAAAATGTTGACTGGGTTAGGATAGTAACATTCTAGAGGCTTGTTTTAGTTATCCTTCAGGCCATATATTCATACTCATTAGTTCACATGGCTATCTGTACTTCCACCTAATTCAGTCAGGCCCATTTCTTTTTTGAGGAAACAACACAACTTCCTGATTTTCTACTTTGGGCTTTACACTGAGCTGGTGCTTTTTAAGTCTTTTAATCCTCACATCAGTGCCATGAAATGGGTCTTATATGCAGTTTACAGTGTAGAAAACAAAGTTAAAAAGTAGCATTTTGTCACACAGTAAGTAAATAGCAAAGCTAGGATTTGAATTCATATTCTAAACTCCCACACTGTTTCTCTTAAGGAAGCCAAAATGCCGTGCTGTTAATTAATCTTGAGAGATGTAATTGTCAGAATGATCGGATTAGAGTTCTGCTCCAGGTACCTCTTCTTCAGTGATTGGGCATTTTCTGTCAACTAGCTCCATCTTGAATAATACCAAGTTTCGACCGATAATGTTTCTGTTTTAGTTATGTTAATACTATTCATTACTTCTTTTAAAAAAGCTTTACCTATTACCTTTTATTCCATTTTAAGGGGTCTTCTTTTATCTTTGATTTTATTCATTTAGTCAAATGAAAACAAATAGTATAAGGACTTTCTCTTATGGGCAGTTTTTTAAAAATTTCTAAATTCTTAGGAGGCATCTCATTTTTAGAGATCATCTCAATATTTCCTTTTAATATGCTATTATTTCAGAGACTTTTTCTCCATTAAACCACCCTTATTTTGCAGTTGTCCTAATTAATATTTGTTGTAACTCTGCCCAAGTAACGATCTCTAAATAAGCACTATACAGTATCATATTTATAACTTTATGATTGTATTGATAAATAATGGGCAGCATATCTCTATCTACAAACATTAATCCTTTGGTGATCATATCCAATCTCATGACTAAGCTGATGTCTCCCAGAGTTACGTCGCTGTCCTCGACCTTACTTCTAGATTCTATACTCACATCCAGATGCCCATTGAGCATTTTCATTTAGTTATTTAATGGACCCAAGATGTTCAAAAACCAAACTCTCCCTGCTCACCTGTTTTCCATAATGGCAACTTCATCCCTATAGTTGCTTAGGCTATAAACGTTGGAGTCATTCATGACCCTTTTCTTTCTCAGCTTGTATTCAGTCCGTAAGCAAATCTTGTTTACTCTTTTTGCAAATTGCGTCAGTTATTCTTTAGTACAAAACAAGTCTAAGATGCCATCAGATGCTCTTTTTGCTCAAACCTGTCAGGCTTGCTTCTTGTCTCAGGACAGTTTAAGAATGTTGCTGATTTTTTCTGTCCCACATATCAACAGAGCTACTACTTCTCTTCCTTCTTATAGTTTCTGTTCACATGGCATTTTCTCATTGAGGGTTCCCCTAAAGATTATATTGCAAATTACTCATTGTTAATTGAGTAATTTGTTAATTGTTAAAGATTGCAAATTCCCACCTTTACTGATAGGACTTAACTGTTTCCCCGCACGTGTGTGTGTGTGTGTGTGTGTGTGTGTGTGTGTTTTCCTCTTTTTCCATGGAACTTAATGTCATCTAACATAGTACATTGTTTTACTTATTTATTTGCCTATTGTCTGTTTTCCCCCAAGTGTAGTGTAAGCTGCATAAAGGCAGGGATTTTTATTTAGTGTGTTTTCTGCTGTTTACTATTGTCTGACCTGCAGCAAGTGTACAGTAAACGTTTATTGGATAAATGAATGGTGTTTAATTTTGTTAAATCAGCACTTTTCCCCCCTTGGTGTTAAAAGAATATTTTTATTTTGGCATCATTCAGACACAAAAGTGTTTTAAGAATACAAAGAACTCCCACCCATCTTTCATGCAGATTGTCCAAATGTTAACATTTTACTACATATCACATCCTCTCTGTATGTGTATATGTGTATACACATACACACGTAAATATATATTTTGTATAGTATATAGGAAGATATATACCTGTTATTATTTTTGAACTGTTTTAAGAGTAAATTGCAGACATGATGCCACTTCTTATACTTTTGTGTAAATTTCCTTGCAGTCAAGGGTACTCTCCTACATAACCACAGTATAGTTATGAAAATCAAGAAAATAATGTTGATATAATAATGATCTTATCTATATACCTCATTTTAGGTATTGCCAATTGTGTAATAATTCCCTAGAGAAAAGAAAAAAAATTTATTCTGATTCAGGATCCAGTCCAGGTTTTCATGTTTCTTTTAGTTATTTATTTAAATCAGCACATCTGTAACCTAACCCATCTTTAGTCTCTGATATTATGTTTTATTAAGGATTTTGTTCTTTGTTCTGTTTAAATGAGAACCAGCACTTCTATATTCTCAGTGTTATTTAGCTTATTTGCATAGGCTGAGTAGCAGAGGTAAATAAAAACTGATATAGTTTTTATCTGTTAAATGTCTATTCATATACAAGGAATATGGAGAATATACAACAAAAGATTAACAATGAGTATGAGAAGGATAGGTTAACAAGTGCTTTTATGTATAAAAATTGAATCTTTTAAATTACTTGGTACTTTTATTTAGAATGTTGTGAATTTCATAATATTTAAATATTTTACATCGTTTTAAATGGCTAGACAGGATTCTGTATCATAATTATTTAATTGGTCCCCTATTATTGAGTATTTATGTTAAAAATTCTTAACCTATTCTGAACCATGCTGATGTAAACCATTTTGTAAATAAATTTTGCCTTAGATTCATTGCCTTTCTCATTTTATCCTAATTCCTAAAAGTAGAGTCAGTCAAAATATATGATGTTTGTTTTGAAAGCTTTTGACATGTATTATTTGTTTGCCTTTCACGTAGCAAAATATATGGCTTGTCCATCTTACCTTTCCTTATAATTATTTGCTAATTTTTAAGTGGTGAGAATTTAAATACTTTCTAAAATATTTATTTGTGTTTCTTTTGTGAATTGCCTATTATTTCCTATACTACTTTTCTATTTTTATTTTTCTAAGAAACAAATGCCTCTTTATAAAAGACTTTTTATAATTTAGGTCTACGTATTTTTATGATCACTTTTAGAAATGTGTTTATCAATTGGACTTGTATCTCCTTTCTTACACTAGCTTTGTTGTTTT
Organism: Lemur catta; assembly: GCF_020740605.2. Classification (NCBI taxonomy): domain Eukaryota; kingdom Metazoa; phylum Chordata; class Mammalia; order Primates; family Lemuridae; genus Lemur; species Lemur catta. The sequence continues at coordinate 169,325,456 of NC_059128.1, read as the reverse complement.
ATTTTCTTAATTTTTCACTTAGCGTTTTTTCCTACTGACTGGTTTTTAGTTCCGACTTCCTTAATTTTCTTAAAGGCTACCACAGTGCTCCCAGGAACACAGAATTAAAACCTGAGTCCTTGTTAAATTTCCTTATCTTCAAGTACCTCCCCTCTCTCCTATATCTATTGAAATTTCAGATCTCATGATTTTTATTTTTGATCCCACATCTGTCCATTGTTTTGTATTTCCCAAGTTCCTGTCTTTAGGGCTAACTTTATTGGCTCCTGTACTGTTACCTTCCTATCTTTACACTTTCACCTTTTCTATTTCATCCTTTTTAACACTGCTGGATTGGTATGTTTTTACTTGTTCAAAAAGCAAGCAGTGTCTTTTTATTGTGGGGCATGTTCTTCTAACCTAATTCACAACCTAATATTTTATTCTATTTCCTATTCGTAACCTTCAGCCAGTCAGGTATATCTCTCTTGTCCTTCTGTATGTGTCTTTTGCCTTCCCACTTCTGCACCATTGCTTATGGTGTTTTTTCCCCCCTAGAATCCTATTTTCTAAATTCTACCTATACTAATCTTACTAATGTTAATTTTACTAATTTTACATATCTATTAAGTCCCAACTTAGGGCTCATTCATTTGTAGAACTTTTCCTAGTTCTCAGTATTAGAAATAATCTTTCTCTTCTTAGAACCCTTCTAGCACTTCTCTTAAAGTTTCATGAAAAGCATTTTTTGTAGTTTACTATTTTATATTACAGGTATTTGTGTGTCCATCTTTTAATTGTATGTACCTAAAGGTTTTACGTTAAGCTATCCCAAAACATGTTAATGTGCATTATTTGTGAAAGGGTAAGGGTTATTTCATAGTCATAGCTTATGAAAAAAGCCAGATAAGGTACAAAAGGTAAAGAATGTTGATGTATCTTTGTTTCTTAAAACTAGGAAAACCACTGCACATTCAGACTGCAACTTATCTAGAGCTTTTGGAATAGAGTAAGTGTGAATAATTTTCCTACACAGTGGTGCTAACATTCACTTAAAATGGTTTACCAGAAATGTAGGTATACATTTAAATTAAGTAATACATAATTGTAGTAAAGAATTTGTCCTAAAGATTGTTGTAAACTCTGGAGTTAGATTACATCATTTTCACAAAAGTACAGTGAAAATTGTTTAGCTTTGTGACTTTCTAAGTATATGTAACATTTTCCATGAAATTCATTACTTAATATGTGGTAACAGGCTTTGTTTCAGGTATTTCAGGTATGTTTTCCTATATATATTCATTAGCCTTTTTTCCCTCATTGTGTCTCTTGAATTAGCTGCAGCAGTGAGCTCTAATTTCTATATTAGTAACTATGGATCATAGACATTTCATTTGCACTATTGTTTATGGGATATAAAGCACAAGTCTTCCTCCTTTACCAGCAGCTGACAAAATTGTATTACGATGTTGAAAAATATATCCTAAATATTAATACTATAAGTTCTTTGAAAGCCATGTCTGGTAGGTAGTGGCTATGATGTTGAATAGTACAGGTATAGAGAATCAGTCAGGTTCCAGTCAGAGGACAGAATTCCTGCCAGTAATTCAAAAGGAGAAAATTTAATATAAAGAATTATTAATTATTTAAAGATGTTTAATTATTAATCCTTTGGGATTTCGAAATTAAGGCAATAATGAGATACTACTATATACCTGTTAGAATGGCTGAAATCTTAAAACTTGACAATACCAATTTCCTGGCTAGTGTGTGAAGCAGCAGGATTTCTCACTCATTGCTGGTAGTATTGCAAAATGGTACAGCCACTTTGCACTACAGTTTGGCAGTTTCATATAAACCTAAACATAGTTCTACCCAACATTCTAACAATCATAGTCCTAGGTGTGTACACAACTGATTTTAAAATTATGTCCACACAAAATCCTGCTTATGAATGTTTATAACAGCTTTATGCATAATCGCTAAATGGTGGTGACCAAGATATCCACCATTAGGTAAATGTATAACAAATGTGGTACATCTATACAATGACATCTTACTTAACAATAAAAATACATTTATTTTTCAGTTACTAAAAGACATGCATGAATCTTAAAGGGAATTGTTCAAGTAAAAAATGCTAGTCTGGAAAGGCTACATATTGTGTGATTCCAGTTACAGGTTGAATATCCCTAATCTGAAAATCCAAAATACAGAATGTTCTGAAGTCCAAAGCTTTTGAGTTCCGTCATATAGCCAAGTGGAAAATTCCACAGCTGACCTCATGTGATGGGTCACAGTTAAAACACAGCCAAAACTTTGTTTATGCACAAACTTAAAAAAAAATATATTGTATAACATCACCTTCAGGTTATGCATGTAAGGTGCGTATGAAACAAATGAATTTCATGTTTGTTTAGACTTAGGTCCCATTTCTAATATAATCTTATTAAGTATGTGCAAATATTCTGAAATTTGAGAAATATCTAAAATCCAAAACATTTTTGGTGCCAAGAAGTTCAGATAAGGGATATTCAACTTGTGTATGAATATCTGGAAAGGACAAAACTATGATGATGACTAAAAAAATTAAAATTAGTGGTTGCCAAGGGAAGGGGGAGAGTTGAAGGAGTGAAGCACAGGGGATTTTTAAGGTGGTAAAACTCGTCTTTGTGATCCATAATTGTACATACATGACACAGTGCATTTGTCAAAACTCATAGAATTTTATAGAGCAAATTTTGTTATGTGTAACATACAGGATGTATATATATATATATATATATATATATATATATATATATTTTTTTTTTTTTTTTTTGAGACAAGAGTCTCACTCTGTTGCCCTGAGTAGAGTGCCATGGCATCAGCCTAGCACACAGCAACCTCAAACTCCTAGGCTCAAGCGATCCTCCTGCCTCAGCCTCCTGAGTAGCTGGGACTACAGGCGTACACCACAACGTCCAGCTAATTTTTCTATTTTTAGTAGGAACAGGGTCTCGCTCTTGCTCAGACTGGTCTCGAACTCCTGAGCTCAAGCAGTTCTCCCGCCTCAGCCTCCCAGAGTGCTAGGGTTACAGGCATGAGCCACCACACCCGACCAGGATGTATATTTTCTTCACCTTTCCACTTAGGACTCTAGAAGCAAAGATATCCGAGTAGTTAGGACCAAAACCTAGTGTCCAGATCTTTATCTCTGATATCATTCTCCATGAAAGGAACCCAGTCTCCTTATAGTACTGATGATTCTTGAACTGGGGCAGGGAATATACAAGGTCAGCCTGGTGCATCTTGTAGTGCCAAAGTTTCTGAATGCTAAAAGACAAACGAAACACCCATACATAATGATGGGATTTTGTGAAATGGACACAAGAGCCAACTGAAAGTGCTCCCAATGGCCAAAGCTAGAATAGTTTGAACAACAAAATAAAATGGTATTGAATTATAGCCCAAAGTATAAAAACAATGTTGATGAGTCCATACTGATATAAATGATTGAATAAATAAATGGGTGAGAACAGAGAAATCTCCCATGTGGGACAATTCCAAATAATTTATGTAAATACTTACCTCTTCAAGGAGGTGGAAGATAACTCCCCACCTCTTAAGTGTTGGCTATATTTAGTGATTTTCTTTCAAAGAGTATAGTGTGGAAAGAGAAAGAAAAGTAACTTTACAGTGGAGAAACTTGGGAAACATTACCTCAGCCTACTGATGAAGGTCAACATCAACAGTGATAAATTATGTTGATAGTATGTACTCTTGATATGAAGTGATATTAACAAAAATGGCACATTGCCTATCCCCTCTTCCTTCCTCAAACCCATAATCCCAGTCTAGGTAGTCATCACAAAAACATCAGACCAATCACAGGGAGGGACCTTTTAGAAAATACCTGATCAGTATTTCTGAAAACTCCTGAGATCGTCTGAAACCAGGAGAATCTGAGAAACTGTCACAGCCCAAGAGGACATTTGGGAGATGTGAAGACTAAATGTAATATGATATCCTGGATGGGCTCCTAGAATAGAAAGAAGTCATTAGGTAAAAAGTAAGAAAATCTGAATAAAGTGTGGACTTTTGTTAGTATATCAATATTAGTTCAGTAACTGTAACAAATATACTAATGTAAGATGTTAATAATAGGGGTATCTAGATGTGGAATATATGGGTATTCTCTGTACTATCTTTACAGGTTTTTGGTAAATTTAAAATTTCTAAAAAATAAAGTTTATTTAGAAAGTAAGCAATTAGCTCATTATGTATTAATTCACACAAAAATGGTTACAGGGCTGTTAACTACTAAGAGGAGTGAAAAGAGTACTGTACTATGAGGAACACAGTAATAGCAAATGTAGGGAGCAGATACATAACCAAGAAGAGAAGCCCTTCCACTGTATGCCTTGTAGTGTTCCTCTAGTACTCAATATTTACAAAGTTTAATGCTGCAGTGCATGGCAGAAGAGAAATGTTTGCAGAGTCCAGCTGCAGTATCAAAAAGCAGGACAAACAAGGGTGTTTTGGAGATGAGGGGCAATAAATTGGTAATTTGAACAGGGCTATAATGAGAATTAATTAAGTTACTCAAAAGAGTATGAGGATTAAGAAGAAAAGATGTTTAGGAGAGACTTTTGGGTAACAGTAACAGTTAAGAAATGGAGAGAAAAGATACTGAAAGGAAAGGAAGAATATCATGTGGCCTGTTAAGAGAGTTTCAAGAAATGTCTGTTGTATTTAGCAACACTGATGTCATTGGTCAGTTTGATGAAGCAGCAACCATAGGTTAAGTTTATATATGAATGAATGAAATTCATGGGAAAATACATAGAGTGACTGCAAACAATTTTGTTCAAATTACCATTGGCTCTAAAGATGAGACGTAGATAGGGTGGTAGCTAGCATTACGTTTTTAAAAAAAATTAGAGGTAGGAAAAAGTATGTTAATTGAAGAGTGTAAACTCCATTAGGGCAGGAATGTTTTATCTGTTTTGTTTATTACTATATTCCAGGTACCTAGAATGGTTCCAAATATATTCAGTGGATATTTGTTGCACAACTTAGAAATACTTCAGAACTTCAGTAGAAGTTGAATATATAGCATTTCCCAGGAATATTTTATTGAACAAGGTTTCTGAGAAAGCAGGAGAATAGGGAGGAAGGTATGAAGAAAGAAATGTCAAGAGAGGGCACGGTTAAAATGTTCAGCACTGGCATTATTATTATACAAAATACTAAGTGAATTTTTTAAACTTTATTTTCATACCTTATATATGTGAACTTATGTTTTGCTGTTTGCGATTTTTTTTAATCACTGAGAACAAATTGTAACGCTTCTTTTGGTTGGGGATTATATCTCTTATCTGCAGCAGTGTTAAATACCTTTCATAGGATGAAACATAATTTAAGATCATTTTATATAAAGCAAAGTAAGCCCACATTGAATGTAATTTTTGTTTATCTTTTTATTCAGTCTACAAATAAGAAACCTCGAAAATCTCCAGGTGAGAAGAGCAGAATTGAAGCTGGCGTTAGAGGAACAGGCCGTGGAAGAGCTAATGGGCACCCTCAACAGAATGGTGAAGGGGAGCCTGTCACATTATTTGAGGTGGTCAAATTGGGAAAAAGTGCAATGCAGGTAAATTTTAAATGTTTTTATTTCATGTATAAAGCAATAGAGTCAATAACCTATGTGGAATCTGTTAGTGTATATGTTGGCCCTTTATATACTCTTGTTGATTGTGTAATCAAGAAGTTTATTTTTAAAGGTCTTTGTTTTGGTTTGCTTTGTAAAGAGCATCAAGAAAAGCATTTTGTTTAATAGTAAGATAACTGTGTTAAGTAAAAAGACGTATATATAGTAGGAGCTGCCCAAGAGAATTTTTATTGCCTTGATGTTTTTTTAGAATTTGATTTAATATAAGTAACCCATGTTAGTATTACAGAGTATTTGAAAGAGGAAAGGATATAAAAGAGCATTCTTTGGTAGTGAATTAGAAATAACCACAATAATCATTTCATGATTATTTTTTGTATATATGTGATCATTTATAACTTTACTCTCCAATCTCTCCTCATTTACTCAACGAATATTAAGTATTCTGAAAGAATACAATTTTATTGTCTTACTAATTCATTATGAGAATGAACCATAATTATTTTGTTAATCCTTTAGAATGTCTTTACATTTTTTCACTAATATAAAATTTATTCATTCTTTATATTTATATCTCTGCATCTTTTTTATTTTAAAATACTAGAGGTGGAATTATTTGGCTAAAGGGTATTTTTAAACTGTGTGATACATAAATAACCATATTTTTCTCCAAAGAATTATACTAGTTTACCTTTCACCATAACTGTAGCAGGATACCCACATTTCCATGTACCAGTGCTAGCAATTGGGTATTTTATATTTAAGAATTATTCAATAACATAGGTGAAAAATAATAATTCACTATTATTTTTATTAGCATTTCTTTGCTCACCAGTGATTACCAATATATTAAATTTTTTTATTTCATATGTGCTCATTTTTTATTTCATTTTCAATTTCCATTTGAAAATTGTTTACGTAGTTTATGAAGCAATTACTTTTAGAACTAAAACAGGCAACTTTTCATTATTATACTTTCTATTTTTAATCTGTATTTATGTTTGAAGCCCGTAAGGGCATTTAGTGTTCATTATTTTTTGTGTATGTTACCAGCTTGATGTGTTCAAGGGTCTTGGAATTTGTGTGGGGAAGGAGGGAGGTACAGTAGTAGGATGATGCTAAATGGCAAAACAAATTAGGGAGTTTCCAGTGATCCAAAGAAATGGATGACAATCTGTAAATAACATTAAGTATAATGGAAAAATAGATCTGTGAGCTTTAGCCATTAAACTTGACACTTTCTTCATTATACTTTAATAGAAGAATTGTTCAGCTATAGAAGTATTAATTTTTGAGCTCTACTTTATTGCTTCCCACCTTTAGTTAGAAACACCAACAAGCAGAAAAATGAGGAAAATGAATTGGTTTTTTTTTTTTAAAGATAGGGTCTTACTGTGTTGCCTGGGATAGAGTACTACAGTGGCCTCAACATAGTTCACTGCATCCTCAAACTCCTGGGCTCAACCTGTCCTCCTGCTGAGCCTCCCAAATTGTTAGGAATACAGGTGTGAGCCACTGTGCCTAACCAAAAAATGAATTTTTATATAAAATTCTGACAATTACATTTCATTATTTTGCTTTCACTTTTTCATGTTAAACTTTATTTTACCAGATATTTGTCTCTGTAAAGATAATTTTAGTGCATATGGTATTAAAGCTGTATACCAGCTTTTATTTAATGTGAACAAAATTCTATCATCTTCTATATTTGAAATAAAACACTGACCCAAAGTAAGTTTTTTCGCTTTCATCCACTGTTTTATTCTTCATTCCGATTACTCTTTCCTGAGCATACTGTTTTATACTGTCACTCTTCTGCTTAAAAATCTTTGGGTCCTTATTTTTTGAAAGATAATTATTAATTGTCAGGACCTTGGTGCCTTCTATAATCTGATTTTAACTCACTTTTCAACTCTTTCTTATTATTCCTTAATTGAAGTTCACTCCAAACATTTTTGGTTTACTTTGTTGTAATTTTCTATTATTCATATTATTTTTTCCCCTTACTGGCTGTATTCAGGTTCATTTATAAACTTCCGTAATTTTTGTTTTTCATTGAACACTGTATTTTGGGCATTTTTTTTTTTCTATGAATTTACCTTCTGATTTGTGTAGTACTTCATAAAACAGCTGGGCCATGATTTATTTAACCAGTTTTTATTTGGATTGTTTACAGTGTTATTGCATTTAAAATAGTGCTCTTTTGAATATTCTTATATATTCACCTGAAATGTCTATGTGGAAATGTTTCATAACATACATTCTTGAAAATGGTTGCTGAGCAAAAGGAATGCATGTTTAAAAAATTGATAAGGATCTTTCATCAACAGTGGCACAGAAATTTCACTGTTTATTACGTCCTCACTTCAAATATAGAATAATGATAGATAAAATATTAAAAAGAGAGTAAAGCTGGGTACGGTGATGCATACCGGTAGTCCCAGCTACTTGGAAGGCTGTAACAGAAGGATTGCTTGAGCCCAGGAGTTCGAGGCTAGCCTGGGCAACATAATGAGACCCCTTCTCATTATTGCCCCTTACCATGGTAAGATGGTTAAAAAAAATTTTTTTTTTAGAGGAGAGAGAGAATCCAAGCAAACATCAGTGAGTTTAGAAGCAAACTAAATATTTTTCTGGATTGTGTGGATTAAAACTACAAAGTAATGAACACGATTGGGTTTAGGGTAGAGAAGCAGATATTTGTAGCCAGGAGTTTTACTTTTGTGTGTTTAAAGGACTAGCAGTGTTTCATAAAGAGCAGGGAAATAAAGTCAGGCCTATTACGTGAAGCAGGGCTTTACAGAAGTCTTCCTACTTATAAAGGAGGCTGAAGAAAGCTACTGATAACTACTGGCTTATGTTTAGGGTAATTATATATCTGAAGTTGTCCTTGAGACTCCCAGTTATGTTTATTGTTTATATAGTTATTTATAGAGACTCCTTTAATACTCAAAAGGGTACTGTTAATAGTTTGGATGGTGATTTATATTAAAACCCCACTTACAGGAAATCAGAGGTTGAGGGAAGAGAGAAGACAGACATAGAGTTCTTATGATTGGCAACCGAGTTGAAATATATGCTCACTTGGTTGGTGACTAGTTCTGTAAAAATTCCCAATGTTGAAATGCAAATTAAAACCACAGTAAGATACCTCCATACCCCTGCCAGAATGGTCATTATTATACACTGTTGATGGGAATGTAAACTAGTACAACCTCTGTGGAAAACAGTATGGAGATTCCTCGGAGTAGTAAAAGTAGACCTACTGTTTGATCCAGCAATTTCACCGCTGGGTATCTACTTAAAGGTAAAGAAGCCATTTTACAAAAAAGACACCTGCACCCAAATGGTTATCGCAGTAAAATTCACAGTTGCAAAGATGTGGAATCAACGTAAGGGTATATCAACTGATAAGTGGATAAGGAAAATGTAGCATGTGACAGACAGACGGGGACACACACACACACACACGGAGTACTACTGAGCCATAAAAGGGAATGATATATAATGTCTTTTGCAGCAACTTGGTGGAACTGAAGACCATTATCCTAAGTGAAGTATCTCAAAAACGGTAAAACAAATACACTTATAAGTGGAAGCTAAATGAAGGGTATATATGGTCATAAAGTGGTGTAATGGACATTGAAAATTAAGAAAGCAGAAGGTTGAGGGGGGAGTGAAGGATAAAAATCTACCTATTAGGTACAGTGTACACCATTCTGTTGATTGATACACTAAAAGTCCTGATTTGAGCATGATACAATCCATCCATGTAACAAAAATTACTTGTACCCCCTAAATTTATTGAAATTAAAAAATGTATATATTCCCAATGTTAGGTAAGGAAGTTTCAAGCCCACATTATATGATCTGGTTCTGCAATGGAGTGCTCAGCATGAGTAGAAATAGTCACAGAAAAGTTAGAGGGGAGGGGTAGGTCTAAAAGAAAGAAATAAGTATGCTAAAGATGCTAGAAGGATGGAAGAATAAACTCTAATACAAAATAGGGAATAAATCAAACAAGAATAGGTAGATATGAAAAAGGACCAGTCTCAAAATTGAAAATAAATTGTTTGAGTAAAAAACTCAGTAAGTTTAAGTTTTACTCAGGAAAGATGCTACATTAGATGCCATCAGAAGGAGAATTCAAGAATTGGCATTCATTAGGTATTCACTTAGAATGTAATGCAGATAAATAAAGAAGTAAGAAAATATCAAAGAGCTGTTTAGAGACTTTGGTGTGGATCGAAGAATTCCAAAATATGTTGGGAAGAGATCAGAGAAAAAAAAAGAGAGACAGTTTTTGAAGAGATAATTTTGGAGAAATTTCCAGACACATTTTCTCAGATCCAAAGTTTGTTCAAAGGAGTGAAGAAGATAAGTGAAAATAATTACATAGCTATGAATAGTATGGTATAACTGTGGAATGTTGAGGAAATCTTGAAAGATTTCATCAAAGAATGTCTGATCCTTTTCTTTCACTACAGTGTGGTTAATGTTGAAATACATAATTAAATAAATTCCCCTTACCAAATTGCATTATACTTGGAAGTATAAAAAGGTGCTTTTAAATAACTTGTATTAAATAGGAAATATGCAGTTGAAATATGAATGTTAGTGAAAGTAACGTTAGTGAGAATGTTGTAGCCAGCTAAATCACCACTAGTCTTTTAAGTGCATTAATGTTAAGTGAAAGCAGTAAAAACTAGAAAAAGAAAAACAGTAAACCCAAAGTAATTAGGAAGAAAAGAATAATAAAAGTAGAAGTGGAAATTAAATAGAAAAAAATGGTAGAATAGGTCAACTAACTCCAAGTATTTGAATTTAATAAATTTTTAAGACCTGGAGGTTTTATCTTAGGAATCCAAAAATGGTTTAACATTAGAGAATCTTTTAGTATAATGTATCAAATAATCATATTATAGGAGAAAAACCCTATACCTGAATTGATGTAGAATGTTTAGGAAAATTATGTGATAAAATATAGCCAATATTCATGATAAAAAAAAAACTATTAATGAATTAGGAAGAAGAGGGAACTTCCTTAGCATGATAAAGAGTGTCTCCCTCAAACTTGCAGCTCAGATCATGTCATTTTTAACGTTGAAGTTTAGATGTATTTCTAGCACCGAGCATTGTCACTACTACTGTTCAATACTGGAACCAGTAGCTAATGCACTGAAACAAAAAAAAAAAAAAAAAGGAAAAAAGAAAGAAGAGTTTTAACAATTGATATGAAAGATGAGCAAGTATCCATATAGGCAGAGGATACAATTGTCTGTGTTGAAGCTTCGAGAGAAGCTATAGACTGTTAGAACTAAAGAGAGTATTCGGCAAAGTTCCTTGGTAGAAAATTCACAGTAAAAAAAAAATCATTTAGATATCAGATATGAAAGAAGAAGAATTAAAAGCAATAGTTTTCTGTGTTCAATGATGACCGATTAGAAAAAGTAATTGGAAACAAGACCCGAGTCAAAATAGAAATAAAATCAATGAGAAACTAAAGAAAAATCTAATAAAATTTTGGGTGAAACAGAATAAAAGACTATTTTATACCCATCATATTGAGTAACATAAAAAAGGCTTGACTATACCAAGAGTCTGTGAGGCTATAGAGCAGCAGCTATGAGAGTACAAATCTGTATAACTCCTTTGGAGAAAATTTTGGTAATATCAAGAACAGCTGAGTGACCTACTATCCAGATTTCATTCATTTGGTAAATATTTAAGGATTGCCTACACTGTGGGAGCCACTTTTCTTTTTCCTTTTTTTTTCTTTACTAAGAGCACAGCACTAAAGAAAAGCCATTTAATTCCTAGATATTACCTCTAGAGAATTTTTTTGTATGTTTAGAAAAGGCATATATATATATATATATATATATAGGAATGTTTATTGCTGCTTTGTAGTAGTAGAAAAAATAGTAAAAAGCCCATATTTCTGTAAACAGTATAATTGATAAATAAAATGTGGTGTATTTAAACACTTAAATTCTCTATAGTACCATAATGGATAAATTTTAGAAATGCATTTTAAGGGACCAATGCAAGGTGTAGAATGATGCATAACTCATGAAGCTCTAAAGTGTAAACACATATATAAGATTATCTAACACCACATTTTTGATATTGGTTACTTTTTGAGAAGATAGAAGGAATTGGACCACAAAGGTATATATAGTATACAGGAATACAGATATTGTGGGTTTGGTTTCAGACCACCATGATAAAGATAGTCATCCAATTTTTCTGGCTTCTTAGTGCATATAAAAGTTATGTTTCCACTATACTGTATTCTATTATTTGTGCAATAGCATTATGTCTAAAAAAAAAGTACATACTTTAATTAAAAAATACTTTTTCGCTAAAAAATGCTAATGGTCATTTGGGCCTTCAGTGAGTCATCATCTTTTTACTGGTGGGATGTCTTGCCTGGATGTTGATGGTTGCTGACTGATAAGGGCAATTGCTGAAGGTTGGGGTAGCTGTGGCAGTTTCTTAAAGTAAGATAACAATGAAATTTGCTACATCAGTTGATTCTTCCTCCCACGAAAGATTTCTCTGTAGTATGCAATGCTACTTGAATAGCATTTTACCCACAGTAGAACTTCTTTCAAAATTGGAGCCAGTCCTCTCAAACCTTGCCACTGCTTTATCAACTAAGTTTAATGTAATCTTCTAAATCCTTTGTGGTCATTTCAGCAACATTGACAGCATCTTCATCAGTAGTAGGTGTTAGGTAGGCAATAGCAGAGGACGTTTCTTAATGTAGAAATAGGAAATGCAAAGGTGAAATCTATGCCCTGACCATAGAGGACATAGATGCCCTGGTAAAAATAGAGCTAAGGGAGAGACGATTGAATGTTTTGACATTTTGTGAAATTGATGACATTTTAGAAAGAAAATGGCCATATTTTCATTTTTAGAAATACCTTTCTGGGAGCAATTTAGATGATCTGGTGGGGTAGTTAAGGCTGGAATCAGGGAGACCAGTTAGAAGGCTCCCCCCCCCCTTTGATCCAATTGGGAAGTAATGAAAGTTCAAATTTATAAAGGGTCAGTGAGGATAGAGAGTAAGTGACAGCAACAGATTCAACAAATAGTAAGGCTGTGGAATCATTCTGAAAGGTGAGAAAGAGGAAGGAATCTAAGATGATCCCTAGTTTGATTTGGTAGTATTCACTGAAAGAAAGTTTGTATTAGAGGATAGGTGTGGGAGGATGGCTATGAGAATAGCCATGGTTTGGACACTTTGACTCTTAGGTTTATGACACTAAATACATGTTGCATTTTAGAATATTCAAGCTATTTAGCTTAACAGGTATTTTTTTGCTTTGGTAGTTATAAATTGGTAAGCACTTAAATGAATGTCTGTAATCCATTAGTACTTCCATTTGTACCCCTTGATGTCAACTAAAAAAGTTGGATGATAGTTCATTCATTCAACAAAAATTCATTGAAAGCTCATTCTTTCAGGCATTGGATTAGGTGCAAAGGATACCATATGAACTAAAACTCGCTTGACCCTTCTCTTCAAGTACTTTCCAATCTTGGAAGAAGAAATTGTCCATACTGATCAAATGATCTGTTAACATATAGTTACAAACTGTTGATTAATGCTGTGCAAATTCCCTTTGGTCTTATTGTAGTGATAACAGCTTGTGTGAATATGGTGTCAGCATACAAATGAAGTATACTTAGTGAGACAGTTTGGTCTTCTGTTTGCTTTTGACAACCACCTCTGAAAGTAAAATTGATTTTGTCCATTTAAGTATGATTGGGAAAAGAGATAGGTCTCTGAGGGGATAGTCTGTTATCAATCATTCTCTCTCCCTTAGAGAGGAAGCTTTGTTCTGGTGTCAAAGAAAAGTATGGGCTTTTTATAGTCACATTGATTTCTTCTAGTCTCCAAATTATAAATGGGTTAGATGCCAAATCTCTTCATATCAAGTGTAGAGGAATTCTCCCCCAATATTTAGCTGGACTTGAGTTTTACTCTCTGACTACACCAAGGAAAGTGAAAGTAGTTATGGGCTTATTTAAATCTCACCTGTTAACTTGTGTTTGAACTGACAGTTATATAGTGACTCTTACAGGAAGTAAGTATGCTTTTCTGCGCCATTAATAGAATGGATAAAAATGTTTATAATAATTTTCTAATGTTCATTGGTTGTAAAGCTTAAAAGTTTCAAGAATTATTATAATGGCTGAAAAATATCTAAGGATTTAATTATGAAAAAAAGCTACTGAGACATTAAAGGAGAGAACGAATGTACTATTGACTGAAATGAAACTTTATGACAAAGATGGGCAGGAGACTTTAAAGGACAGAAATACTGCAATGAAGATGAGAAGTAAAACCTTACAGAACTAAGCAAATAAAAGTACTTGAATAGAATTAATCAATACATGAGAGTGTAATACAGGAAATGTATTAATAGTTGTAACTGCTTACAGTGTAAAATATTGGATGCAGGATTTAAAATCATAAAATATTCTAAACATTTAGATTATTTGCCTCAGGATAAAAGTGGAAAACTGAAATAACAGTTGTTTAAACAAGATAAAAATTTATTTTTCTCATATGTAAAAGGTCACAGATATGTGGTCTTTTATGTGGGGACAGGTGGATTGTGAAATAATTGAAATTGTTAATGTTTTAATAATCATTACAGTATATATAATCATAACTTCAGCAGCTATACATTTTGATGTTTTTCAAAAATGGATTTTCCATTTAAATAAGGAAGAAGCTGCTAAGGCAATACACTTTCATCAAACTCTAGGTCCATATTCCAAGCCCTCTGAATTATCCTCCTGGTCTTGTCCAGTTTTCATTCCTCTAGCCTGACCCTGGTGAGGAATCTGAGCCTAATGCTCTTACTAGTGGTGAAGGCCAGCCATGTCTCACTCCATGGCTACCATCAACAAGTTAATGGTATGGGTTGGGGTAAGGTGAGGGGCAGTAGGAGTTCTACTGGTCTCAGGCACTGAGCTCTTTGAGATGAACTGTTCCACTCTAGATCCCTTATTTTCTGGTGAAAAGACGTGCTTCAGTGGCCAGGGATATGTATCCTTTCTGGATATGATTTCCTATACAACCCCAACTTTGGTAGAAAGGGTATTTGAAGGCCCACCGATACAACCAGATATCACTGTGTTGGGTGAATCTAATGGACATCCACAATTTGGTAAAGGAAGACCTGAGCCTACAACACAACACCCTTGCCACAAATCATTATTGCCGGATGTCTATGCCTTTAAACTCAGAGAAGCTCTGAGTCGCTCTTTTGTGACTGTTACTGACTACATTCTAAGTACAGGGTGGTTGTATACTATAAGCAGCCCATCATCTATGTTAAGGTGTAGCAGAACAACTTTCAGAAGATTGTTGATGAGTTGGATATTGCTAGCTCTGCCTATTTTGTGAGGAAGCCTAGCGATGAATCACTCTCCCAGAACTGTGGCTGTCTCAATATGCAGTTGTGTGGAGGCTCCTTTCTGGTCATTTCTACATGGATAAGAAATTCACCCCTACTACCAACCACCATGAAACATTTGGCAGTTAGCTTCACTGTTGTCATTGTAGTGGTCGTTGTTGCTGGCATTGCAGTTCTGGTAATCACCATCAGAAGGAAGTTGGGGAAGTACATGAAGATAGAGATCAAGAATTGGGACAGTTGACTATATGGCCAAGCATAGGTCTGTATTAGGGAAGGTATGAAGGTAGGGCTAAGGATCAGTTCAAGGTGAAACTTGATTCTTGTCCAAGGCAAGTGTTTCCTCCATTATCATCCACGACTTCTCTTCCCCTCTCTCCTTTCATCCTTCAGTTTAATAGTTCAGACCCTGGGCTACCTGTCTTCCTTCATGTCCCAACTTCTCTGAAGAACTTTTTCTAATATTCCCTCTTCCTCTTGGTCCAGGGACATGAAATCCCATGCTAGAATTAAGCAAAGGCAGACACAAGAGATCTCCATTGAATTATGTCTTTGATGAAGTGTAAAATAAAATGTTAAGATGATACCCCAGAATCATTTCAGAGTGTTGGACTACCTTTTGAAGGTTTAAATGAATTTGGATGAGGAATAGTGCTTTCCTTTCTTACATTTAAGTTTTTTTGATTACGTCTATCTAGTTAACAATGAAATATTAGCATTGTCATCCTGAATTATCTACTTTATATAGTGGTCATCTTGTTGAAAAGAAAATCTGGCTTTGTTTGGACTTGCACAATAGCCATATTTATTGTCTGTTATACCACCAATGCATGTGCTTCATTTCTCACTTAAAAGGGAATCTTATTTCTTCTGCCTAAACAATCTTTTTTTCTTTTGTGAAGAGGAGACTCCATCTAGAAACTGCCAGTGTTTTCTTTTTTTTTTAAGTAAATTTTAAAAAAATTTTTTATAAATAGAGATGGGGTCTCCCTCTTGCTCAGGTTGATCTTAAACTCCTGAGCTCAAGCCAGAAATTGTCAGTGTTTACTCTTCAGCTCACCGTCATTACAGCTGGTATTAGTAATGTTTTATTATATAAAAATATTTGTACATATTTTGTCTTTGATAATTTTGTTATGACTTCCTTAATATAACAGGGCTAATGAAATATAGTAAAATGTATGAGGAAAGCATAAAGCAAAAGATAAGAGTTTGAATTTGGGTTAGATTATGGAAAAAACAAACAAACAAACAAAACCAGTACAACTTGTTTTTTGGTCCTGGTAAAAGGTCCTGCGTCAGAGGGAATAAATGAAACTTCACAAATACTAATTGGATAAACAAAATAATTACATCAGTCAATTCATTATGAAGCTGGGTCACATGTCTTAGAATTGATTAATTAATTTGATCTTCAGAATCGTTCAGATTTTGTAGGCCATGGTTTTCCTTACAATTAATTATATTTTTATACAGCTATCATCATTAATACCTTATATAAAATAGGCTCAGTTGGATTACCTTCAAACTCCTTTATTTTTTATACTAAACAGTCACATCTTACCATCTGGTGCATATCTTATACTGACATTTGAAACTAGTTGAGAATATTTCACAGTAAGTTTAGTGACATATCACTGTCACTTAAATAATTCTGAGGTTACTTGAGAATAAAAGTAAGAAAGTTCTAAACATAGATTGCATTTCTCCCAGTGTTTTGGTTTATAGTTATATAGTATTTGAATTAAGTTGTCTTGTTTCTCAAAGATACATGTATGTGTATGTACATATACACAAACAAATATAGACAGATAGATTACTAACTCCAGAAGATAAATGAGCAAGCAAAAAGAATTATGTTTTGCTATTTATTGAGCAATGTGTTAAGGATATGTTTAGGAGAAAAGATATTAACATAATTATTTGATAAATTTCTGATTCTTCCTTGAGTTTGATTAATCTTTGTTCTTGTTCTGACATAACAACATGTTGATTAATTATCTGCTGATTTTTTTTTTTAGCACTTTATTTCTGATTTCCCTTTGTTTTCCTAGAAAGAAGAATATACAGAATATAGAAAACTACTTTTTTTTCATTTCATAGCTGTTTGAAAATCCTCAAATGGGAGGTTTATATTTACTTAAGAGTGAGGGTTAAAAAATTTTTTTTTCCGTTTCCATAGATTTAGGGGGTACAAGTGGTTCTTTGTTACATGGGTAAATTGTGTAGTGCTGAAGTCAGGGCTTTTAGCGTACCTGTCACCTGACTAGTGTACATTGTACCTGATAGGAAATTTTTGATCCCTCCCCGCTCCCATCAACCTCCCCAGTCTGAGTCTCCAAAGTCCATTATGCCACTCTGACTATGTATACCCTTCGTTTAGCTCCCACTTACAAGTGAGTGCATGCAGCGTTTGTTTTTCTGTTTTTGAGATATTTCACTTAGGATAATGGTTGCCAATTTCATCCAAGTTGCTGCAAAAGACATTATTTCATTCTTGGTTGTGGATTAATAGTATTCCATAGTATATGTACATCACATTTTCCTTATCCACTCATCAGTACACTTAGGTTGATTCCATATCTTTGCAATTGTAAGTTGTGCAATAAACATTCAGATGCAGGTGTCTTTTCTGTAACATGACTTCTTTACCTTTGGGTGGTTATACAGTAGCAGCATTGCTGATTCGAATGGTAGGTCTACTTTTAGTTCTTTGAGGAATCTCCATGCTATTTTCCGTAGAGGTTGTACTAGTTTACATTGCCACCAACAGTGTCTAAGTGTTCCCTTTTCACTGCATCTGTGTCAACATCTATTGTTTTTGAAAGCTTTTTAATAATAGCCATTCTGACAGGGGTAAGATGGTATCTCACTGTAGTTTTAATTTGCATTTCCCTGATGATTACTAATGTTGAACATTTTTTTGTATGTTTGTTGGCTGTGTGTTCATTTTCTATTGAAAAATGTCTATTTCTGTCTTTTGCCTACTTTTTAATGTGATTATTTGCTTTTTTTCTTGCTGATTTGAGTTCCTCAAACAAATTTGTGGATTCTGATTAGTCTTTTGTCAGATACATAGTTTGTGAATATTTTCTCCCATTCTGTAGGTTGTCTGTTTACTCTGTTGATGATTTCTTTTGCTGTAAGAAACTTTTTAGTTTAATTAAGTCCCATTCATTAATTTTTGTTTTTGTTGTATTTGCTTTTAGGGTTTTAGTCACAAATTTTTTGCCTAGGTTGATGTCCAGAAGAGCTTTCCTAAGTTTTCTTCTAGAATTTTTATGGTATCAGGTCTTACGTTTAAGTCTTAATCCATCTTGAGTTAATTTTTGTGTATGGTGAGAGATAGGAATCTACTTTCATTCTTCTGCATGTGGCTCTCCAATTTTCCCAGCACCATTTATTGAATAGTGCATTTTTTCTCCAGTGTATGTTTTTGTCTGTTCTGTTTAAGATCAGTTGATTATAGATATATGATTTTATTTCTGGGTTCTCTGTTCTGTTCCATTGATTTATGTGTCTACTTTTATACCAGTACCATGCTGTTTTGGTTACTGTACCTTGTAGTATAATTTGAATTAGGGTAATGTGATTCCTCCAGATTTCTTCTTTTTGCTTAGGATTGCTTTGGCTATTCAGGCTCTTTTTTGATTTCATATGAAATTTAGCATTGTGTTTTCTAATGCTATGAAAAATGACTTTGGTATTTTGATGGGAATTGCATTGAATCTGTAAATCAGACCTTTTAACAATGTTGAATCTTCCGATCTATGAACGTGGGATGTTTTTCCATTTGTTTGTGTGATCCGTGATTTCTTTCATCAGTGTTTTGTAGTTCTCCTTGTAGAGATCTTTTACTTCTTTGGTTAAGTATATTCCTAGATATTTTAATTTTTTCACAGCTATTGTAAATGGTACTGAGTTTTTGACTTGACTCTCAGCTTGACTGTTACTGGTACATAGAAATGCTAGTGAGTTGTTTATTTTAATTTTGTAACCTGAGACTTTACTGAATTTATTTATCTATTCTAGGAGTCTTTTTGTGGAGTCTATAGGGAGTTTTACGTGTAAGATCATATTGTCGGCAAACAGGGTTAGTTTGACCTCCTCTTTCCCTATTTGGGTGCCCTTCATTTTCTTTCTCTTGCCAAATTGCTCTAGCTAGGACTTCCAGTACTATGTTGAATAGATGTGGTGAAAGTGGGCACCTTGTCTTACTCCAGTTTTTTGGGGGGATGCTTTCAACTTTATCCCATTCAGTGTGATGTTGGCTGTGGATTTGTCATAGATGGCTTTTATTATTTTGAGGTATGTTCCTTCTATGTCTAGTTTGTCGAGAGTTTTTACCATGAAGGGGTGCTGAATTTTATTGAGTGCTCCATTGAGATGATTGTATGATTTTTGTTTTTAATTCTGTATATGTGGTAAATCACATTTATTGATTTGCATATGTTTAACCATCCTTGCATCCCTACGATAATTCCACTTGATCCTCGTGAGTTTTTTTTTTTTTTTTTGACATGCTGTTGTATTCAATTTGGTAGTATTTTCTTGAGAATTTTTGCATCTATGTTCATGAGAGATGTTGGTCTGTGGTTTTCTTTTATTGTTATGTCCTTTCCTGGCTTTCATATCAGGGTGATACTGGCTTTGTGGAATGAGTTAGGGAGGATTCCCTCCTTCTTGATGTTATGGAACAGTTTCATAACTGTGAATCTGTCTGGTCCTCAGTTTCTTTTTTGTTGGGAGATTTTTTTTATTACTGATTCAATCTCCCTACTCATCATTGGTTTGTTCAGGATTTTTATTTCTTCCTGACAGAAGCTTGAGAGATTGTGTGTTTCTAAAAATTTACTTGTTTCCTCTAGATTTTCCAGTTTGTGTGCATAGAGGTATTATATTAGTCTCAGATGACCTTTTGTATTTCTGTGGCATTAGATGTAAAGTCTTCTTTTTCATTTCTCATTGACCTTGTTTCATTCCTCTCTCTTGGTTAATGTAGCTAGTGGTCAGTTGATTTTATTTATATTTTCAAAGATCCAATTTGTGGTTTCATTGACCCTGTGTACTGTTTTTTTGGTTTCAATTTTATTTCTGCTCTGATCTTTGTTACTTCTTGTCTTCTGCTAGCTTTGGATTTAGTTTGTTCTTGTTTGTCTAGTTCCTTGAGACATGACATTTGGTTGTTAAATTTGTGGGCTTTATTTTTGTTGAAGGCATTTAGTGCTGTGAACTTCCCTTTAAGCAGTGCTTTTGCTGTATTCTGGAGATTTTGGTAACTTGTGTTGCCATTGTCATTCAATTCGACAATTTTTTTATTTCTGTCTTGATTTTATCTTTTTTTTTTTTTTGAGACAGTGTCTTACCTTGTTGCCCGGGCTAGAGTGAGTGCCGTGGCGTCAGCCTAGCTCACAGCAACCTCAAACTCCTGGGCTTAAGCGATCCTACTGCCTCAGCCTCCCAAGTAGCTGGGACTACAGGCATGAGCCACCATGCCTGGCTAATTTTTTTTCGATATATATTTTAGTTGGCCAGATAATTTCTTTCTATTTTCAGTAGAGACGAGGTCTTGCTCTTGCTCAGGCTGGTCTCGAACTCCCGACCTCAAGCGATCCACCGGCCTCAGCCTCCCAGAGTGCTAGGATTACAGGCATGAGCCACCGTGCCCGTCCTTTGATTTTATAATTGACCCAAAGATTGTTTAGCAGCAGATTGTTTAATTTCCATGTATTTGTATAGTTTTGAGAGTTCCTCCGTGACTGACTTCTAGTTTCATTTCACTGTGATCTAAGAAGATACATGGCATGATTTCAGTTTTTAAAAGTTTCCTGAGACTTGCTGTGTGGCCTGATACATTGTCTGTGTTGGAAGATGTTTCATGTGCTAATGAGAAGAATGTATATTCTGCAGTTTTAGTGTAGAATGCTCTGTAAATGTCTGTTAGTTCCATTTGTTCTAGCTTCTAAGTCCAGTGTTTCTTTATTGATTTTCTGCCTTGATGATCCTTCTAGTTCTGTTGGTAGAGTATTGAAGTCCCCCACTAATGTTATGTTGCCGTTTAATTCATTTCTTAGGTATAGTAGTATTTGTTTTATGCATCTGGGAGCTCTGGTGTTAGGTGCATTTATATTTAGGCTTGTTATATCTTTTTATTAAATTGTTCTCTTTATCATTATATAGTGACCATCTCTGTCTTTTTTTTACTGAAGTTAATTTAAAGTCGGCTTTATTTGTTATAAGCATAGCTACACCTGCTCGCTTTTGGTTTCCGTT
This sequence comes from Lemur catta, assembly GCF_020740605.2. Lineage (NCBI taxonomy): Eukaryota > Metazoa > Chordata > Mammalia > Primates > Lemuridae > Lemur > Lemur catta. The sequence continues at coordinate 169,304,111 of NC_059128.1, read as the reverse complement.
TGTGTGGAATATTTTATTCTACCACTTTATTTTGAGTCTGTGAGTTTCTTTATGAATTAAATGGGTTTCTTGGAGACAGCAGATACTTGGGTTTTTAAAAAAAAATCCATTCTGTCAATCTATATCTTTTAAATGGGGCATTTAGACTGTTTACATTCAGTGTTTTTTTTTTATTTCAGCTTATTATGGGGGTACAAAAGTTCAGGTTATGTATATTGCCCATGCACCCCCCCATCTCCCTGAGTCAGAGCTTCAAGTGTGTCCATTTCCCAGACAGTGCACTACATTCAATGTTAATGTTGATATGTGATGTACTGTTCCAGTCATCATGTTGATTTTTACCTAATTGCTTTGTATCCTCCTTCGTGTTATTCTATTCTAGGAGCTGTGAGTTTTTATTTTTCAGTGTTTTTATACTGGTGAATATTGACTGTTCTTTTTGGGGTTTAGAGTACTTTTGAGTATTTCTTATAGGGCAGGTCTAGTGGTGACAGATTCCTTTAGTGTTTGCTTGTTTTGGAAAGACTTTTTTTCTCTTTCATTTATGAAACTCAGTTTTGCACAATATAGAATTCTTGGATGACAGTTACTCTGTGTAAGAAGACTAAAGATAGGACCCCAATACCTTCTAGCTTGTAAGTTTCTGCTGAGAAGTCTGCTGTTATTCTGATGGGTTTTCCTTTGTAAGTTACTTGATGCTTTCTTCTTGTGGCTTTTAGGATTTTCTCCTTCACTTTGACTTTGGCCAGTCTGATGATTATGTGCCTTGGTGTTGTCCTGTTTACAGTGAATCTTCCAGGAGTTTGATCACCTTGTATCTGGATGCCTAAATTTCTAGGAAGACCAGGAAGTTTTCCTCCAGTATACCTTCAAATAGGTTTTTCATGCTTTTTGCTTTTTTTTTTTTGCTTCTCCCTCAAGGGATGCCTATGATTCTTATGTTTGGGTGTTTTACATAATTGCATATTTCTCACAGATTATATTAATTTGTTTGGATTCTTTTTCTTTATTTTTTACTGGGTTAATTCAAAAGCCTTATCTTCTAGCTCTGAAATTCTTCTGCTTGATCTAGTCTATTGTTGACTTTCCACTGTATTTTGAAATTCTGTAAATGACTCTTTCATTTCCAGAAGTTGTTTTGTTTTTTCTTTAATTATCTATTTAAATATCTTTTTTGTGAATTTTTTATTCATGTCTTGAATTCTTTTTTCTTTGTGTTGGTTTTCAATTTTCTCATGGATCCCATTGAGCTTACTTGTGATCTATATTTTGAATTCCATATCTGACATTTCAGAAATTTCCTTTTGGTTGGCATCCATTGCTAGGGAGCTGTTGTGATCCTTTGGGGGTGTTGAAACAGCCTGTTTTTCCATATTGCCAGAATTCTTTTTCTGGTTCCTTCTTATCTGGAACTGCTTCCCTCAGCTCAAAACAGATAGCTTTGTGGTTCACCTGTTCTCCTCTGTTGGGATCGTTGCTGCTAAGTGTAGAGAGGGACAGGTACACTCCCTTTCAGCTCGTTCAGGTAGGTCCTTACTGTGGTATTACTGGCAATTTGGGTCACTAGGATTCAGACCCTTGGGGGAGTGTTCAGGTGCCAGCACTGTTTGACTAGGATTGGTAAGCCCCAGCCCCCAGGTCCCTGTGTGGCATGCTTGTGTCTTGGTGGGACGAGACTGAGACCTGGCTGGCGAACTTGCCCTTAAGTCTCCCTGAGTTTAGATGATAGCTGTGATAGTGAGGTGTGGATAATCTCCTGGTCTGGAAGAATCCTCAGTCAGGAGAAGGGTGGATGCACTGTGAGCCTGACACAGGAAGGTTGGGCCCCTCTTGATGAGATTATCAGAGGGAGGCAGCCATGGAGCACACAGCCTCTCACACCTCCCACTCTTGGTAGTAATAGCGGTCTGTGTCCTTTGGTAGCACAAAAGTACCTAGATTCCCAGCTCCCACCCTGGCTCATCTGCAGCAGGGCTGGTGGAGGCAGCTTAGCCCACTGTGTGCAGGGCTACCAGACTGGCTGTGGGCTATGGCTGAAATGTTCCTGCGAGGAAGTATAGTTTTGCCAGGGACTTGCTTCCAGGGTAGGTAGGCTCATCCCAGAAGAGCTAGGCACCTTCTCAAGAGGATTGTTAGTCCTACCCTCCCTGGACAGAGTTTTTGTCCTTGGGGCTCGCTCACTTAAGCTCTTGGACTTTCTGCTCTCTTCCTGGCCTGGCAGTGGCAGAGGTAGCAAAGAAAGCTTGAACCTCTGTGGGTATGGTAGACTCCCAGAATGGCTAGGGGCTGTTGTTGAAATGCTCCTGCAGGGAAGGGGTAGTTGTGCCAGGGAATTGCTTCCAGGGTGGGTATGATCGGACAGGCAGCTCCTAGAGAGAACTGCTAACGCCACCCTCTTTCATCTGAGAGGGTAGTTTTTGCCCTTGGGGCAGACAAAAGGGCTTCCTGGGGCTTTATAGAGGGTAAGGAGTGAGCCTTAACTTCACAATTGAATCCTGAGTGTGATAGGTGCTCTGTCAGAGGCAGGGCAGCCACTCCTAAGTGCCCTGGCTTAATCATCCCCAGGTGGAACCCTTCCTGATCCCAAGTGGAAACAACCTTTCATCCACAGCTGCCTTGGCCATTGTGGGTGGGGCAAGTGAGGAGAAGGAGAAGGCCCTGAATACTGGGGAGCTTGTGTCCTGGTCTCTTTGTCCTATGAGGCCCTCTGGCATGCTGCACTCTCCTTCCAGCTAGAAGTGGACCACCCTGAATACCCAGGGTCTGGGAGGTCCACAGTTCCTCTGGGACCCACTGGTTCCCCAAAGCTGCTGTGGTCCAAGTGGGTGTTGGGGAGCATTGGCTGTCAATCAAGTGATATACAGACTTAGTGACTGAGATTCTCTGGTCCAGACAGCTGCAAAATCGCTGCCTGTCCATATAGGGAGGGAAATGAACCACATCCAACATGTAAAACCCAAATGTGGTGAGCTGAGTACTGTTACTATTGGGCATGCATCCACCTGCAAGCCTAGAATGGGCTGTCTCACAGCACACTCATGCCAAAAAGCTTGTGCTTGGGAGTAAAGACAGCTATGTCAATAGCACTGGGTCTTAGAGGAGAGGTCACCGTCTTTATATCCCTTTCCAGGCTCTGGTGCTGCTTCTGCTCTGGGGTGGGGACACTCCTACCCTACAGACTCCTCTCCTTACCCACATCTCCATTGGAAGGAGTGCGGACAACTTCAGATCATGAGCCAGGGGCTTTTAGGTGCAGGAGAGTGTGTATTCTACCTTCTTCTTTTCAAAGAAGTATTCGCACAGGACTTTCCAGTCCCCTTGGGGCAGCCCACTCTAAGAGTCAGAACCCCAGGAATAATGCTGCTCTCCTTTGTCTCCTGTTCCTTTGTATTTGTGGCAGTCCATGTGTGCTGGGGAATGTTTGTGTGAGATCCAGTGATAAGGAAACTGAGGGTCTGTGACTTTCCCAGTAGGATAGAAGCACCCAGTGTGTGTGCAAGCATATGGTGCCTGCTGTCTCAGCTCATGTCTGTGGTTGGGGGAAGCCACCCGGCATGGGCCTGCAGCCCAGTACTTTGCTCCCAGAAAGCTCTCAGTTCGCTAAAGGAGGCAGTGCCCAGATTCGAAGGGCTCTCTGACATATCAGGAGCTGGCGGACTGCCGTAAGTGTGAGGGAAAGAAAAGTAAACACCCCCACCTACCATTTCCTCTGGAGTCCAAATCTCTTAGGGATCCATCTCTGCCAAAATATTGCTCCCTCTTCTTCTGCTCCACACTTCTTCCTGGGGTGCCTCCAATAAGGGTACGTTCTGGCACCTTTTCCTCAGTATTTCACCTGGGCTATGCTTTTTCACCTGAAACTTTTTCTTCTTTTTGGGACGATCTGGTGACTGATGTCTCTAGTCAGCCATCCCCTCCATCCCGTATTTTTTTTTTTACATGGTTAAAAATAAGTCTCTCAAATTAATTTTGTGGGTATTTTAACCTGTCGCAAACAATTTCAGCAACCACTTATGTTGTAATAACACATGGTATTAAAAAATAAACTCCAGGCTTTGCACGGTGGCTCACACCTCTAACCCCAACACTTTGGGCATCTTAGGAGGGAGGATCACTGAGGCCAGGAGTTTGAGACCAGCCTGGGCAACATCGTGAGACCCTTTCTTAACAAAAAATTTTTTAAAAATGAGGTAGGTGTGTTGGGGCATGTCTGTAGGCCCAGTTACTTGGGAAGCGGAGGTGGGAGGATTGCTTGAGCCCAGGAGTTTAAGGTTACAGTGAGCTATAATCTGGCCACAGCACTTCAGCCTGGGCAACAAAGCAAGACCCCATCTATAAAAGATATATAAAAAATAAAAATAAAAAGCTCCACCATTAGTAGCTTATTATGATAGATAGTTTCTCATTTATGTAACCACCCAATTCCAGAGTTAGTGGCAGACATCTTTTCTTCGTAGGATGATTCAGGAATCCAAGCTCCTTCCATTTTCTGGCTCTTCTTACCTCTAGAGCCTCCATGTTGTTTGCATTCGTTTGGTGGAATAGGAGAGAGAATGAGAACCAATGCCTACTTCTTAGAAGCCTTTGGCACCTCTGTTTACATTCCATTGATGGGAACTTAACCATATACTAAGGTGAGCTAAGTAATATAAAGGGAGAACACAAATTTTCCATACTGCAGTTATTTTAAGGTAATTAGAGAGAAGGTATGCACTAAATATTTTGCTTTTGTTTTATTTCTCCAAAATGTAGTAGATTATAAAAGCTATTGATTAGTGGTAGAATAAGAGCATTTACTGCCTTTGTGTTAAGCTAGAGTCCTAAAGGAAGTTGGGAACTCTGATTAGGAATTTTCTCAGCCTCTGTTCAGTTATATCCAAAGGTACCTACTATTTTTCATGAGTTTAGCTTTTAACAGCCACATTGCTACTGTTATTTTTGTGTACTTGCTGATGTAAAACTTATGGTTGTAAATTAATTTGTGTGTTTTAGATATCATTAATTCCCTTTATGATTTTCCCTAAATCATCTTCCAAAAACATCGTCCCCATGTATATCACATTTTATACAGATGATCTAAAGCAGATCAAGTAAGTAAAGCGATGACTGTTGTGTTTGTGATTATGATAGTCATATATTTGTGTGTGTATGTATGTACATTAAGGATTATGTTTTAATGATTTTATTTTATTAAGTAATTTTTAGGAAAATGGCCTTTATGTACATACTTATATTTATGTTATTGTTTATAGATGTTTAAATATGAAATATGGTGCTATCTACTAGTTTCACTTTAAAAGAAGGAACCTAACTTATTTTACTGCTGTGGCCAAAGTACCCTGCTTATACTATCAGTAAGAATTGAAATACAGAAAATGTCACATGAATAAAGCTATATCCAGGTATAAATGATATTTCTCAAGGTTTCTTCCTCAGTAAATTTGGATCGAATGTTTGTGCAGTATTCTCACTGTATACACTAGCTTTAGTCATATATAAAGCAGAATCCTTTCAAAAAACAAATTCACAACTTGTTTCTAAACTGCTAAAGCAAATTAAATTTATATTGATATAATTCCTTATAATTTGCTAGGCTTTGAGAAAGGAAGGCAAAGGAGATTTGTTTCCTGCTGGTGAGGACCTTTGATGTAGTACAGAATTTCTTAACCTGGCATCAACACTAGAATTCTTTGAGGACGTGAACATAGATGGGTAGAGTGGTAAAAAATCTGGAATTGATTTTAAAAAGATAAGCAAAGAGAGAAAGCTAATCTAAGATATTTAAAATAATTGTTAAAGCCATTGAAGACTAAATTTTTAGCTTCATGAGTTCATATAATCATTTGATTTTCTTTCTGTGGCTCTGTAACCCAGATATTGGAAATATGAATTTAATGTTAAGTAAAAAGAACAAAAATGTGAGTTTTGATTGGTGCCCCAAACTCCTTTCAGCAGTTATAGTTCTTTGAGGGTCCTGAGTTACTTGAAACAAGACAATGTTTAATCTGGCAAGCATGGTCTTGTTTATAAATGTCTTAGTGTTTGCAGTATCATTGGGCTGGGATATGAATGTCTCCTAACTGGATGCAGAAAGAATCTGAAAAAATGTACTGAAGAAAAGTTAAAAGCCCCATGTCCCATATTCAAACTTTGCCTTCACCCATCACTGAGGTATTTGCCTTGGTATGTTCCTTGCTAGCTTCTCCTCAGATCTATAGAAATAAAAGTTGTGGATCTAAAGATATTGAATGTGTCTTCAATAAGGATATAAAAATGCATCAGCGTGATAGCTCAAATTAGGATAGAGAAGAGCACTATGATCCAAGAAACAAAGCTTCAATGACAGGGGTGGAAGGAGGGGTGACTTAAGAGGCCAGTGTATCACAAGGAGAAGGAGTGTGGTGATAGGAAGGTAAGCCACCTAGCAAGGGTCTTAAAGGCAGATCCGTGTGTGTGTGTGTCTGTGTGTGTGTGTCTGTGTGTGTGTGAGTGAGTGTGAGTGACAGAGTCTCACTCTGTTGCCTGGGCTAGAGTGCCATGGCATCAGCCTAGCTCACAGCAACTTCGAACTCCTGGGCTCAAGCAATCCTACTGCCTCAGCTTCCCGAGTAGCTGGGACTACAGGCATGCACCACCATGCCCGGCTATTTTTCTATATATTTTTAGTTGTCCAGTTAATTTCTTTCTATTTTTTTTAGTAGAGACGGGGTCTCGCTCTTGCTCAGGCTGGTCTTGAACTCCTGAGCTGAAACGATCCACCCTCCTCAGCCTCCCAGAGTGCTGGGATTACAGGCGTGAGCCACTGTGCCCGGCCTCAGATCCGTTTTTTGAATGCTGCTGGAAACAGGATGCTTAGGATAGGACAGTTAGTAGCTAGGAGATAGTAGTTATCGTAAAGTACTTAAAAAGGAAGTACTGTAGTGTTCCGAGGCCACTGGGAGAACAACCAAGTTTCAGATAGGGCCAACGAGATTTTGTGAACTGTTTGAATGTGTAGAGGAATTATACAGTGAGCTGCTAGTTCGCTGTTTTCAGTGGAAATAGTTGGGGAAAGAAGATAAGTGAAAGTATGAATTAGGAGAAAGAAATCAAAAGTTCTGTGGCATTTTAGAGTACAGCAAAAAACAGGATAACTTTGTGTTCTTAATGGTTGTGGGTGATACAGATTGTACAATCATTTTAAAAGATTTATTACCTTCAGGGTTTAGAATAAGTTGGCATTAAAATTGTACTGTCACATAGGCTTTCTAGGTGTTTTTTGCTTTAATTGACCTATAAGTGACCCTCCAGTATTCTATAGTAAGAAAAATATTAGAATATTAGAAGACAAAGAAAAAGTTGTCATTACTTAACTGGGATGGTCTTGGGCAAGTCACTAAACATCATCTATCCCTACTTTCCTTATCAATATTTGATTACCTGCCTTTTAGGCGTCTTGTGAGAGTCAAATGAAGTTGATATATGCCAGTGTATTTTGTACAAATTATTTTAATTATACTTGAAAATATACTTTTATGATAAACTCAGAAAATTCATGATAAATTCAGCCCACTTTCAGTGGGGTTAATGTGGTTCTAGTTCTGTAGATACTACATTTTTTTTGTATTTGTAGATATTGTATTGAATTCTAGAACACATCCTGTTAAAATTCTAAAAGGTTCAAAAAAAGTTACAAGGGGTAGGGTTCTGAGCAGTCATGTTTTGAGCCAGTGAATACCTTGTCGAGCATATGTAATGTCTCTTACATATTAAACATGTTCTTTTTAATTATACGTTAAAGAATTTACCTAAGGAATGCTGCTTAGAATAAGATGGCTGTGGTTAATCGGAATAATTCATTTGAACATTGGGTTTTTTTAATATCATCATATCCTATAATAAAGGCATGATGCAGCTATACAAAGCAGTTCAAAGTGGTTCCACAAAGTCTGACACTAGTCTATGCAAAGAAAAAATAAGGACAGATAATGAATATCCCTTCTTAACTTTTTGTTTATTTTTTTTACTATTAAATTTTGGCAACCCTTTGCTCATTTCTTAAAATTTTTTTTGAGATTTCCTGGTTCATGAGATAAAAATATCTCAGAATCGCTAATTTATATAATCCAAATTTAAAATCTGACATTATACCATTAGCAACTAGCAGAGGACATTTTCTCTTCCCATTTTCACTATCTAAGCTCCTGCTGATGGCTCTCTGAAAACAGGTGGTTAATGTTAACTGTTATTTTAAAAGCATCTGTTCAACATAAGACAAACTCTCTCAGCTCTCCTTAAAACTGTGGTGAGTCTCTTCTAGTCGTTTAAAACATGAACTCCCCTCATTCCACGTTTTAGATATGCACTTATGAAAGGTTTATCCCCACCCCCCCACCCCCCACATATCCCCATCCCCAAAAATGGATTATGTGTTTTTGTGTATCAGGAACTATGGCAAGCACTTTTTGTATCCACTGTACTGCCTTTCATGGTAAAATGGATAAAACCAGCACTTAGTAAATTAATGATTTACTAATATGATTTAACAAATAATTTCTTTTTGGATGTATAATTTAAAAAAACAATATTTATTACTTTTTTATTGAACTCATATACTCTTGTCAGAAATTTAGAAAACGATTTTTAAAAGGAGAAGAAAGTATCATCCATAATCATAATTCTTAATATTTTGGTGTGTTATTCTGCCTGGTGTTTTTGTTCTGGGCTTATATTAAGATTGTATCTGTTTTGTAAAAGTGGAATGATTTAGTTTTTTCCATTATTGATATTCCTTGAATGTAAGAATTTTTAATGTATGATATTTCATAATTTATGGATACCATTTTTATTTTTCCATTTCCCTTTTGATTGTTTACATTTTGATTGTTTTATAATTAAACATTTAGAAAATTCTGGTGCCCATATCATTTTCTTATATGTGATTCCTTTAACGAGGGCTACTGGGTCAAAAAATATCAATGTTTTTAACAGCTTTGTATAAATATTACCAAATAGCTCTCTGTTCCTACCAGTGTTGAAAATACTTATTTGTAAAACCCTGGCAATGCTCAGGCCCATCACTTAAAAGTATCATTTGTCATTTTGAAAGATAAAAATGGTATAACAATTTGTGTTTCTTTAATTAGAAGAAAATCAGGTAACATTTTTTTCTGAAATATTAATTGTCCATTTATATTTCTCTAAAAAGTCTTTTAATATTAAGTTTTGTATGTGATGTGATTATTTTTCCTTGCAAGAAGTAGTCCAAAGCCTGGAAGAAGTGATTGTCAGTTGGTACAAGGTCTGGTGAATATGGTAGATGGCAGAGAGTTTCCAAGTCCAGCCTCTGTAGTGTGAGCAGAATTGTTTGTGCTACATGTGGTCAAGCATTGTCTTGCAAGAGGACTGGCCTGTCTCTATTGACCAATCTTGGCTGTTTAATCTCAGGCATCCTCATCATTTCATCCAGTTGGTTGCAGTAGACATCTGCTGTAATCAGTGGACCAGGTTTCATGAAGCTGTAACAGATAATACCAGCACTGCACCACCAAACAGACACCATTAGCTTTTTTTGATGAATATTCAGTTTTGGACTGTGTTTTGGCACTTCATCTGTGTCATACCAGCCATTGTGCCAAATGCTTGCAGTTGTGAAAAAGAATTCATTTCTGGTCACACATAACAATATGGTGTAGAAACAGTTTGCCTTTATGTCGTGACAGCAAAGAAAGGCAAGCTTTGAGGTGGTTACTCTTCTGACACTCATTTAATTATGGGGAACCCTATCAAACTTCTTTACCTTGCCAATTTTTTTGCAGTGGTCCAATATTGTTGGAATAGTGACATCAAATCTTGCTGCTAATTCACGTATAGGTTCAGATAGATTTGCTTACACTACAGCTTTCAGCTCATCATTTATCTACCCTGGTCTCAGGTCACCCATGTGGCTCATTTTCAAGACTAAAATCACCCCAATGAAACTTCTGAAACCATGGATGCATTCATTAGCCACATCCTTCCCAAATGCTTTATTGAGATTTCGAGCTGTCTGCACTGCATTGGTTCCATGTTGGAACTCATATTAGAAAATAATACAAATTTTTGACTTATCTATGGTTTATCAAAAATTGCTCTAAAAAAAGTATAAAAGATAATCAGAAGCCAAAATGTACGTTTGAAAGACTGAGGATGTACCTTTACAATAAAAATAAAACGAGAAATATCAAAGTGAAATGTCAGAGATATCAACTGTCAAACTTAGTACTTAAGGAAATTGGACATTTCATACTTAACAACTTAATATATTTAGCATTTTACCATTATACAGTAGCCATCTTTTTTATGTTTAGTGCTTCTAATGTTCAATGCCAATGCGATGTTAATATTGCCACCTTGATTTTTCTACATTTTTATTTACCTAGTATTTCTTATTTCATGTCTTTATTTTCTTCTTTTCCTAAACTAAATTTTATTTTTTGTCTAAGTAATACATGTATATTGCTCAAAAAAAAATCAAATGGCCTGGGCTAGTGGCTCACATATGTAATCCTAGTACTCTGGGAGGCCAAGGTGGGAGGATCGGTTGAGGCCAGGAGTTTGAGGCTAGCCTGGGCAATGTAGTCAGATCCTGTCTCTCCAAAAAATTTTTAAAAATTAGCCACTCATGTTGGCATGTATCTTTGTCCCAGCTGTTCAGGAGGCTGAGGCAGGAGGATCACTTGAGCCCAGGGATTTGATAGGTTCAAGGCTACAATGAGCTATGATTTCACCAGTGCACTCCAACCTGGGCAACAGAGCAAGACTTTGTCTCTTAAAAAAAAAAAATCAGAAATAGCAATCCCCTGTTCTGCCCTCTTCATCCCCAGTCCTGCCCTCTTCATCCCCAGTCCTGCTTCTCAGAGGATGTTTTCATTTCTTTTAGTTCCCCCCCTTCCCCCGGTATTTATATAATTATTTACTGCTATTTTTGACAGCATTGTGCTAATTGGATATGAGGAGCAGGAAGTACATCTAAAACTTTAGTAAAACATATGAAAAATCAAAGATCAGTGTTATCACCCCCAATCCTTCACCCCGATCTCCTCAAATTCAGGGGCCTGTGGCCACCTCAGTAAAGTATCAGGACATTAAGTGGTCTGGAACATGTTATCAAACTGTGTGATGCTTTGTGGAGTGTGAGGACAAGGAAGATATCTCTGGACTAGTGTGGTGGACAGACTCAGGTGTGGCCCCTTATGAACCCTACCTCCTGGTATTCATGCACTTGTCTAGTCCCCTTGAATGTGTTGAAACCTGCTACTTCTAACCAACAAGAGTGTAACAAAGTTGATAGGGCAGTTCTGTGATTATATTGTGTTGTATTACATAAGATTGCTAGTAGACTTGCTCTAGGGATTCTCCTTGTTTGTCTGACAAAGTAAGTGATCATGTTGGAGAATCCTATGTGGCAAGTAACTGTGGGCAGCTTCTTGGCCCTGAGAGTTGTCTCTATCTGTTAGCCAGTAGAAGGTCAGGAGCCTCAGTTCTGTAACCACAAGGAAATGAACTCTGCCATAAACCTAAGTGAGCTTAGGAATCACTTTTTTCCTAGTTGAGCATCCAGATGAGAATGCAGCACAGTGACCACCTTGATTGCAGCCTTATGAGATTCTAAGCAGAGGATTCAACTGAGCTGTGTTTAGACTCCTGAAACCACAGAATTGTGAAATAATAGATAACCGTACAACCATATTATGTCAGAGACAGGGAAATTAACATAGTCCTGAAGCAGCACTGAATGTGTACTGTTGTCTATCCTAGGAAAAAACAACTTGCTCTGAGTAGTTCTCTTTAATTGGAGAAAAAGGCATTAGCCAGGTCAGTAGCTGCAATCAAGTGCCAGGGTCTACAACCACAGTTAAAGTCACCGCCTGCTTAAGTTTGTGATAGTCCACTGTTATTCTCTAAGATCCTTCTGACTTATGCTTAGGCCATACTGATGAGTTAAATGGAGATGTAATAGGTTTTGCCACCCCTATTTCTTTCAGTTCTCTGAAACGCTGCAGTTCACCCAGGAATATAGTGTTGCTTCTGATTTGTTATCTTGGGAGGAATAGGAAGTTCTGTGAACTTCCCTTTAGCCATGCTTACTTTATAATGACCTTTATTCCATGGATCAGAAAGCTAACGTGGGGATTATGCCATTTGCCAACTGTGTCTTTTCCCATAATACATTCTAGGACTGGGGAAATAACAACAGATTGGCTTGGACCATTTGGGCCCACTGTTAGTCAAACTTGAGTTATGTAACTCCATTCTATTACCTGACCACTGGTAAACCACAATGGCATTTTGAATCTCCAGGAATGACAGTTTCTATTAATACATGAAAAGTTTAGATATTTCTTTTTAACAATATACAGTACCTCTAATTAGTGGCTCCATGTCCCTTTGGGAAAGGATTAGAAGATTTATCATGTGTATTTGGAGTGGTTGTATAGGGACCTGTTCTCCCCTTCAATCAAGGGGCTCTGTCTGGGTCTGTGAACTGACCTAGGTCTGGAGACTGGTGAGAGGCTATAGCTTTCCACCAGTCCAGTTTCTGCCAACCAGACCTAGAATTTTTTCTCTTATACAAATCAAACAGTACTGTGGTAGGCTGTTACTGATTTTTACCTAGGGGCACTAGTAGTGGATTATCTACTGCCAAAGATCTCTGTAAGCCAAGACATTCTGATTCTCAGTATTTTCTTGCTGTCCTTTACAGGTAATGTGCCTACCTTGTCTTGGATGGTTAATTGTGGCCACTTGGGCTGTGTTACCTTGGGAACCTATCATCTCCGTTTAAAACCTGGGAGTTCTAAATGACCACATCCCCATGGTTATACCTGGCTTATGAGAAGGAGTAACCACAGAGTTTTATATGGATGTAGGTGAAGTTACTCCTTTCTGTAATGAAATTTCCTTTGCCTTCTGAGCCTGCTTGTGAAGCACAGTTGAGGAGTGGGGGTGCATGTATTTAGTTCTCACGTGATAAGTCTAGTCCAATATTGCTCACTCCCAAAATCACTGGACTCCATATCAATGCTAGCAGGGAAGCTCCAGCATCTCACTTGTTAAATCCAACTTTTCAGTGCACCAACCAGATAAGCCATTATAGTCATTTCTAGTTAAACTAATGTATTAAATTTGGAATCTCCATTAAGTGCATCTATATCAATGAATTTGGCCTGATATAGTGGGGTTTGTTTGTTTGTTTGTTTGTTTGTTTGTTTGTTTGTTTTGAGACTGAGTCTTGCTCTGCAGCCCTGGCTAGAGTACAGTGGTATCATTGTAGCTCACTGCAACCTCAAACTCCTGGGCTCAAGCGATCCTCCTGCCTCAGCCTCCCAAGTAGTTGGGACTGTAGGTACGCACTACCCACACCTGGCTAATTTTTCTATTTTTTGTAAAGATGGGGTCTTGCTCTTGCTCAGGCTGGTCTCAAACTTCTGAGCTCAAGAGATCCTCCCACCTTGGCCTCCAGAGTGCTAGGATTACAGGTGTGAGCCACCATGCCTGGCCTGATGTAGTATCATGTTCCACTTTCTTTGGTAAAATACTTTTAAAATCTACTCCCATACATGCTCCTCAGGTTTCTTTTCGGCATGTAAGCTCTTTCTCCCTGGGTTACAGTGTGTACTTGTCCTCTTGGAGCCTGTTGAGATTTGACCTTAGCTGTGGATCTAGTGGCAACAGGGACTGGTTGTGGTAGGTCTTCAGGAGAATGAGCATCCCCCTTCAAGGCATCTGCTCATCTAAAATTACCAGAGAGTTTTCAAGCTCAGGAAGGCTAGTCTTCTCATACACTGGAAAGCAAGCTACTTCCACTGCTATGGGAAGCTCAGAATTATTTGGGGGATGAAAGAGAGCTGTCCAAAGTTGTTAGTTTCATCTGATATCAACCAGATGTCTCTGTTCTAAGTTTCAGGATCCTATTCTTTGCCAATCAAGGTCCTAACTTTGAGATGAGAAACTTGGTGAGAATGAACTAAACTGTCATTGCAACCTTCACAATTCGATTTTTTTTTTGGCTTAATTTTCAGCAGTATCAGCCCTGCACCTAAAAGAGATTCTTTTAACGCTGTCATGGAAGTTCTCTGGTTCTCAGACTGTGATTTAAGCTAAGGATTAATGGACTTGAGCTTGTCATTTTCTCTTTGTAAATGCTTGTGTATTTAAAAGGGTCTGTCTTACACTACTTTCCTTACAGTCATTATTACTGCCATAACACTCAAATACAGCAGCACTTAAGCTTCTAAGGAATGTTACTTGAGTTGGGACTTCATCACAATTAGCCACAGGCAATAGCTTGATTAATTTTCTGAAGTTACTGTATACCTTAGATTACTAACATCCCATTTCCTTGGCAAGGAGCTTACCTCTCCCTTTAATCCCAAGGATATGAATAATCTCCAAATCTCCTCTTTCCTAGTTTGTCTCCTGGGACCAGTTCTTTATCAATCTGGGTTCATTCAAGAGCCAGAAATGACACAGTCATTTGAGTCAGTAGAAGTTATTATAAATGAAAATAACTATGAGAGAGGAATAACTATAAGTGTGTAAAGATAACTCTAAAGGGCATCCTAGAGATTAAGGAGTTTTTTGTTTGTTTGTTTTTTAATTGAGAAGAGTCTCGTTCTGTCACCAGGCCTAGAGTGCTGTGACATCAGCCTAGCTCACAGCAACCTCAAACTCCTGGGCTCAAGCAATCCTGCTGCCTCAGCCTCCAGAGGAGCTGGGACTATAGGCGTGTACCACCACGCCTGGCTAATTTTTCTCTTCTTAGTAGAGATGGGGTCTTGCTCTTGTTCAAGCTGATCTCAGACTCGTGGGACCTCAAGCGATCCTCCCATGTCAGCCTCCAAGAATGCTAGGATTACAGACGCGAGCCACTGTACCCAGCCGAGATTTTTCAAGGAAAAATAAACTTGGAAAGGGGGAGGTCCCCTTCCCCTGACTGGAGTCTTCTCTGAAATGGTGGGGTTGCTGCCCATTGGAATGCAGGTGAAGTTTCACTGCAAATTCTGGCCTTGGCCAGAGCTGGTTAGCAGTTGATGGGCAGCAGGAATCAATACTCTAAGGTATAATCATGTTGAATGTGGTCGACAGTTGCACAGGAAGGGACAGTGCACTGCTGCCAGTATGAGATCTGGAGCATGCCATTGTCCATGTTGGGAGTGCTGCATCAGGAAGGTAATCACCATTCCCAGCCTGGGGCACAAGATCAAAGAAGGACTATACACTCTTGATGTTAGGCTGAGGCAGACCACTACTGAATTTCCTCATATGCACTCACTACTGATGGACCATGCAGGAAGAGTAAAAAGAGTAAACCTCAACATACGACAACCAGGAAGAGGAAGGAGCTCCCTTCCTCCTGTAATACTATTCCAGAGCACTGTACTGATAAAATTTAAGATACTTTTTTTTTTTTTTTTGAGGCAGAGTCCTGCTCTGTCTCCCTGGCTAGAGTGCCATGGCGTCAGCCTAGCTCATAGCAACCTCAAACTCCTGTGCTCAAGCAATCCTTCTGCCTCAGCCTCCCAAGTAGCTGGGACTATAGGCATGCGCCACCATGCCCAGCTAATTTTTTGTATGTATTTTTAGTTGTCCCACTAATTTCTTTCTATTTTTTAGTAGAGATGGGGTCTCGCTCTTGCTCAGGCTGGTTTTGAACTCCTGAGCTCAAACAACCTGCCCGCCACTGCCTCCCAGAGTGCCAGGATTACAGGCGTGAGCCACCTTGCCCGGCCTAAGATACTTCTTAATGTAAAAAAGAAATGATTATAGAGTCTAGTCCACTTTTACAGAGCAGATCCCGAAGGTTTAATGTGGAGCTGAGAAACAGTACATTGATAATTGATGCACAGAGACTTTCCTCATATGTTTGGTTTCTTGACTGTCTCTGTAAGAGAGGTAAGGCATTGAAAGCTGATTGGATGCTCTGTGTGTAAGGATAACATTTGTCTATTTTTTATGACTTATTTTATTATTGGTCCTCATATTTCTAAGATATTTACTTTTTCCTGGAATTCATGCATTTTATCTGAATATGCTTAGATGTGTGTCATTTTTCTATTAAATCTATGTACAACTGGATAAGCTCTGTTAACTTTCAGATTTAAATCTTTTATTGATCAGGTAGATTTTTCTCTTAAAAATTATCAATTTACTTGTCTTTCTTCTCTTTATTCTTTTTTCTGCCTCTCAATAACTATTAATGTTAGATCTAGCAGATATATCTACCAAATATTTTACTCCTTGATTCGTGAATTCTGTGTGTTTTTGTTTTATGTGTTGAGATTTTTTTCCCCCACCCAATTTCCAGGTTATTAAATTTGTTCTCCTTAGTGATTATGCTTTTATTCATCCAGGGAATATTACTTTTTCTTTCTTCTTGGTTGCAGAATCTTTTATGCATATTATTTTGCTTTGATTCCTTTAGACTCTCTAATTCATGTAGTGAAGTCAGATTACTAGGGTCCCTCCATTGGCACAAATTCACACATAGTGGCTTGTTGTGATCTTTCTTGTGAATTGAATAGTACTTTCCCATTCACCCTTAAGAGTGTGAAGCAACTTAGTTTATATGTTTGCCCCTGAAGTTCCTTTGAGACCAAAAATTTGCAGTAGGCTCTCCTAGAACCATACATATCCGGACTTAATAGCTTAAAAAAAGATTTGGGAATCTGTGAAGATGTCAGTTAGTGAAGGAACAGAAAATCCTAGTCCACTCTGTAGGCCTTTTTAAAGAATGCAAGTTCAAGCTGACATCTTCCCAAAACTCCTCTGATGAGAACCTCTGCAAGATATAGTAATTCTAGCCAGGTGAGGTGGCTTACTTCTGTAATCCTAGCTACTCCGGAAACTTGAGGTGGGAGAATCACTTGGGGCTAGCAGTTCAAGATCCAGCCTAAGCGATACAGCAAGACCCTGTCTCTACAAAAAAAGAAAGAAAGAAAGAAAGAAAGGAAGGAAGGAAGGAAGGAAGGAAGGAAGGGAGGGAGGGAGGGAGGGAAGGAAGGAAGGAAGGAAGGGAAAGGAAGGAAGGAAGGAAGGAAGGAAGGAAGGAAGGAAGGAAGGAAGGAAGGGAAAGAAGGAAGGAAGGAAGGAAGGAAGGGAGGGAGGGAGGGAGGGAGGGAGGGAAGGAAGGGAAGGAAGGAAGGAAGGAAGGAGAAAGAAAAGAAAGAAAGAAAAGAAAGAAGAAAGAAAGAAAGAAAAAAAATTGGCTGAACATGGTGGTGTACACCTGAAGTCCCAAATACTCAGGAGGCTGATGCAGGAAGATTTCTTGAGCCTAGGGGTTCAAGACCAGCCAATCAATCAATCAGTCAATAAATTAAATAAATAAATAAATAACAATAAAGTAATTATAGAGGCAGAATAATAAAATAAATAAAATAATTACAAAGGGAACTGAGAAGCTGGTGAGAAATATTATAAGAACTTGACATTTGGAGGACTGATAATTAAATTACTTCTTTGCTGTGCCATTTTTACTTAAACATCACTATTACAGTACTCAAATTTAAACCTGTTTGAGTTAACAGGTTAAATTGAAAAGTATGTATACTTGTTGAAAATGGCTTTCTATTTCAAAAGCAGAATAATACAAAAGAAAAAACAAAACTAAGCTTAATATCACGTGAAACTATAAAATATATTTGTCATGGGACATTCTACTTATTTTTCTGAAAAATGGTATTGAAATGATGTTGAAAGCTTTGATTCCATTTCTAACTAAGGTGAGATGAAAATAGGGCCTATCATGGGATGAAGGTCCACATTATTTATCGAAGCTTAAAAACAAATTTCTCTGAGTTTAGGCAGTAATATAGCTGCATAAAAGGCCAATGATAAGATAATAGCCTAAGATAATGGCCTGAAACTGCACTTAATACAGAAGTAGGAATGAAAGAAATAACATTGTGTCTGTAAGATCAATCAGTTTGTCTCCATAAGCCCCTAGTTACATTTTAAAAATATAAAACAATAAAAACAAAACAAAATAAAGTAGGCTTTAATAGCTCTGAAAATCAAGAATGTTTTCATTTATACCTGAAAATAAAATAGCCTGGTCTCATGGAGTAATAAATAAATTTCTTTCTAACTGTTTATATCTGCATTCACAGAATGTATGTGTATGATATTGCTAAAAGCTACGTTGAAAAAAATTACCTAAATATTTATTATATACAGTGATTTTCAGTGTGGAAAAGGGACGGTCTTTCACTTGATTCCTGATAAGGGTCTTGAGTTTACAAAGTACCGTAATGTATATTATCTTTGGCATCTGCATGTCTTTCTCCAAAACAAATGAATCTACTCTTGAGCAGCAGTATAGAATACTAATTCTCTATGCCCTTGTCTGTTTAACCAAGGTTCTATCCAATGACTTTCTAAAAACATATATTTACCTAATAGAGTTTGAAGAATATGGATTCAGTGTACTGCATCCATATTCTTTAATCTTGATATCCAGAATGAATTGATTGATCTTTTCAGTTTACCTTATAAGGAGCTTTGAGACAGATTTAAAGCTCATTTTTATCTACCATTGACTGTTCTGCTCATGTTTGTATTTCCTCTTTGTGGCATTGACAACTTTCTGTTTTCTCTTTATATTCCTTTCTCAGTTTAAAATGTTATTTTTCTAACTGCCTCATATTCCTTATGGTGTAAACCAGAATATTAATGTAGTACAATATGATAAAAATCATGTTTTTCATTCTGGCTAGCATAGATTCATTTCATTTGTATTACTAGTTACATTGCATTCTACAGTACGGCTATACTGTAATTTAGTGAAACATTTGTTCATAGATATTTAAATTATTTATGGGGTTTTTTTTTTTTTTTTTTTGGTCCCAGTACTGGGGTAAACAATAGTATAATATCCATGTAAGTAAGTATTTTCTGTATGTGGGTGGAAGGCTGTGTGTAAATGTTAGCATGAGGGGCAGCTTTGTCAGAGATGACTGGCTATTTACCAAAAATTAATTTTTCCATATTCATAGTGAAGAAAGTTCAAGGAGGCTACTAGCAAACAGACTCCATTTCTCCACTCCTTTATATCTGGATATGGCTAATTAACAAGTTCTTGCCAATAAAATAGTAACTGAAGTGATAGTCACCACTTCCAAATCTGACATACAAAAATTTCCCATGAAATTTGTCTTTATGGTTTTCTTTTCCATTAACTGTTTATTTACCTTGGAAGGCACTTATGAGGATATTAGACTCTGTCAGCCTAGGTTCCAGAATGATTTTTGTCTGTAATTTGTGATTCTGATGTTCTAAAGCTATGGGCTTCTGTTTGAGGATCTGTGGCTGTGTTATCAGAAATGGTCTTTCTGGTGTCTTGGAATTATACTGCATAAGTTTTTTTACCTTCCAAATAAGGACAATCAGCATTGGAATATTATGTTTATTAAGGTGGATCATTGATTTAGAGCTCTCTTTTATAGGTATTTAAGGTATAACATAGCTATAAATTATAAATATTTAAAGCTGTATGTTTTCCTGTAAACATTGCTTTAGCTGCATTCTACAGATTTTGATATGTTGTGTTTTCATTATATTCAGTTCAAAATAGTTTCTAATTACCAAGCATTTGGGAGCATTTTAGATATATTTTGTTCTTGATTTCTAATTTAAATCTGTTATGGCCAGGGAGCATGCTCTGTATTATTTCAGTTCTTCAGAACTTACAGAAGTTTCATTTATGGTCTATTTCGGTAAATATTATATGTATTTTAAAAAAATATTTGTTCCATAATGGATGGTATTATTTTTTATACATGTTGATGAGATCTTATTTATTAGTAGTACTATTCAAATTTTCCATATATGTATTTTTTTGTCTGTTTGCTGCTTCTATCAGTTACTAAGAGATGTGTTAAAAATCTCAGTCATGACTACGAATTTGCATATTTCTTTTAGTTCAATTTTTGCTTTATGTATTTTGAGACTTTTGTTATTTGGTGTATAAATTTAGTGTTGTAATAGCTTCCTGAGGAATTTACCGTTTTGTTGTTATAAAATCTCTCTCTTTATGTTTGGTAATATTCCTTGTCTTGATTTCTACTTTGTCTGATATGAATATAACCAATTTCTTATGGTTAATGTTTGCATGATATATATATTTTTTATCATTTCATTGATGCCTATCTGTGCTCTTATAGTAAAAGTGTGTCTCTTGCAAATATCGTGTGATTGGTTCTTTTTATCCAGTTTGGACAATCATTCTTTGTTAAGAGGAGTGATTAGTCCACTTGCTTGATTTTGCTTTTATTTTTTGTTTTGGTTTTTTAGTCTGAAAAAATATATTTTGCCTTTATATGAAAGAGTTTTTTGTTTGGGTTTTGTTCGTTTTTTGTTTTAACCAAATAAAAAAATCTTGATGTGCCGTGTGCATTGGCTTATGCCTGTAATCCCAGCACTCTTGGAGGCCAAGGTGGGAGGAGTGCTTGAGGCCAGCAGTTTGAGACCAGACTGGACAATACAGCAAGACCCTTTCATTACAAAGAAACTTTTTAAAAATTAGCCTAGTGTGGTGGCACATATCTGTAGTCCTAGCTACTTGGGAGGCTGAGGTGGAAGGCTCACTTGAGCCTAGAAGTTCAAAGTTGCAGTCCAGTGACCTATGATTGCACCACTGCACTCTAGCCTGGGTGACAGAGTGAGACCTCATTTCTAAAAAAGAAAAAATTCTGGATGGACGGTGTTTTTTCTTTCTTCGTTACCTAAATACGCATTTCCATTATCCATGGGCTTGTACTATTTTTGACATGAAGTGTGCTATCCATTCTATCCTTTGTTCCCCTATGTGCACCCTCTGGCTGCTTAAAATATTTTTCTGATTTGGTTAGGATGTGCCTTATGTGGTTTTCTTTCTTCTTTTAAAAATCCTTACCCTAGCCATGACTCCGTGTATTATGACAGGCTGCATGTCTACTCACCTATGTCCATACTTGGCAGTGCTTATAACAGTCACCAGGCTTTGCCAACCCAAGAAAAGGTCTTATCTCTCTGGAATTTAGTTCCTTAGATTTTTGTCTTCACAACTCTCTGAGTGCTTTTAAAAAGTTAACTGTTTTTACTTGTAGATTAACCAATTATATATGTGTCATTTATTAAACCATCCTTTTTCCTCTAAAATTGAAATATCTCCTTTGTCATAGTTTAAGTTCTACATATATCTGGATCTATTTCTGTACTTTGTTCTTTCATATTATTTGTTTTCTGTCCTTTTTTTTTTAAACAGACAGGCTCTTACTCTGTCACCCTGGCTGAAGTGCAATGGTATGATCACAGCTCACTGCAACCTTGAACTGCTGGGCTCAAGCAATCCTCCTGTCTCAGCCTTGCGAGTAGCTAGGACTACAGGCTCACTGCACCATGCTTGGCTTTTTAAATTTTTTGTAGAAAGAGGTTCTTGCTATGTTGCCCAGGCTGGTCTCAAACTCCTGGCCTCAGGAGATCCTCCTTAGCCACCTAAAATTCTGGTATTAAACCACTGTGCCTGACCTATTATTTGTAATATATTTTGTTTTTCAGTTCCTTTGTAGTAAGTTTAGTATTTCTAATGCAAGTTCCTGTGCACTAGTTTGACTCAGTATTTTGCACTCTTCATATATATAACTGGTTGGAGTATAAATTGATGGTATTATTTGGGAATGAAAGAAAATTTTGGTCACCATGTCTAAAGTATGTTCATAGTGCTGGGCCCTAGGTATAAGTGGTTATTTAAATGGCTTCTTCCTCAGCTCTGTGCCACACTTTATTACCTAGGTTGCAGAGCATTTCTGCTTGTGCCCTGAGGCTAAAAGTTACTTTTGACTTGCTCTATTCGCCTCTAGTCCTCACCATTATCCTGAGCTCATAGCGCCTGACGCATTTTCAGCAGAGCTGAACCTTGAACAAATATCATGACATTCTTTCTTTTTAACCCTCTTTTACCACTGTAATCTTCTTTCTAATTCTCTGTTTACTTTAAAAACAAAACCTCCCAGACACTAATGTGATGAGACAGGGAAATAGTATTATGTACAAAAAATCCTCTCGTTTGCTTTTGGAAGAAGGGAAAGTGGTTCTCTTCAATAAAAGACTATTAAAGAAGGTATATGCCCAACCAGAATGGGTTAAAATGAAAGAACTGAGAATACTTGGGATTGGTGAGGATGTGGAGCACCTGGAAATCTCATACATTGCTGGTGGAAGTATTAATATAATTTACTATACTTTTTTGGGGAAATTGTTGGGCATTGTCTACTGATCCTTGACATATGTGTACACTGTGTTAAAAAAGTCTGCTGTTGGGTATAGAAAACAGAAAAGAGTGTTTATGTCCATCAGAAGGTGTGTACAGTTATGTTTATGATAGCCCTAAATTGGAAACAACACTCATGTCCATCGACAATAAGATGAGTAATAAATTGTGGTATAGTCATACAATGAAATACTACCCATCAGTTCAAAAGGGAATTAGTAATATGCATAAAAATGTGGCCGAATATTACTGATACAACTTTGCTTGAAAGAAGTCAAATGCAAGAGATAGCACCATTTATATGATTTTCAAAAACATATCAAACTAATTTATGGTAACAAGCATTAGAATAATACCCTTTGTGCTAGGGAGGTAACTGACTAGAAAGGAGCATGTTTCAATTCTGGAAATGTTTTATATCTTCCTCTTGGTTATGGTTACATTGGTTGTATGTATTTGTGAAAATTAATCAAGGTATAACCGAAGATTTGTGCATTTTACTATATATAAATATATCTCAATACACATAATTTAAACAAATTTATATTTTTATACATTTCCTTTGACCCCTACCCATGAAAATCTCAGTCCTGCCCACTGGACTGCTAACTGGAATCACATTGAATTTGCCTCACGAGTTGAGAAAACTTAGACTTTATTGATACTGTACTCTTTCTTTCTTTTTTTTTGTAATTCAGAACTTGATGCTTACTGGGGGCATTTGTTTTTATATCCTATAAGTTTTTATAATTTTCCTTATTAAGAATTCTCTTGAATTTATTCTTAGGTATTTTTAGTTGTGAACAGGCTACTTATCCATTTATGTTTCCTAGTTATTGCAGTATTAAAAAGTTATTTTGTACATTTATCTTTTGTCAGCCACCTTGTCAAATTTTTCTGTTATTAATGTTTTGAATCACTTTAATAGAGACTGTTAGGTTTTCTTATCTGTGGGAATGGAGAAATGTCTTTAGTAATATTTTCCTAGTTTTTGCAATAACTAAAAACTTTAAACCTATGTTAAATGGTTAGGGAGTTATCCTTACCTTGTTCTTTGAAGTTGAAATGCCTTAAGTATTTCAAGACCAAATATATTTTAGTCTTTGTCTTTATCTTCTTTAAGTAGATTGCATCTAATCCTAGTTTTCGTAGAAATGTTTTATTGGGATTGGCAGTAGAATTATATCAGATATCTTTTCCACATCTAGTAATCATTTTATTTTTCTCTTTTGTTGATAAATTCAGGTATTTGATTTCGTATTCTTACATTCCTGAAAAAAATGTATTTTGTTATATATGATATGTGCTCTTTTTATGCACTACTGGTGGATTAGGTTTTTTGATACACAGAAAGTTTATTTGTATGTGTAAGTGAAGTTTGAATATTGTTATCTATACTTGTTTAATAATTATCAGACTTCATGGAATTGGAAAGGTCAGTTTTGTGTTATGCTGTATTGTGAACAAATCTCTGAAACCTAGTAACTTACCTTTTATTAGCTTTTAAAAGTGGGGGAATCTCTACTTTTATTAGGGTACAGAGAAATAACTTCAGGTAAGTAATTTTCCTGTTCAAACAGACACACAAACACACAAACTTTTTTGAAAATTTATTTGCTATAATACTAAAATTTTTTCAAGTTTTCATTTTTATTTTTTTTCCACAGTCCGTGGTGGATGACTGGATTGAATCATATAAACAAGACAGGGACATCGCACTTCTGGATTTAATCAACTTTTTTATCCAGTGTTCAGGATGTCGAGGTACATAATGTTGGAATAAATGATGTACATTGAGCCTGTCAGTCCAGCACTATGACTTTTACTTCACCTACTGCTAGTCATATATAATTCATCCTAAAATTACGTGGTAATCTGTTTCTGATAGAGAAAATTATTCGTAAATTATTTAGGGATATTCCATTTTTGTTCTGGTTCAGTTTTGTTCCTATAAAGTAATATATTTCTGTTTATGAAATTTGAGAAAGAAATCTAAAATTCATTCAGTAGCTTTATGAATTTATTTTTTAGCTCATAAGCTTTTATAATTTTTACTCATATTATTTGTGTATATGCTGCATGTTAGAAAGTGTGCTAGTTGTTCACATTCATTATTTTGTATCCTTGCCAGTAATTTGGCCCTTATTTTTAAATACTTGAAGCTCAATTAATTTGCTTAAGATAACATGAGTAGCAGAATCAGATGTCTTAAGTTTACAACAGTAAGACATTTAAAGTGAAATTTTATTTTTATCTTTTTTTTTTTTTTGAGACAGAGTCTTGCTGTGTTGCCTGGGCTAGAGTGAGTGCCGTGGCATCAGCCTAGCTCACAGCAACCTCAAACTCCTGGGCTTAAGCGATCCTACTGCCTCAGCCTCCCAAGTAGCTGGGACTACAGGCATGTGACACCATGCCCGGCTAATGTTTTCTCTATATATTTTTAGTTGGCCAGATAATTTCTTTCTATTTTTAGTAGAGATGAGGTCTTGCTCAGGCTGGTCTTGAACTCCTGACCTCGAGCGATCCACTTGCCTCAGCCTCCCAGAGCGCTAGGATTACAGGCATGAGCCACCGCGCCCGGCCATTTTTATCATTTTAATAGATATTTTTCTCCTAGAATTCATAAATCTTAGGTTAAATTATACTACATGGGGGAAATTAGTTGTTAAATGATCATTCTCTGCTTTCTAATATAGAAAGAATAGTAAATCTCTTATTGAGATCACTGATCAAAAAGGTTTCTTAAAGGCTTGCTTATTTATGTCCCACGTATCTCTTACCATATTGACATAGGTAGTTTATCAAATATTTACAGAGCACGTCTCTTGTACCTGATACTGTGCCAGGGTATACAAAGGTTATCAAGGCCATTTCTGCCCCTATAAAGTATTATGGTACGTGTAATTTTTTAAAAGAGTCGTTATTGTGAGGAACAAAGAGGGAAATGTACAAATAGTTAAGTAAAGTGCTCAGAGTTACGATAAGAATAATAAAAATGGTTACTGTTTAACGACTGTTTAGTACCAAGCTATGTGTTTTACATACATTAGCTCCATTTAATCTTTGTTAACAATCCTATCAGGCAGATATGATTCTTTATTTTGTAGATCAGGAAACTAAGATTAAGGATTTAGGTAGTTTATTGCAAGTCACACAGTAAGTGCCAAACATAAGATTCAGAATTAGGGTGTCTTAGCTGGAATCTGTATCTCTAATCACGTAACACTATGGGAATAACAAGGAAGGGATGCTAATCCAGCCCAGGTTGTGTGAATGTAAAGAGATTGTAAAAAGTACATCCTAGGCCAGGCACGGTGGCTCACGCCTATAATCCTAGCACTCTGGGAGGCCGAGGCGGGTGGATTGCTCGAGGTCAGGAGTTCGAGACCAGCCTCAGCAAGAGCGAGACCCCCGTCTCTACTAAAAAAAAATAGAAAGAAATTATCTGGCCAACTAAAAATATATATAGAAAAAATTAGCCGGGCATGGCGCATGCCTGTAGTCCCAGCTACTTGGGAGGCTGAGGCAGTAGGATTGCTTAAGCCCAGGAGTTTGAGGTTGCTGTGAGCTAGGCTGATGCCACAGCACTCACTCTAGCCTGGGCAACACAGCGAGACTCTGTCTCAAAAAAAAAAAAAAAAAAAAGTACATCCTAAGAGAAAGCAAACTCCAAGATGAGATTAAAGATGAGTTAAAGGGAGGAGAAAGACAAAAAGGTAACAGATTGTGCAAAAAGGCCTTAAGACAAGAAAGCTTTAAAGAAGGCATAGAGTTCTGTGGCTGAATCCTAGAGTATGGAGAGGGGTAGGGAACCTGCAGCCTTGGTGCCACATGTGGCCCCTAGGTTATTTGAAAGTAAGAGAATTTATTCATTTTAAAGCCTTAAAATAGGTGAGGCATGCACTGATTATGTATTTTATATAAATTTTGTCATCTAGCCCTGTTAATGAATAGTCCTGTTGGATTGGGTTTTAATTTTACAACAACTAGTAGTTTTTAAAATTTTTCTTTTTGAAATTTATTCCCATGGTTCAGAAAACCAAAAAAATTTAAAAGTTATATAATAACGTCTTTACCACTTCTACCTTCCCATCCATCACACACAGTTAACTGTTCTTAACTAGTTTGTTGTATATCCTCCTTTCTGCCTGCCTATTAATTTCCATACCTATAGTTAGGAACATATATACTCTTTCCTTCCTTCCCCAACTGTCTTACACAGAAAATACTGGTGTATACAGATCTTTCTCCTCCTCTTTTTTTTTTTAATACAGCATCGTTG